>NC_090649.1:251022110-251375443 GCF_040937935.1 Hyperolius riggenbachi | reverse complement strand
GCCACAGCACCATGGGCGCCATACCTGACCCTGTGCTTCACCTGCCTGCCTGCCTCCATGGCTCCCCTGTCATTCAGACCTCAGATCAGATTAATGCTGTTATCTGGGGAACATGGCTACTTAACTTATGCATGTAGGGTTCACTTTGCTTAGTGTTAGAACAGAGGACAGAGAGGGAATAGGAAGAGCTATTTCCAAAAAAAGAAACCTCAGTAATATCCTAAGCCAAAACACACAAGCAACCATAACACATGTAAGCGAGAAATGATGCTGTTTTTAGAGGGGAAGGGGGCTCTGACCGAGGAGGGGGG
Organism: Hyperolius riggenbachi; assembly: GCF_040937935.1. NCBI lineage: Eukaryota > Metazoa > Chordata > Amphibia > Anura > Hyperoliidae > Hyperolius > Hyperolius riggenbachi. The sequence continues at coordinate 251,375,132 of NC_090649.1, read as the reverse complement.
CGCAATTTCATTGTTTGCCATAGGCGCTATATTACCCAGATACGCCCCTGGCTTACTGGGGGCAATCATAGTAAGGTCTTATTAAAGCTCGGGTGAATTCTGATACAACATGAAATTGTCTCCTTGGAGAAAACTCTGGAGAAAATTCTATTGCATTTGGGCTAAGGAGAGGAAATTTATGAGGTGAACAGAAGTAGGCACTTATTCAATTAACATTTATCCTGCATTTTCACCCAGGAGATATTTTTCATCTTCTCTAAAATAACTTTTCAGCATTAGCAATTGAAAAGATATATATAAAAAAAAAAAAGTAATCTCAAATTGATTTTGAGAAATTGTTTGCTTGCTCCAGGCTTAAAATGTATTTTAATGACAAGGTGTAAAAAAAAATTTTTGTGAGAAAACTTAGGAGAAAAGGTAATTAAAGTACCCCTGACCTGGTCTCCTCTGCCACAATACTTTTAATATTGTTTAATTACTGGTGCTGCGATTGGCACACAGCACCAACCTCCCACTTCCAGTGCCCACTGTAGCACATTAATCTTCGACTGAGCAGAACGTCGAATATGGGTTGGAAAGAATTGGCATTTCTTCCTCCCCTCTGCCCATCCATAATTCAGCCCCCTCCACTCGCTGCTATAGTTCCCCTTGTTCCCCTTATGATTTACCGCACACAGCGGGCCGTGATAATTGGGGCTCGTGATAATTGAGGTCGGATATCCTTCCGACCTCAATCAAAACAAGCCCGCACACAGCACAGCTCCCCTGCGCACTGTGTGCAGTGGATCATAAGAGGAACTATAGCGGCGAGTGGAGAGGGCGGGACTAAGGGCAGGCAGAGGGGAGGTAGAGCTGCCACTTCTTCCCTTTACATATTTGATAGCAGAATGGGGCCACAGGGGGAAGGATAGTGCTGTGTACAAGTCACAGCACGTAATAAAACAACATTAAAAGTTTCAAGGACCAGATCAGGGGTATTTTAAATAGGGGGTAATGAGTTATAAATAATTGTAAAAGCAGGAAACAATCTTGCCTTGATGAAATTTTTACATTTACATGAAAGCATATTTCTAGACTGACTCTGCCTTCCCTCAACCCCGATAAGACTGTTAAGAACTGAATTTGATTATAGCAGCTTCAGGCCATTGTCATTACTATTGCCTCCTGAGTTTTCTTCTAGATCATTTTTTCAAACCTTGGCCCATACGCAATCAACTTTTTCTCCCAAATTTTCTCCTGGGACTTAATTTTTCATCTTCTATTTAAAATAACATTTCAGCACTTTGCAACTGAAAAAGGATCAAAAAATAGGTGAAAAGATGCTATCAAAAATATTTTTGTAATTTCTTGCTTGCTAGTAGTACAAAAGGCATTATATTGACAAGGTGTGAAAACGGAAGCAGGAAATTTGGGTGCATGAGGCAGGTGGACAACAAGGGTGCCGTCATTGACTCCCATATTAAATATCGTTTAACAGGCGCCGAACAGGAAAAAGGGGCACCCGTGATAATTTATGTTTTCAAACTGCATCCGTGATAATTAATGTTTCCCAACTTCGCCGGCGAACAGTAATGTTTACACATAAAATAATACTTATTTATAGTTTTGAGTTAAATCGTAATGTAATATTTAAATAATCACTTTTCATAAATCATTATTTTTAACATAACAAATAAATCGTAATATACTGTTAAACTGTGCAACAACAAAATCATAATATATAGTTTTTCACATTTAATACTAATAAAACACTATTATCCATCTGATAAACCGAGCAATAGCTAAATCTGAAGAATAATGGTTACAAACATACTAAACATATCTATCGTATTTAACTAAAACGTTATTTAAAATGTTATCACTTACTCTTTGTAAAACATTATTATCCATATAATCAAGCGATCAGTAAGTACATTGTAATATATTTTTTACAGTCTCTAGTTGTAAAACATTGTTATTCACACAATAAAGCGATCACTAAGGGGGGATTTAGGGTTAGGCACCACCAGGGGGGATTTAGGATTAGACACCACAAGGGGGGTCTTAGGGTTAGGCACCACCAGGGGTATCTTAGGGTTAGGCACCACCAAGGGGGTCTTAGGGTTAGTCACCACCAGGTGGGGTCGTAGAGTTAGGCACCACCAGGGGATCTTAGGGTTAGGCACCACCAGGGGAGTCTTAGGGTTAGGCACCACCAGGGGGGTTTTAGGGTTAGGTGCCACCAGGGGGGTCTTAGGGTTAGGCACCACCAAGGGGGGGGGGTCTTAGGTTTAGGCACCACTTGGGGAGATTTAGGGCTAGGCACTAAGTGATGCTCGGAAACCCCTTTTCAAAATCCGGATCCGATTCCGATCCGGGTCAGATATCCGAGTTCAAAATTTTCCGATCCGAATGCAAATCGGATATCCGACCACAGTATCCGGGCTACCCGGGCAAATTCGGATATCCGGATAGAAAAACCGGAAGTGGCCTTTAAATTGCTTTAAAAACGTTTTTAGGGTATATTAGGCATGTAGCATCATTATTTTGAAAAGGGGAACACTAACTGATGATGTGGGGACTTAAAATCCCCCCCCCCCCCCCCCCAAAAAAAATAGCTGTAAATTAACATCAGGCCTAGGTTCCAGACAGCAGTCGTGCAGCCCACATTGTGTCCAAAGTCCAACCGCACAACTGGGACATGACAGTTTTCACCCCAGACACCTCCAAAAAATTACGCAGCAATTGTGTTTTGGGTTAAATATAGGTGGTATCAGTGGCCTGTGGCACCCTGGCGGTGGGAGCTGCACAGGCAGCAGGAGCAGGGCAATGCAGCAGCAGCAGCAGGTGTAACGTGTGCCAGGAGCATGCCGGATGTGGCACGTGCCAAGTGCCAGTCAGACAGCAGAGGAGAAGACACTAGTGCACACTAACTTTCACACTGGCACTGCTCACAGCACAGCAGTTCTGTAGAAAGCTAACACAGTAGTACTACTACTCTAACAACTACTAGCACTGACTGCAGTACTACAGTACTAACTAAACAATAGAAGAATCTAGCTAAACAATAGAACAGGTGTGACTAGATTACAGAGAGCAGATACAGGACAGGTATAGCAGTAAAACTGGGCCTACTAACTACAAAATAGTACAATAATCTATCTAACACAGAAGTAGTACAGTAGAGTAGGACAGGTGAGAGCACAGCTAACTAGAGACTAGAGCACAGAGCAAGGCAGGCTGCCTTGCCTAGGCACAGGGCCTAGCTGCTGGCTGCAGCAGCACCTGTGACAGTCTCCCTCCCTAGTCCCTAATCACACAAACTAAACTGCCTAAAATACAATCTATCTACAATGCAAAGCAATACAGCTGAATATCAAGTGTTGGAGTGTAAAAACGCTTGGTGTATTGAACAATAAATGCACTTGCAAAGACAATAAGCACTGGAGCAATCTCTCAGTACAGTCAGTCAGTAAGTCGCAAGCAGGATGAGTGAGGCAACATGGCGCCCGCTATTTATAGAGGGGACTTGGCCAGGCTCCCCCTCTGTGATTGGCTGCAGTCAGAGGGCTGGGAGCCCTCTGATTCGCTTGTGAGGACTCGAGGTGACGTCTGATGTGACGCTATCTGAGCGGATGACGCTATCCGAGCTCGGATAGCTAGGATATCTCCGGATAGCTGATTGCTATCCGAGTGCGCTCGGATAGCACAGCCCGGATAGCTAATACTATTCAAGCTCAGTATTCGAGCTCGAATAGTGAAAAAAGAGCTAGGATATCCGAGTATTTCGGGTATCCGAGCTCGGATGAACATCACTACTAGGCACCACCAGGGGAGATTTAGGGTTAGGCACCACCAGGGGGATCTTAAGGTTAGGCACCACCAGGGGAGATTTAGGGTTAGGCACCACCAGGGGAGATTTAGTGTTAGGCACCACCAGGGGGGTCTAAGGGTTAGGGTTAGGTAGAGGGAGGATTCTGTGTGAGAATAGGGTTAGGTTTAGTTGTAGTAAAATGTTAGAAATATTTACTAATGTTTTACTACAGTTATTACGAACGTACTTATTTTTTTATGATTTGATTTTTTGAAATATGTGAATTAAGTTTTAATCTGTACTAAATGACTTTTTAAAGGTTTATTTTATAATAAAAATTGTTACAAAATATTATTTAGAAACTTTATAGTAGTATAAAATGTGAAGATATGTTTTTGGATCCTGATCTGGTTAAGTCATAAAATAAAAAATAACAAATTGTACTTAAACATCGTTTATGTAAAATCCATTTAAAATCATAATGATAATCATCATTGTGAATATACAAACGTTATTGTAAGTTTCCGTCTATAATTACAGAGAATAGTGTTTTACCAATACAACATTTTATAGACATTATTTAATGATTTGAATTTGAAAAACATTCTAAACTAAATATTAAAATATAATTGTGATGATTTGCTCAGCTGCCTGTGCAGGCAGGCAGCTTTTTGACCATTGTGTAGGTTTGCATGCTGCAGGACTCTGGAAAGAAGAGCTTCTGTCAGTTTTGCAGCTTGTGCTTGCTGAGGAATTTGCATACGTTGTCATGCAAATTGCCTAGCCACATTCATTGGAGGCGTGTACTATAAGTACCATGTGTGTCCCACAATGCTTTGCTGTTCATAAGGAGTCTTCCTGTGTAACACTCCTGGTGGGGTGTCAGCCATGCTCTTGGTTTGAAGATCAGCTTAGAGTAATTCCTGGAAACTGTGCTAGGCAGATTCCATAGTGCAGTTAGGATTGTTTATATGTTTGTTTGTTCTGTAGCTGTTGTCCTGTCCCAGCGGTGGTCGACAGGAAATGGTTCTGATCTCTGTTCTTGGAGTATAGCTGGTGCAGCGGTTGCTACCAGCTATCTCTTCTGTTCTGTCTCCTGGGATCGCGCTAGCCACTTTTCGCTAGCGCTGTGGATCCTTCTGTTCTGTCTCCTGGGATCGCGCTAGCCACTTTCCGCTAGTGCTGTGGATCCTTCTGTTCTGCTACTCTGTACCCGGATCGCGCTAGCCACTTTTCGCTAGTGCTGTGGATCCTATCTCTCGCTTGTCCCTGTTTTCGTGTGTCTGTCTTGTCTGCTACGACCGCTTGCTGGAGGCTCGGTGAGGTAACCGTTAAGCAAGCGTTCGCGTCCTCTGTTTCATGTTTGTCTGTCGATGGTTAGTTAGGCGTGCTTGTCTCTATTGTGCTTATCACGTGGAGACTGCGCATAACCGCGTGCACTGTTGCGAATGAGTGCGGTGTTCGCGGTTAGCTAGCGTTTGTTATTTTCCGTATCTCCTCATTGTATTATTTGCTGTGCCTTTGCTAACCTCATATTCTGTCCTGATCTGCCTTGTGTCACGTCTGGCGATCGCACCTCTCGCGATCACGCTCCTGTTTCATATCTGCTGTGGTGTGTGCACTGTCGCGGGGTGGCGACTAGGTTGGCGCACACACATACAACCTGTCCCTTTGCTCGTCTCATTCGCAATCGCCTTTCTTGCGATTGCGTTCTGCGCTTCGTACAATTCCTGTCTGGCATTTGTGCAGGTACAGAGGATTGGTTCCTCTGCACTCCCCAGCGCCATCTGCCGACAGGAATTTTCCCTATACGGGTGCGTAGCACCTTTTGCTGGGTGCCTGCAAATATACGCTTGTGGAGGATTTCCGCCGTGTCAGCGCACGCGTTGTGCGCTGATCACGGAGAAAGTTCCACAATCGTTACAGTATGAACAGCCCAACCCAAAACCCCAGTGTAGACGGAATTTCCGATTTGTACGATTTTGTCGAATATGGCTCTTGAACCTTTAAGAAATTTAAAAAGCTTGAACCTGAATCGGCAGACGAATTTTTGTCTGAGTGTACGAAACTGTTAGCGAACCCTGAATTCCAATGCACCCCAGTGTCTACCTGGGCCCCCCAAATGGTCTACATTCTGTTGGGGGGCGAAATGTCAATGTGGGCTTATGATGTGTTAGATCATACCACCCTGAGTCAAAGACCCCTGGAATTCTTGGCCTTTTTAATTCACAATTGGCTGAGGTTACCTCAATTACCATACCCCCTTAATGAGTTGTTGTCAGCAGCTCAATCAGCTGTTCCATCTACTCTTTCATTCATAAAGCAGCCATCCAAAGCCTCTAAGTCTAAACGTAAAAGATCTAGGAAGGCTTCCCAGCGGAAAGATCCGTTGCCCATAGCAACCACAAATAAAGAGGTTATTTCTGTCAAGTCTGAAATGGGCAAAACCATGCAGTATGATAATGATGTTTATAATGCATCTGCTGATCAGTTTCCAGGTTTTTTGCCCCAATCCAAAGCTTATGTGGATCCTGCTATAGGTAGGATCGCACACTACATTAAAGCAGTTAAAAAATCTGTTCTTGTTCCTGAACTCCACCCCTATGGAGATTATCTGGATACTGGCCTGTTTGAACCCTCATTTGCTTCCTGGCATGTTGGGGCCTTGCTGGAGGAATTCGATTTTGATTGGAAAGCCTTTTGCGATTTTTACATCGCAAAAAGCGAAGATGTCTTGAATGTTTGTCTCGATTCTATGTACCTTCTGATTGATTTCGATGAATGTGACAAGGATGATGTGAATCTGGTGATCTATGTATGGCAAACGATTTTGGATGAGTTGCGCACACACACCAACCAATTGATTCCAATAAAGAGACATCGTTGTCGGATGATTGTTCCTGTCTTTCTGGGGTAAAGCATGATAGTCTTGACTTTGTGCAATCTGAAATGAATGAGTATGCCGCTGTGGTTGATTCCTGTGCGAATCCTGAGGGATTCTCTCCTGACAGTGTGCAGTTTGAATCTGTGCGATCTGATGCCTGTTTCTCGGATGTTCCTGCAGATTGTGATCGGCATGAGTCTGCCGGTTTCCTCAAGGATGTGTGGGATCCTTTGTCATTTAGAAACAGATCTTTGAGATCTTCCATCTGTGACCCTGCTATGGGGAAAGTTTCTCGACTGTGCAGCGTCAAAAGTAAAATTAATATGCCTAATAAAGTTTATCCTGTTGATGTCGCTATTTCTTCTGCACATGAGTCTCTGTCTCACCCTGTTCTCACCTGTAAGGGCCCGTTGCCTGGGGACAGTTGCTCCAGCGTTTCGGTCCTAGATGCCTTGCAGTCTGCTCCGCAGATCACGGAGGTTTGCGGTATGGAAGCGTCAGTTTCACAACCTAAAGTGATTTTTGATTTGCAGGTTTTGCGTCCTGGCTCCTCGGATTTGACATTGTTGGCCGAATTTAAGAGTGAGACAGCGCTTCGGTTTTGCGAATCTGACTTTGAAACATTTTTGCTGGGTCCAGAGAGAGTTTCTCTGAGCCTGCCCTGTACCATGAATAACAATATGATGTCCAATCACACTGACATTTGTGAGTCCCTTTCTTGCTCTGAGGGAAGTGCTGATTCTGCACCCTGTACCCTGGATGAGTCAATGTGGCCTTGCTTAGAATCCCATGCAGTGTCCCTAGAGGCTCGTCTGGGTATTGCCACTATACTCGCCTGTTTTTCTGCAGTTTTGGAGTTGCAAGCTAGTTTGACTGCTACGCAGAATTCTGAGTGCAGCGAGATTAAAGTTAGGGAGTCAGTGTGTGGTTCAGTGAATATTCCTGTACATTCCGCTCATGATGATGAAATTCAGTCTCAGTTTATGGTGGAACCTTCCCTGGGACATCTGCCCTGTTCACAAAATAAAGTTCCAGTTTTGCCCTGTAACATGGATAGTACAGAATCCTTCTTAGAAAACTTGAAAAATGATGTTCCTGAGGTCTTGTTTGATGTTCTGGAGGTCTCTGAGTTCCTCCCAAAGGGTGCAGAACTTGTAGGAGATGTCTCCTGCCCCCCAAATCTTTCTGAGGTGTTGCCCTCTTCCGTAGGCATTGCTGCCTTGCTGGCTACCTTTTCAGCTCTGGTGGAGCTTCAGTCATGTGTAGTCAATGATGATATTGCAGTCACAGAAATTTCCGAATTTGAATCCATGTCTTCTTTTGAAAGTCCAGTGCTTGAGACCATTGCTCGTGATGATTTTCTGCCCGGTCCTGGTTTTGGTTTCCTCGTGTCGGACTCTGAGGTTGGCAGTTCCCCAACATGTCCTGAGGTTTCTCCTGTGCTGGTGTACCCCAATGTGCTCTGTGACCCAGAAAGCCCAAGTGTGCCTCGGTTACCAGCATACTCAGATGCTTCCTCGGTGGAGACATGTTCTGATTTAGCCTGTCTGCTTGCATGCCCAGAAGTGGTCCCTGAAAGTCTTGATCTTGATGGGTGTCCTCGTAATTCTGAGTCTGGAATTGTCATTGGTTCCATAGGGGTTCTTGATAGTTCTCCATGTGAGCCTGGTGATTGTTCTGCCCTCTTGGGATCTCTGTGGAGCTTCAAAAGGTTGTGGGAGATTCCGGGAGAAATTTTGCTTGGTACCCTGGATAAGATCAACGGTGGCTTTTGTGTTGTAAGGGACACTTCGAACAGGTTTTGTGGCAGATTTGGTATTTTCGGACGCTCCTTGGAAGGTGGTGGGTATTGTCTGGAGGGTTTCGGTGGCTTCTTCTCTGGTATCCACAGTCCTGATGGGTGTTACGCTGAGACTTGTAGTGCTGATGGGCATGTTTCGGTGGCTTCTGTTTGCGATGAGGTCGGTTTCGGGTGGACTGACTCTGGAATTGGACTTTGTCGGGCTGTCCCGACCTTCATGAGTCTTCAGTTTGAGTCTGTTGCTAATAGCACTTTTGAAAGTCGTCTGGAATTCGACCCTGGAGGGGGGGGGGGGTACTGTGATGATTTGCTCAGCTGCCTGTGCCGGCAGGCAGCTTTTTGACCATTGTGTAGGTTTGCATGCTGCAGGACTCTGGAAAGAAGAGCTTCTGTCAGTTTTGCAGCTTGTGTTTGCTGAGGAATTTGCATACGTTGTCATGCAAATTGCCTGGCCACATTCATTGGAGGCGTGTACTATAAGTACCATGTGTGTCCCACAATGCTTTGCTGTTCATAAGGAGTCTTCCTGTGTAACACTCCTGGTGGGGTGTCAGCCATGCTCTTGGTTTGAAGATCAGCTTAGAGTAATTCCTGGAAACTGTGCTAGGCAGATTCCATAGTGCAGTTAGGATTGTTTATATGTTTGTTTGTTCTGTAGCTGTTGTCCTGTCCCAGCGGTGGTCGACAGGAAATGGTTCTGATCTCTGTTCTTGGAGTATAGCTGGTGCAGCGGTTGCTACCAGCTATCTCTTCTGTTCTGTCTCCTGGGATCGCGCTAGCCACTTTTCGCTAGCGCTGTGGATCCTTCTGTTCTGTCTCCTGGGATCGCGCTAGCCACTTTCCGCTAGTGCTGTGGATCCTTCTGTTCTGCTACTCTGTACCCGGATCGCGCTAGCCACTTTTCGCTAGTGCTGTGGATCCTATCTCTCGCTTGTCCCTGTTTTCGTTTGTCTGTCTTGTCTGCTACGACCGCTTGCTGGAGGCTCGGTGAGGTAACCGTTAAGCAAGCGTTCGCGTCCTCTGTTTCATGTTTGTCTGTCGATTGGTTAGTTAGGCGTGATTGTCTCTATTGTGCTTATCACGTGGAGACCGCGCATAACCGCGTGCACTGTTGCGAATGAATGCGGTGTTCGCGGTTAGCTAGCGTTTGTTATTTTCCGTATCTCCTCATTGTATTATTTGCTGTGCCTTTGCTAACCTCATATTCTGTCCTGATCTGCCTTGTGTCACGTCTGGCGATCGCACCTCTCGCGATCACGCTCCTGTTTCATATCTGCTGTGGTGTGTGCACTGTCGCGGGGTGGCGACTAGGTTGGCGCACACACATACAACCTGTCCCTTTGCTCGTCTCATTCGCAATCGCCTCTCTTGCGATTGCGTTCTGCGCTTCGTACAATTCCTGTCTGGCATTTGTGGAGGTACAGAGGATTGGTTCCTCTGCACTCCCCAGCGCCATCTGCCGACAGGAATTTTCCCTCTACGGGTGCGTAGCACCTTTTGCTGGGTGCCTGCAAATATACGCTTGTGGAGGATTTCCGCCGTGTCAACGCACGCGTTGTGCGCTGATCACGGAGAAAGTTCCACAATCGTTACAATAATTGTTTTATAAACAATATTTCAGATTAACGTTTATACCAGGCGCCCTTTTTGCATGTACGCGTGAAAACATGTCCTAGGAGGAAACTCAGGAGAAAAAGTTAATTGCATATGGGCCCTTGACTCGTTCATGTGGAACAAGTGCTTGCAATGACACCAGACACCGTTGGAGGCCAGGAGTCGCACTGGTGGAGGGGTGATATTTTAAAACTGCACACGGAATGGGGTGGACAAATAACTAGTTGTTGCATCATGTGCAATATATCTACCTCCCTCAGGACTTCATCTAAAGTCCCAGGGACGTAGACATTAGTCTATTGCCACTGAGCGCTCCCAAACGCGTTTTCACCGCCGTTCATTAGAGGGGAGATCAGTGAATGGGAATGCAGTTCTCATTCATTGTTCTAAGTCCCCATTTCAATGAGATGAGGCATCAATGAGACGCCTGTGGTCGTAATAACAAAAGTAACACGTACACGCATTACTTCCTAGCAGTAGGAGAACAGAGGCGCCAGCAGGATAAAAGTGGATAAAAACTTTAAAATTTTCTGGGAGGAAGTGGTGGACTTACCTCCATAAAGCAGACACGAAAGACTGTCTGAATAGTAGTCACATTTATTAATTAGTACCCCAAAACAGTGCAACGCGTTTTGCAGGCCCAGCCCGCTTCATCAGGCAATAAAAATGGGGACAAGACTGTAGACAAGAGACAGTACATTATGCTATAGTAAATTCTGCAATTCTGACATGGCCCACAGGATCTACAAGGATAAAAACCATCCTGTTGCCATAAACTCCTCTGAATTACAGGTGGGTTCACACAACTTGGGGCAAGCAACGATTTCAAATTGTTGGCCCTCCTATATACAAACTTAGGCCTATCTGGTACCAGCGGGCCAATTTTTGCATCAGCTTTGAGCATATGCCAATTCTTATGGAATATTTTCTCCACCTCTCTGTATTGTTGGCTGAACCCAGTAATGAACTGGAAGTCTATACCTGTGTTCTCTCTGACCTTTTTCTGTAATGTATGTTCTCTAGGTATATCTGCTACTCGCTTTCTTTCATTTTGTACATACTCCCGGTCATATCCCGGTCCAAGTTTAGCAAGCAGCGTGGAGGGATTGAGGGGACGGTGAGGGGCGGCTACCCGGGAGCTAACTCCACCTAGCCCATAAGTCTTTTTGTTATCCAGCTGCTATATGCATCTGCTGTATGCTTTTAACTTTTTTATGGAAAAATAAAAGAAGGTAATACACGAATAGAGGCTGGTCCTCTTGTTTTTATTTTTTCCACATCCTGCATGAGTGAGGAGGAGAGCCCAGCGGAGCCCAGCAGAGCCAGCAATCACTGGAGGATAAACAGTAGCCAGAGAGGCGACGGGGGGGCCCAACACCCCCGGATGCGCGATTTGGTCACTTGAGACCTAAGGATCTGGTGAGTCTGTACCCGAGAGGGGATCTATATCTTTACAATTTCATTGGAAACGTGCTTATTGTGGATGAGGGGGAGCGCACGATCATCTACCTGCATAAACTTTACCAGTACAACCTGGCATATCCTGCAGCACCCCATATAGTTGTTTATTCATATTTGGACATTTGTGGCTAGGTGCCATTGGGACTTTATATACCCAGAGAGGTGGTTGTGCCATCTGGGGTGGTTATAAATTAATTGTGAGCACTGAAATTTCCTTTTCTTAAATCAATTTTGTTGTACAATTTTTTAGCTGCACACTGAAAGATTAGCCAAGATGGATCCATTTGAGTTTCGCATGCACAGAGACATAGATTTGGATCAAATCTTTGGCCGTGAATTTAAAGCGAAAGGTGCTTTAGATCAAGATTTCAAAAAGCTTAATGGGTGCATGACCAAAGAGCTTACTACTTGGTGGGATATAGCAACCCTCAAAAAATATCACATTAAAGGAATAGTACCAAAAACCATTAGATGGGAGATTGAAGCTAATGATGGAGAAGACACTGATGTTAATGACAAAGAGTGGGAGGAGTATACTAATAAATGTGGATTGGGCCTAATGGAAATCCTTATCAGGAGGAAGCAGGCCAGATTGGAACGGATTGGAAAAGAGATTGAGGGAATAAGGACCAAATTAGACCCATTTAAAAACACTGAAGAATTTCTTGAAAAATCCAAACATCTGTGTGAGGCATTGAAACGTAATGAGAAACAGATCATTGTCGATAAGCAGAAAAAGTTTGCGAAAGACAGTGAACTGTTTAGGAATCATGTTGCATACAGGTGGCAAATTAAAAAGAAAGCTAAAACACAGGAACAAATAGCTAATGTAAATGCACCCCAGGGGAACACCAATCCCGCACCCCAGGGACAAGGGGCGGGTACTGGGGCTATTCCAAAAAGGGGGAGCCAAGGACCAGACCAATATCCGGTGGGGAGGAGCAGGGGGGCCCCGGTTCACCAATACCCTCAAAGAAATTATTGGAGGGGACAGAATAGGCCTGTCCCTAAACAAATCCCAAGTAATAGAGGCTATGTTCATGGGAGACCCTCCAGACCAGCTTACCCACAGCAGGTCCCAAAAAGTCCCCATTATGGGGTTCCCACTGAAAATAGATTTCACCCCTTGGAGGAACCATATGATCAGGCCCCTTTTGCATGGAACTACCCGAAACCCAGAACGAGGAGATGGGAGGAGGAGGAGGTTATAGGCCTTTATGGCTCCCCTCGAGGCCAAACAAAAAGAAGGGCAGACGGGGATGCAGAGGGGGCAGACGACAAAAGGAGGAGAGAGTAACCCAGGATGGTATTTTTAATATTAGTGGAATTGAGTTAGGAAAACAGGAAAAAAGCCTATTGAATAAAGGATTGAAATATGCACCCAGAAAATCATTGAACAAATTTGAGACGTATATTGATGTTAATAGATTCGTTAGAAGATTAAACATTAAAAAATATTTTATGGATAAACCGGTTGTGAACAGAGAACAACAGGTTGAACGATTCAGGCACACCGCTCTGAGGAACAATTCTGTGTTTAACCCTGTGGGTGGTTCAGGGGGTAGCACAGTCGAAGCATTTAAAAGAGTGGTATGCAAAGAATTAGAGGAATTAAATACCAAAAGAGGGGATGGAATTCCCAAAAAAGTAAAGACATTTTTAGATGAAAACAAATTAGTGGTGAGACCGGCTGACAAAGGGGGGGGGGGGGGGGGGTGGTGATGACTGACAAACAATATAATCAAGAGTTGCGGAAATTAGTCAGTGATGACGCCACATACAAGCCCTTACCCAATGATCCCACTAAAAGGCTACTTGAGGAATTACGGGATATCCTGAAGGGGGGGCTAAGGGAGGGATTACTTAATGATCGGGAATTTGATTTCCTACTCCCATCCGCACCCAGGATACCCATCATTTACCAGGTACCTAAGGTCCACAAAAATCCGACACAACCCCCAGGGCGCCCAATCATAAGTGGAATTGGGTCAGTCACCCATAGATTGGGACAGTACTTGGATGATATGCTGCAGCCGGCAGTGGCGATGATTCCGCACCTATTAAGGGACATGAGGCATGCCCTGGAGGTCCTTGAAGGGGTGAATATTGAGCCGCATATGCTGCTAGCTACAGCGGATGTATCATCCCTCTATTCAAACATCCCCCATAAGGAGGGGGTGGAGGCATCAAAAAACTACCTGGAAAGAACAGGGATGCATGAAGATCAGGTGGCCTTTGTCATCAAACTGTTGGAGTTTGCACTGAGGAGTAATTATTTTTGGTACCAAGGCAATTATTATGTACAGATCAAAGGTTGCGCGATGGGGGCGGGGTTCGCACCCAGTTTCGCCAATTTGTTCATGGCGGTCTGGGAGGAACGGGTTCTTGAGAGCCCCGCCTCCTTCGCAGTTAAGAAATGGGCCAGATATATAGATGACCTGGTAATCTTATGGGACTCCACTGAGGATGACCTCAAAGCATATATAGAGGCCCTGAATAGGAATGACCTCAATATTGAGCTCAGTATGGAGTGTAGTCAGTCTAAAGTACATTTCCTTGACTTGGAGATCCACAAAGGTATCGATGGGCTGTGGACACGTACATATTTTAAAGAGACAGATAGGAATGGCTACATAGGGACGGATAGTTGCCATCACCCAAATTGGGTTAAATCCGTCCCTGGGAGCCAATTCCTTAGAATTAAGAGAAATTGCACTAGGCAGCAGGACTATTGGGAACAGTCCGAGACCCTAGAGAAGAGGTTTTTGGACCGTGGATATGACCGGGAGTATGTACAAAATGAAAGAAAGCGAGTAGCAGATATACCTAGAGAACATACATTACAGAAAAAGGTCAGAGAGAACACAGGTATAGACTTCCAGTTCATTACTGGGTTCAGCCAACAATACAGAGAGGTGGAGAAAATATTCCATAAGAATTGGCATATGCTCAAAGCTGATGCAAAAATTGGCCCGCTGGTACCAGATAGACCTAAGTTTGTATATAGGAGGGCCAACAATTTGAAATCGTTGCTTGCCCCAAGTTGTGTGAACCCACCTGTAATTCAGAGGAGTTTATGGCAACAGGATGGTTTTTATCCTTGTAGATCCTGTGGGCCATGTCAGGCTGGCTTGACAGCCAGAGCAACCACTATTGATTCCTTTTCCAATAGACAAAGTTATAAGATAAAAGGGTTCATTACTTGCAGTACCAAATATGTCGTATATTGTCTAAACTGTGTTTGTGGCAAGCAATATGTGGGCCATACAGGGAGAGAACTGAAGGCCCGATTAGGTGAACACAAACATAAGATTGAAAAGGGACATACCAATCATAGTGTGCCCAGACACTTTGTAAACAACCATAGGTGTAGATTGAGTCAGCTTAAAATGTATGGGATTGAGAAATTAAAACCATCATGGAGAGGGTGCAATAGAATCCGTGAACTGTCACGACTTGAGACGAAATGGATATATGAATTGGGGACGTTAGAGCCCAAAGGCATTAACATCGATATCGATATGAATTGCTTTTTAAATAATTCTTGAATAGGCAATGAGGGTGTTGGCATATGGTGGGGGTGCCCATTATGTCAATCACATATATTTTATAAAAGACAACATTGAGATTGCCATCTTTAGTGAAACATAATGAATTTTGTGAATTTAGGTACTATGCCTTTAAGAGAAGGCCCAGCAGAGTTTTTCTCTTTCTTTTTCGTTTTTATATATTTTATTGTTTTTATTAATGCATCTTTTGTGTATTGTATATAGACCGAATGAATTCATATGTACCATTGCACCCAGCTGCTGCTTTGAGCTATGTAAATGTGGTTGGCATATAGCTTAACTGATAATGTTAGAATAGAACATGTTCTGTGACTGGTTTAGGTCGCTATGACAATCTAGCATGTCAGGGGGGAGTTACCTCCCGGAGGGCGGCGGGGAGGTGCTTTAGGGAGTATAAGGGCAAGCGTGGACGTCACCATGATTAGCCCCTGATGAGCTGTTACCAGCGAAATGCGTAGGGCGTGGCTTGAGTGACGTCAACGCGCACATGCGTAGCGTGTGACGCGTACGCCAGGAAACACAGCTGAGAGGAGTCACTGGAGTGATCCCCGGCCTGGCGTTTTTTTTTTGCAGTTTAGCAAGCAGCGTGGAGTGATTGAGGGGACGGTGAGGGGCGGCTACCCGGGAGCTAACTCCACCTAGCCCATAAGTCTTTTTGTTATCCAGCTGCTATATGCATCTGCTGTATGCTTTTAACTTTTTTATGTAAAAATAAAAGAAGGTAATACACGAATAGAGGCTGGTCCTCTTGTTTTTATTTTTTCCACATCCTGCATGAGTGAGGAGGAGAGCCCAGCGGAGCCCAGCAGAGCCAGCAATCACTGGAGGATAAACAGTAGCCAGAGAGGCGACGGGGGGGCCCAACACCCCCGGATGCGCGATTTGGTCACTTGAGACCTAAGGATCTGGTGAGTCTGTACCCGAGAGGGGATCTATATCTTTACAATTTCATTGGAAACGTGCTTATTGTGGATGAGGGGGAGCGCACGATCATCTACCTGCATAAACTTTACCAGTACAACCTGGCATATCCTGCAGCACCCCATATAGTTGTTTATTCATATTTGGACATTTGTGGCTAGGTGCCATTGGGACTTTATATACCCAGAGAGGTGGTTGTGCCATCTGGGGTGGTTATAAATTAATTGTGAGCGCTGAAATTTCCTTTTCTTAAATCAATTTTGTTGTACAATTTTTTAGCTGCACACTGAAAGATTAGCCAAGATGGATCCATTTGAGTTTCGCATGCACAGAGACATAGATTTGGATCAAATCTTTGGCCGTGAATTTGAAGCGAAAGGTGCTTTAGATCAAGATTTCAAAAAGCTTAATGGGCGCATGACCAAAGAGCTTACTACTTGGTGGGATATAGCAACCCTCAAAAAATATCACATTAAAGGAATAGTACCAAAAACCATTAGATGGGAGATTGAAGCTAATGATGGAGAAGACACTGATGTTAATGACAAAGAGTGGGAGGAGTATACTAATAAATGTGGATTGGGCCTAATGGAAATCCTTATCAGGAGGAAGCAGGCCAGATTGGAACGGATTGGAAAAGAGATTGAGGGAATAAGGACCAAATTAGACCCATTTAAAAACACTGAAGAATTTCTTGAAAAATCCAAACATCTGTGTGAGGCATTGAAACGTAATGAGAAACAGATCATTGTCGATAAGCAGAAAAAGTTTGCGAAAGACAGTGAACTGTTTAGGAATCATGTTGCATACAGGTGGCAAATTAAAAAGAAAGCTAAAACACAGGAACAAATAGCTAATGTAAATGCACCCCAGGGGAACACCAATCCCGCACCCCAGGGACAAGGGGCGGGTACTGGGGCTATTTCAAAAAGGGGGAGCCAAGGACCAGACCAATATCCGGTGGGGAGGAGCAGGGGGGCCCCGGTTCACCAATACCCTCAAAGAAATTATTGGAGGGGACAGAATAGGCCTGTCCCTAAACAAATCCCAAGTAATAGAGGCTATGTTCATGGGAGACCCTCCAGACCAGCTTACCCACAGCAGGTCCCAAAAAGTCCCCATTATGGGGTTCCCACTGAAAATAGATTTCACCCCTTGGAGGAACCATATGATCAGGCCCCTTTTGCATGGAACTACCCGAAACCCAGAACGAGGAGATGGGAGGAGGAGGAGGTTATAGGCCTTTATGGCTCCCCTCGAGGCCAAACAAAAAGAAGGGCAGACGGGGATGCAGAGGGGGCAGACGACAAAAGGAGGAGAGAGTAACCCAGGATGGTATTTTTAATATTAGTGGAATCGAGTTAGGAAAACAGGAAAAAAGCCTATTGAATAAAGGATTGAAATATGCACCCAGAAAATCATTGAACAAATTTGAGACGTATATTGATGTTAATAGATTCGTTAGAAGATTAAACATTAAAAAATATTTTATGGATAAACCGGTTGTGAACAGAGAACAACAGGTTGAACGATTCAGGCACACCGCTCTGAGGAACAATTCTGTGTTTAACCCTGTGGGTGGTTCAGGGGGTAGCACAGTCGAAGCATTTAAAAGAGTGGTATGCAAAGAATTAGAGGAATTAAATACCAAAAGAGGGGATGGAATCCCCAAAAAAGTAAAGACATTTTTAGATGAAAACAAATTAGTGGTGAGACCGGCTGACAAAGGGGGGGGGGGGGGGGGGTGGTGATGACTGACAAACAATATAATCAAGAGTTGCAGAAATTAGTCAGTGATGATGCCACATACAAGCCCTTACCCAATGATCCCACTAAAAGGCTACTTGAGGAATTACGGGATATCCTGAAGGGGGGGCTAAGGGAGGGATTACTTAATGATCGGGAATTTGATTTCCTACTCCCATCCGCACCCAGGATACCCATCATTTACCAGGTACCTAAGGTCCACAAAAATCCGACACAACCCCCTGGGCGCCTAATCATAAGTGGAATTGGGTCAGTCACCCATAGATTGGGACAGTACTTGGATGATATGCTGCAGCCGGCAATGGCGATGATTCCGCACCTATTAAGGGACACGAGGCATGCCCTGGAGGTCCTTGAAGGGGTGAATATTGAGCCGCATATGCTGCTAGCTACAGCGGATGTATCATCCCTCTATTCAAACATCCCCATAAGGAGGGGGTGGAGGCATCAAAAAACTACCTGGAAAGAACAGGGATGCATGAAGATCAGGTGGCCTTTGTCATCAAACTGTTGGAGTTTGCACTGAGGAGTAATTATTTTTGGTACCAAGGCAATTATTATGTACAGATCAAAGGTTGCGCGATGGGGGCGGGGTTCGCACCCAGTTTCGCCAATTTGTTCATGGCGGTCTGGGAGGAACAGGTTCTTGAGAGCCCCGCCTCCTTCGCAGTTAAGAAATGGGCCAGATATATAGATGACCTGGTAATCTTATGGGACTCCACTGAGGATGACCTCAAAGCATATATAGAGGCCCTGAATAGGAATGACCTCAATATTGAGCTCAGTATGGAGTGTAGTCAGTCTAAAGTACATTTCCTTGACTTGGAGATCCACAAAGGTATCGATGGGCTGTGGACACGTACATATTTTAAAGAGACAGATAGGAATGGCTACATAGGGACGGATAGTTGCCATCACCCAAATTGGGTTAAATCCGTCCCTGGGAGCCAATTCCTTAGAATTAAGAGAAATTGCACTAGGCAGCAGGACTATTGGGAACAGTCCGAGACCCTAGAGAAGAGGTTTTTGGACCGTGGATATGACCGGGAGTATGTACAAAATGAAAGAAAGCGAGTAGCAGATATACCTAGAGAACATACATTACAGAAAAAGGTCAGAGAGAACACAGGTATAGACTTCCAGTTCATTACTGGGTTCAGCCAACAATACAGAGAGGTGGAGAAAATATTCCATAAGAATTGGCATATGCTCAAAGCTGATGCAAAAATTGGCCCGCTGGTACCAGATAGGCCTAAGTTTGTATATAGGAGGGCCAACAATTTGAAATCGTTGCTTGCCCCAAGTTGTGTGAACCCACCTGTAATTCAGAGGAGTTTATGGCAACAGGATGGTTTTTATCCTTGTAGATCCTGTGGGCCATGTCAGGCTGGCTTGACAGCCAGAGCAACCACTATTGATTCCTTTTCCAATGGACAAAGTTATAAGATAAAAGGGTTCATTACTTGCAGTACCAAATATGTCGTATATTGTCTAAACTGTGTTTGTGGCAAGCAATATGTGGGCCGTAAAGGGAGAGAACTGAAGGCCCGATTAGGTGAACACAAACATAAGATTGAAAAGGGACATACCAATCATAGTGTGCCCAGACACTTTGTAAACAACCATAGGTGTAGATTGAGTCAGCTTAAAATGTATGGGATTGAGAAATTAAAACCATCATGGAGAGGGTGCAATAGAATCCGTGAACTGTCACGACTTGAGACGAAATGGATATATGAATTGGGGACGTTAGAGCCCAAAGGCATTAACATCGATATCGATATGAATTGCTTTTTAAATAATTCTTGAATAGGCAATGAGGGTGTTGGCATATGGTGGGGGTGCCCATTATGTCAATCACATATATTTTATAAAAGACAACATTGAGATTGCCATCTTTAGTGAAACATAATGAATTTTGTGAATTTAGGTACTATGCCTTTAAGAGAAGGCCCAGCAGAGTTTTTCTCTTTCTTTTTCGTTTTTATATATTTTATTGTTTTTATTAATGCATCTTTTGTGTATTGTATATAGACCGAATGAATTCATATGTACCATTGCACCCAGCTGCTGCTTTGAGCTATGTAAATGTGGTTGGCATATAGCTTAACTGATAATGTTAGAATAGAACATGTTCTGTGACTGGTTTAGGTCGCTATGACAATCTAGCATGTCAGGGGGGAGTTACCTCCCGGAGGGCGGCGGGGAGGTGCTTTAGGGAGTATAAGGGCAAGCGTGGACGTCACCATGATTAGCCCCTGATGAGCTGTTACCAGCGAAACGCGTAGGGCGTGGCTTGAGTGACGTCAACGCGCACATGCGTAGCGTGTGACGCGTACGCCAGGAAACACAGCTGAGAGGAGTCACTGGAGTGATCCCCGGCCTGGCGTTTTTTTTTTGCAGTTTAGCAAGCAGCGTGGAGGGATTGAGGGGACGGTGAGGGGCGGCTACCCGGGAGCTAACTCCACCTAGCCCATAAGTCTTTTTGTTATCCAGCTGCTATATGCATCTGCTGTATGCTTTTAACTTTTTTATGGAAAAATAAAAGAAGGTAATACACGAATAGAGGCTGGTCCTCTTGTTTTTATTTTTTCCACATCCTGCATGAGTGAGGAGGAGAGCCCAGCGGAGCCCAGCAGAGCCAGCAATCACTGGAGGATAAACAGTAGCCAGAGAGGCGACGGGGGGGCCCAACACCCCCGGATGCGCGATTTGGTCACTTGAGACCTAAGGATCTGGTGAGTCTGTACCCGAGAGGGGATCTATATCTTTACAATTTCATTGGAAACGTGCTTATTGTGGATGAGGGGGAGCGCACGATCATCTACCTGCATAAACTTTACCAGTACAACCTGGCATATCCTGCAGCACCCCATATAGTTGTTTATTCATATTTGGACATTTGTGGCTAGGTGCCATTGGGACTTTATATACCCAGAGAGGTGGTTGTGCCATCTGGGGTGGTTATAAATTAATTGTGAGCGCTAAAATTTCCTTTTCTTAAATCAATTTTGTTGTACAATTTTTTAGCTGCACACTGAAAGATTAGCCAAGATGGATCCATTTGAGTTTCGCATGCACAGAGACATAGATTTGGATCAAATCTTTGGCCATGAATTTGAAGCGAAAGGTGCTTTAGATCAAGATTTCAAAAAGCTTAATGGGTGCATGACCAAAGAGCTTACTACTTGGTGGGATATAGCAACCCTCAAAAAATATCACATTAAAGGAATAGTACCAAAAACCATTAGATGGGAGATTGAAGCTAATGATGGAGAAGACACTGATGTTAATGACAAAGAGTGGGAGGAGTATACTAATAAATGTGGATTGGGCCTAATGGAAATCCTTATCAGGAGGAAGCAGGCCAGATTGGAACGGATTGGAAAAGAGATTGAGGGAATAAGGACTAAATTAGACCCATTTAAAAACACTGAAGAATTTCTTGAAAAATCCAAACATCTGTGTGAGGCATTGAAACGTAATGAGAAACAGATCATTGTCGATAAGCAGAAAAAGTTTGCGAAAGACAGTGAACTGTTTAGGAATCATGTTGCATACAGGTGGCAAATTAAAAAGAAAGCTAAAACACAGGAACAAATAGCTAATGTAAATGCACCCCAGGGGAACACCAATCCCGCACCCCAGGGACAAGGGGCGGGTACTGGGGCTATTCCAAAAAGGGGGAGCCAAGGACCAGACCAATATCCGGTGGGGAGGAGCAGGGGGGCCCCGGTTCACCAATACCCTCAAAGAAATTATTGGAGGGGACAGAATAGGCCTGTCCCTAAACAAATCCCAAGTAATAGAGGCTATGTTCATGGGAGACCCTCCAGACCAGCTTACCCACAGCAGGTCCCAAAAAGTCCCCATTATGGGGTTCCCACTGAAAATAGATTTCACCCCTTGGAGGAACCATATGATCAGGCCCCTTTTGCATGGAACTACCCGAAACCCAGAACGAGGAGATGGGAGGAGGAGGAGGTTATAGGCCTTTATGGCTCCCCTCGAGGCCAAACAAAAAGAAGGGCAGACGGGGATGCAGAGGGGGCAGACGACAAAAGGAGGAGAGAGTAACCCAGGATGGTATTTTTAATATTAGTGGAATCGAGTTAGGAAAACAGGAAAAAAGCCTATTGAATAAAGGATTGAAATATGCACCTAGAAAATCATTGAACAAATTTGAGACGTATATTGATGTTAATAGATTCATTAGAAGATTAAACATTAAAAAATATTTTATGGATAAACCGGTTGTGAACAGAGAACAACAGGTTGAACGATTCAGGCACACCGCTCTGAGGAACAATTCTGTGTTTAACCCTGTGGGTGGTTCAGGGGGTAGCACAGTCGAAGCATTTAAAAGAGTGGTATGCAAAGAATTAGAGGAATTAAATACCAAAAGAGGGGATGGAATCCCCAAAAAAGTAAAGACATTTTTAGATGAAAACAAATTAGTGGTGAGACCGGCTGACAAAGGGGGGGGGGGGGGGGGGTGGTGATGACTGACAAACAATATAATCAAGAGTTGCAGAAATTAGTCAGTGATGACGCCACATACAAGCCCTTACCCACTTACCCAATGATCCCACTAAAAGGCTACTTGAGGAATTACGGGATATCCTGAAGGGGGGGCTAAGGGAGGGATTACTTAATGATCGGGAATTTGATTTCCTACTCCCATCCGCACCCAGGATACCCATCATTTACCAGGTACCTAAGGTCCAAAAAAATCCGACACAACCCCCAGGGCGCCCAATCATAAGTGGAATTGGGTCAGTCACCCATAGATTGGGACAGTACTTGGATGATATGCTGCAGCCGGCAGTGGCGATGATTCCGCACCTATTAAGGGACACGAGGCATGCCCTGGAGGTCCTTGAAGGGGTGAATATTGAGCCGCATATGCTGCTAGCTACAGCGGATGTATCATCCCTCTATTCAAACATCCCCCATAAGGAGGGGGTGGAGGCATTAAAAAACTACCTGGAAAGAACAGGGATGCATGAAGATCAGGTGGCCTTTGTCATCAAACTGTTGGAGTTTGCACTGAGGAGTAATTATTTTTGGTACCAAGGCAATTATTATGTACAGATCAAAGGTTGCGCGATGGGGGCGGGGTTCGCACCCAGTTTCGCCAATTTGTTCATGGCGGTCTGGGAGGAACGGGTTCTTGAGAGCCCCGCCTCCTTCGCAGTTAAGAAATGGGCCAGATATATAGATGACCTGGTAATCTTATGGGACTCCACTGAGGATGACCTCAAAGCATATATAGAGGCCCTGAATAGGAATGACCTCAATATTGAGCTCAGTATGGAGTGTAGTCAGTCTAAAGTACATTTCCTTGACTTGGAGATCCACAAAGGTATCGATGGGCTGTGGACACGTACATATTTTAAAGAGACAGATAGGAATGGCTACATAGGGACGGATAGTTGCCATCACCCAAATTGGGTTAAATCCGTCCCTGGGAGCCAATTCCTTAGAATTAAGAGAAATTGCACTAGGCAGCAGGACTATTGGGAACAGTCCGAGACCCTAGAGAAGAGGTTTTTGGACCGTGGATATGACCGGGAGTATGTACAAAATGAAAGAAAGCGAGTAGCAGATATACCTAGAGAACATACATTACAGAAAAAGGTCAGAGAGAACACAGGTATAGACTTCCAGTTCATTACTGGGTTCAGCCAACAATACAGAGAGGTGGAGAAAATATTCCATAAGAATTGGCATATGCTCAAAGCTGATGCAAAAATTGGCCCGCTGGTACCAGATAGGCCTAAGTTTGTATATAGGAGGGCCAACAATTTGAAATCGTTGCTTGCCCCAAGTTGTGTGAACCCACCTGTAATTCAGAGGAGTTTATGGCAACAGGATGGTTTTTATCCTTGTAGATCCTGTGGGCCATGTCAGGCTGGCTTGACAGCCAGAGCAACCACTATTGATTCCTTTTCCAATGGACAAAGTTATAAGATAAAAGGGTTCATTACTTGCAGTACCAAATATGTCGTATATTGTCTAAACTGTGTTTGTGGCAAGCAATATGTGGGCCGTAAAGGGAGAGAACTGAAGGCCCGATTAGGTGAACACAAACATAAGATTGAAAAGGGACATACCAATCATAGTGTGCCCAGACACTTTGTAAACAACCATAGGTGTAGATTGAGTCAGCTTAAAATGTATGGGATTGAGAAATTAAAACCATCATGGAGAGGGTGCAATAGAATCCGTGAACTGTCACGACTTGAGACAAAATGGATATATGAATTGGGGACGTTAGAGCCCAAAGGCATTAACATCGATATCGATATGAATTGCTTTTTAAATAATTCTTGAATAGGCAATGAGGGTGTTGGCATATGGTGGGGGTGCCCATTATGTCAATCACATATATTTTATAAAAGACAACATTGAGATTGCCATCTTTAGTGAAACATAATGAATTTTGTGAATTTAGGTACTATGCCTTTAAGAGAAGGCCCAGCAGAGTTTTTCTCTTTCTTTTTCGTTTTTATATATTTTATTGTTTTTATTAATGCATCTTTTGTGTATTGTATATAGACCGAATGAATTCATATGTACCATTGCACCCAGCTGCTGCTTTGAGCTATGTAAATGTGGTTGGCATATAGCTTAACTGATAATGTTAGAATAGAACATGTTCTGTGACTGGTTTAGGTCACTATGACAATCTAGCATGTCAGGGGGGAGTTACCTCCCGGAGGGCGGCGGGGAGGTGCTTTAGGGAGTATAAGGGCAAGCGTGGACGTCACCATGATTAGCCCCTGATGAGCTGTTACCAGCGAAACGCGTAGGGCGTGGCTTGAGTGACGTCAACGCGCACATGCGTAGCGTGTGACGCGTACGCCAGGAAACACAGCTGAGAGGAGTCACTGGAGTGATCCCCGGCCTGGCGTTTTTTTTTTGCAGTTTAGCAAGCAGCGTGGAGGGATTGAGGGGACGGTGAGGGGCGGCTACCCGGGAGCTAACTCCACCTAGCCCATAAGTCTTTTTGTTATCCAGCTGCTATATGCATCTGCTGTATGCTTTTAACTTTTTTATGGAAAAATAAAAGAAGGTAATACACGAATAGAGGCTGGTCCTCTTGTTTTTATTTTTTCCACATCCTGCATGAGTGAGGAGGAGAGCCCAGCGGAGCCCAGCAGAGCCAGCAATCACTGGAGGATAAACAGTAGCCAGAGAGGCGACGGGGGGGGGGGGGGGGGGCAACACCCCCGGATGCGCGATTTGGTCACTTGAGACCTAAGGATCTGGTGAGTCTGTACCCGAGAGGGGATCTATATCTTTACAATTTCATTGGAAACGTGCTTATTGTGGATGAGGGGGAGCGCACGATCATCTACCTGCATATACCCTTTTCCATTACCAATACCACTCATTGCAAATCTGTGTAAAATAACACCCCATAGCCCATTACTATCACGAGCACCATAGCCTCTATTCCCTATTGTCTACTTGCACACCCAACTCTTTTATGCCATCTCCACGAAGCTATTTATTTCATATGGCATGCTTTATGATATGCAATATATTAATATGCAAATTTGCAGAATTTACTATAGCATAATGTACTGTCTCTTGTCTACAGTCTTGTCCCCATTTTTATTGCCTGATGAAGCGGGCTGGGCCTGCGAAACGCGTTGCACTTTTTTGGGGTACTAATTAATAAATGTGACTACTATTCAGACAGTCTTTCGTGTCTGCTTTATGGAGGTAAGTCCACCACTTCCTCCCAGCAAATTTTAAAGTTTTTATCCACTTTTATCCTGCTGGCGCCTCTGTTCTCCTACTGCTATACCGTGTCCACCCCTGGTGGAGGGGTGATCTACCCCCTTTCGCATCTACAGAGAGCGACTTCTTATCCCTGAGTGAGGACAGGTCTAATCTCCTCACCTGCCTATACAGTGGTTGCCTGTGTGGTAACCCATGTTTGTGAGTATAATTTTCTCACGATAACCTTTACTTCATTTATGCTTAACATACTACACTATATTGGGCTCTCGGTTTCTCTACACTTTAACGCATTACTTCCTGTTAGCGTACTAATAGCAGTACTTAGTAGTAATAGCTCAGTACTTCTGTCATGTGCACCAGTTCACAAGTGCTTGTGTTTATAACTAGTCCATTAGTTCTGTCAGATTTTTACTACCTACTGTAAGTGACAGCAACATAGGAGAAAAGTAATTTGTATCACATTTTATTCTGGGTGAAATGTACTTTTTATTTTTGTTTTCATATATTTAAAATGTTACAATTTTGTATGGTTTTATGATAGTGTTCCCTTTCAAGTGCTAGGGGTCGGGGGAATGGGTGTGGATGATCGGGAAAAAAGATGGAAAGGGTTAAAGAAGATGAAAAATTATCTCCTAGTTAGAAAAGTTAGAAGAAAACTTTTACAATTTTACAATTTTGTATGATTTTATGATAGTGTTCCTTTAAGTGCTAAGGGGTCAGGGAGATGGGCGTGGATGATCGGGAAAATAGATAGAAAGGGTTAAAGAAGATGAAAAATTATCTCCTAGTTAGAAAAGTTAGTAGAAAATGTGTATTGGTTAAAGGCCTTTGTGTTCTTGTTCATTCCATTTGCTTTGTTTTTGATTCATAAATTGTAAGCTTAACATTTTAAGGCTTCTGTTGGAAAATTTCTTTGATTTCTCTATTATCTCTATTATGGACCAGCTTAAAATGATTATGTCAGTTGCAAGTGCATAGTTGTGTAGTGTTGGTGATAATAAAATCCCTCATTTTTAGTTTTCTTATAGTAGCTTCTAAGACAGGGTTGAACAAGACTGCCGAAAGTTTATCACCTTGTCCAACTCCATGATTTATGATTAACATCTCCATAAGGTCTTCTTGTATATGTATGCTAGCTACAGATTTGCAAGGGTTGTTTTAATAAAAGCTGAAAGCTTCTAGGTAATGCCTAGTGTTGCTTATTATTCAACATCTTCTTCCTATTTATTTAATAAAATGCTTGTTAGAAATCAATATATGTGCTGTAAAAGTATTTGTTATACTCAATGATTTTTGTATGGATGTTCCCAACTGTACAAATATGTTCTGGGATGGAACAATTCAATCTAATCCACCTTTAAAGAGAATCTGTACTTTAAAATTCTTACAATAAAAAGCATACAATTCTATTCATTATGTTCTCCTGGGCCCCTCTTTGCTGTTTCTGCCACTCCCTGCTGCAATCCTGGCTTGTAATTGCCAGTTTTAGGCAGTGTTTACAAACAAAAAACATGGCTGCTAACCAGCATGTAAAAGGCTGAGAGAAGCTCAGTCTGTGACTGATACAGAGCATGGAGGAGGCATGGAGAGGGTGTGTATAACTTCTACCTATCACAGCAGAGCAGCACATTCCTGCCTGAGCCGACAAAGCTGACAAAGGAAAGAAGATTAGATTATATAACAGAGATAATACAGCCACTGTGCAACAAGAAAAGGCTGCAGTAAGACAGACCACATTAGAACAGGTATAGGAACTTATAGGAGAGAAGAAATAAGGCTGAAAATTTTGTTACAGAGTCTCTTTAAAATTTGCTCAGAGTACATTTCAAGTATTTTATAAATTATCAAACAATAATATATTACTTAAAATACCACATTCCAACATGTCTTCTTTCCTATAAATGGGTTAGATGGTACCTGCTTTTCAATCATTTGCTACTCTCACCAAATCTTAGGAATTAGTTGGAATTTATTGTTTCCACATATCTTCTACAGCATGCTTTTAAGCTCTGCAGCTATGCCACCTCTTCCTGGACAGTCTTGAAGGAAGCAACTGTTTTAGAATGAGTTTTGGCTTTGGACATAGAACTGAAATCAAAATAATAACACAATAGCAAGAGAAGCTAATGCTCACTTTCAGACAGCACTCTGCAATTTAAATTGGTCCGCAGACAGCCTGCCAGCCAATAAAAGGTGCAAATTCTTACACTTGTGTCTGCAGACCCTAGTGGTGCACGTGTGTCAGGGTCACACATGGTGCGCTGCTGTCACGCAGTATGGGGGAACCACTAAAAAGGAAGTATGAGCCACCAGAAAGGAGCATCTGAGTTGTATTGTAAAAGGCAACCACAGTGTACTTGGATATCAGAAAATGCAGATGGCAGAGAAGAGGCGAGAAATGCATATAGAAGCAGGACTGGAGCTAGGGGGAGAGGAGTGAGGCATCTGGATGCAGTAAGAGCTGACATACTGAAGTAGCAGTGTAGTCTAGTATGTAGTGTAGTGCAATGTAATGTAGTGTGGCTTAGCTGGTGGGGGCAGCAGGGGTTAGTGCTGTTGTAGGCAGAGTCCCAGTTACATCATTGACGCCACTCGATCTGGGACTCTGCCTACAACTCCAGTGGCCAGTCTCCAACACATTTACCAATGGCTGATGATTGGGTAAGAATTTCCAATTGTCTTTTGCAATTGTAAGACTACCATCTCCCAGAGCACAGGAGGTGCTGTGACAGGTCCTATTCCTTCCAACTCCTTCTTTGTTTTTTTCAATTTCTACTGATTCTACTGATCTGGTCTCTCCTTGTGACAATTTGAATAGGATCTGCTATGGAAGAGGGTGTTGCAATTGGGAACCTTCTACATTTATCTTACAAACATTATCCTATATGGTAACTGTTTGCATCGGTCATCAAAATGTTGGGGCGATTGGGCACTCAATGAGATTTCTTTGAAAAGCGCTGTGCACAGGCACCCTCTGGCTCATATTTCATGCTGCTCCATAATATGTGATGATAGGTGGTCTATCTTCATATTGTTCTCCAGTCCATGTCTGGAACATTTTATTGCGGTTCCGCTTTATTACCCAGGAGATACTCATTCACCATATGTGCACGGAACCTTACCTACATTATTTGGTGCATGGAACCTTATTGACATCTTATCAATAAAATGCCTTTTTTTTAGCCACCAGCAAACAAGAAAATACTTAGAATAATTTTGACAGTACTTCACAGACCTTTTAGTACTTTTTAAATTGCAGAGTGCTGCTATGTTATTTTAAGCAGAAGATGAAAATGTATCTCCTAGGAGAAAACGAAGGAAAGAATGGTAAATTGGATCAGGCCCAAATTGTGAACTGTATCTTTCCAGAAATGTATTGCATAGAGAGATGTAGGAATTGGGAGGTTGGTTGACTAATATCTCTACAGAAGTTTTAAACATAAGCAGTAAATCAATACATTTACTGCCATTTAACAATATATTAAGCATATAAAAGTTCAACTACCATGGTCTCAGTTCACTAAGCATTATCACATTTGGTAATGCAGAAAACAGCTGATTTTACTGACCACCTTGCCAAATGCCAATTCACTAAACCTATTACCAACTAGTGAGGTAAATTACCAACTTGTGCGGTAAATATCTCAAGAAATGTCAAGAAATTGCAATTCACAAAGATTAAAGCATTCGGTAAATCAAGTTAAAGTGTTAGGTATTTAGCTCCAGCTATGATAGCCAATAGGGAGAGCCAGACAGCCAATAGGGAGAGCCACACAGCCCTGTTTCTCACCCCATTTGATCCAATACTCAGGAGGGCAGGACTTCAGAACGGCATTTCTGTGTCCATTTAGATGTGCATATCTATATATTGGTATATAGCTCCCTCTAGTGGCTGCAAGGGATGCACTAGACAGAAAGAACCCTGACTCATGCACACCACTTGTAGGAAGACACACAGCCTCGCCTCTGCTTCACAGCTGGTAAAACTTGAGAATTGAAGGTGAAGCATTTTTTATTTATTTTTTTGGTATATTACTGAGCTTCTACCGCATGCAGGAAATCTTAGTAAACTTTGAAAAAGTTTAAAATACTGAATGCGGTATTTTACCGACCTAAATTTTTTTACCGAACAGCCTTTAGTTAATTGAGGCCCATATGTGCCATCTATCACAGTTGACTACAGCCAAATGATTGTTTTGCTCCTGTAGTTATACAGCTTTGCATCTAATTAATAAGACAATCAAGTTAATGCTTTGTTATGGCAGACATTTACATTTGCCTTGACAAAGTACTTTATGTCTGCACTGACATTGCCCTAATGAATATCTCCACATGAAGAACTAATACTTGCACACAAAACAAGCATATACAGACAAGACATTGCACAGTTAGTTCCAGATTCCTGTCATCTCTACAGGGTACATGTTAGCAAGGCTGCCTGGCAACAAGCCTCTTATTAATCGTTGCTAATGCATGATAAAAAGAAAGTGACATTTTTACTAGATAACAATGACTACAGTAATATTCTGAACTCCTGTAGAAGTAGGGGAAATCATCAATTAAATGAAATCTTGATTCTTTGTGATAACCATATGCAGTATAGTTTCTCTTTGTAAACATTGTTCCTCACAATGATTTAAAATTATTTTAGAAGTCAGTGAACCCTGCAAAGGTAAGAAAATCTAATTAAGAGAAATAAATGGAAAATGTTCTTGCCGTTCACTCTTACAAATATTGCTTTCTTTAATTTTGTAGGTTACATTTTAGCTGTAAAGGCAATTACACTAACACATTATTACTATTATTGTTTAGTCTTTATATTAGTCTTTATATAGCACCAACATCTTCCACAGTGCTTTACAGAGTATATTGTCTTATCATTTAACTGTTCTTCACAGGGGCTCACAATCTAATCCCTACTATAGTCGCATGTCCATCATAGTCCAGACTCCAGAGCCAATTTAGGGGGATGCCATATACTTATATGTATGTTTTTGGGATGCTGGAACCTGAAGGAAACTGGATTGCCTAGAGGAAACCCTGCACATACTTGTGCAGATAGTGGCCTGGTTGGGCCAATCAGGTTTTACCTCTTAAGGGGCCCATACACCTAACGATTTTCCCGCCGATATACAGCAGATTCGATCACTGTGATCGAATCTGCTGTGAAATCGTTGCGCAAACGCTGACAGAACGATCGATTTCTGTCCGAAATCAATCGTTCCAGTCGATCCGTCCTTGCGGAAGATTTTGCTCGATCACCGGCGGGTCAGGAGTGCGTTGATAGCAGCGTTCGAATGCCCGACGACCGACGCTAGCTACAATACATTACCTGTTCCGCCGGCGCGTGTCCATGCTCTCTCCGCTATCTTCTTTTCCGCGCTGTGCTTAGAGTCCGGCAAGCTTTACTGAACTTCCTGTCCCGGCAGGAAGTTTAAACAGTAGAGCGCCCTCTGTTCCCCGGACAGGAAGTTCAGTGAAGCCAGCCGGACTCAGAGCCCAGCGCGGAGAATAGACAGCGGAGACCGAGGGACTCGCGCCGGCGGAGCAGGTAATGTATAGCTGGCGAGGGGGAGGGGGGGGGGGGCGGCAGCGGCAGCTTCACAGATGGTGAATCGATTTCATGCTGAAATCGATTCACAATCTGTTTGCAGTAAAGGCAGATATAGGATCCCTCTCTGATCAGATTTGATCAGAGAGGGATCTATCTGTTGGTCGATCTGATGGCAAATCGACCAGTGCATGGCTACCTTTAAAGAGACAGTGACGCGCAAAAAAAATATGATATAATGAATTGGTTGTGTAGTAAGAATAATTACTAGAACGTTAGTAGCAAAGAAAATATTCTCATATTTTTATTTTCAGTTATATAGTGTTTTTTTATAACGGCATCATTCTCTAATATTTGCAATTTACACACTACTCAGCATTCTAAATGATTTTACAGAGCAGGCCAGTGAACTATTGACCTGTCCTTTGGAGAGAAAAAGAAAATACAGTGACTGACAGTTGAGATAACAAGCTTCAGATGACAGAGCTCTCTGCGACTTTGAAAGTCGTGGCGCTCAATGGCTCTTTTGCATAGATAACAACTGGAGTTTCTTAACTATTCCTGTACTGGAAATAATATTAGACTTATGTCTCTGCTACTAATGTTTTATTTCTTAGCTGTACTATGCATACAAATCATTATATCATAAGTTTTTTGTTTGCTTCAGTGTCTCTTTAAATATTAGAGTCTTCAGAATAGTAAAAAATAAGGTTTTTTGGCAATGGATTGTTGGACTTTTCATCTGCTCTGTTTTTATAAAAAATAAATTAAAAAAAATCCAAGATGCGTATAGACCAATGTGTATAGACATATTATTATTATTTACCGTATTTTTCGGACTATAAGACGCACTTTTTCTCCCCCAAAAGTGGGGAGAAAAAGTCCCTGCGTCTTATAGTCCGAATGTAGAAAAAAGTAGTACACAAATTGGAAAAAAAAACAACGTTTCTTAATGTTTAGGGTTCTCTGTGCGTGCGGTGCAGTCAATCACCTTTCCCCCTCCTCGCCAGCCTTATTCAGTACCCCCCACTGCAGCCCAGCATAACGCAGCCAGTCTACCCGCCCTCAATGCTGCCGCCTATTAGTCGCCTCCACGCTGCCATCCATGCCACTGCCATCCTCCTCCATGCCGGTCCCGTGCTGCCATCCATGCCGCCGCCATCATCTTCTTCCATGCCGATCTCCGTGATGCTGTCCCGCCGCCGCCATCATCTTCTTCCATGCCGATCTCCGTGATGCTGTCCCGCCGCTGCCATCATCTTCTTCCATGCCGATCTCCGTGATGCTGTCCCGCCGCCGCCATCATCTTCCTCCATGCCGGTCTCCGTGCTGCTGTCCCGCCGCCGCCATCATCCTTCTCCATGCCGGCCTCCAGTGCTGCTGTCCCGCCGCCGCCATCATCTTCCTCCATGCCGGCCTCCAGTGCTGCTGTCCCGCCGCCATCATCTTCCTCCATGCCGCAGTAATCCGCCTCAGTCAGCTCTCCAATGCCCCTCCATGGCTGCTTTCAAAGTCCCTGCATGGTGGCAGCAGCAGCGTGGCATTAGATGGGAGATCGTAGCGGTAGTTATGACTATCGATGCTTCAGTACTTCCTGGTTTACGCCCCCTAATGACGTCTGACGCTCATGCGGATGAAGGAAGTACAAGGAAGTACTGAAACATGCAGATAGTGCCCATACATACACACACATATAGTACTTGGGAATAATAAAAAACATTAATTTCCATATGCCTCCATGGCAGCATAGGGATTTCAGAATTGTCAATAGGACTCTGCGCTGACTGCTTTGTGAGCTTATGGAGATTAGCATGTGAAGTTTGCCAATTCCTATGGTCTGGTCTTTCCTTCCTCAATGTCTTCTCTCCTTTGGTATAATACCATATGTATGCTGCCATGGATGCACATGGAAAGGAAAATTACCGTTAGGTGAGTATACAATTTTCCGTTTTCTTGTGTGTGCTTCCTTTTATATACCATGTAAAGACTAATAACTCACACAGGGATAATAGGAGTGACAGTAGTAACGTTGTAGTTATCATCCAATATTACATCCTAACTAATACATAATGATGTTGTAACAGTAATTAAAACTTGCATATGCTGCTATAAGATCATAGCATATATATATGTGAACTTAACAGACACTTTAATTGTCAACAAAAAAGTTAAGGTAAGTAAGGCATCTCTATGTACATACTGTATCTTCTTGGCACCTTTTCCTTGTGTTTGATGAACAAGGCACTGTATATTGGAGGTTAACACAGTGACATTCTCCCTGTGATGTGAGTACACTGTGGTGCTATATCACTACTTTTATGATGGCTGGTTTGCATGGCTTTTAACTTGCTAAAAATAAAGATTAGATGCTTTTAAAGGAAGGCTGACCCTGAACTGTGCCATAGTTATCTTGGCCTTATTTGATTCATGTGCATTTTGAACATGATCAAAGCCTTAGCTGAAATGAGACTCTGAAGGAGGAATCATTCTTAAAAGATACTGAGAATTCGGAAACATGTAGATTCATTTAAATTATGTGTGCTTTCATTTTCGGCCTGAGATATGATGCTTACATGTACCAATTGGGAAGTCAGGTCCTGCCAGGAGTCAAGAATTGATCTGCATGTCAATGCCAAGCTGGGAAGCACAGAAAACATTTACCTATGTGGTTTAATTCCATACTGGGTCATGTGTTTTTCTTAATAGAAAATCTTTGGTTTGGATACTGACTGACATATTCGAAATAAACCTGAGATAAATGCAGCACTAGAATTTATACTTACCTGGGGATTTATTTGCAGCCCCCTGTAGTCCATTGGCTCCCTCAGTGTCCATTCGGTCATCTCCGTTGTCCTGCTGTCAGCCTTGATAGTCACTGACTACTGCGTATGCGCAGTCGCCGGACCACTACCTTAATTGTGCTCGCATTGCTTAGAGCATTCTGTGCCTGCACAGTTAGTTAAGGCTTATAACTGCGCAGGCACCAAATGCTCCCAGCCACAGGAGCGCGATTGAGGAGACGCACGGTCACTGCCGTGCATGCGCAGTAGTCTCCGACTGGCTTAGTTGGGGACTT
Source organism: Hyperolius riggenbachi (assembly GCF_040937935.1). Taxonomy (NCBI): domain Eukaryota; kingdom Metazoa; phylum Chordata; class Amphibia; order Anura; family Hyperoliidae; genus Hyperolius; species Hyperolius riggenbachi. Next base: position 251,340,940 of record NC_090649.1, on the reverse strand, counting down.
TACAGGGGCAGCCAGTGGTAATATGGACCAGACGGACACTGAGGGAGCCAACAGACTACAGGGGGCTGGATGTAGCCCCAGGTAAGTGTATAACCTTGTGCTGTATTTATCTCAGGCATACTTTAAAGAGAAACTATAAAAGTAGGGGGAAACATTAACCTCCTTCTGGATATTCTGAGCTCAGCTCAGGGTAACCTGCGCAGGAGGATGTCTCAGGCCCCGCTGGGCCGATTTTCACAATTTTTTTTTTTGCACGCAGCTAGCACTTTGCTAGCTGCGTGCATATTTCGATCGCTGCCACTTGCCGCCGATTTGCCGCTACCAGCCGCCCCCCCCCTTCAATCAGTGCCAGGCAGCGCTGAGGGGTGGATCGGGATTCCCTCTGACGTCCATGACGTCGGCGACATCATCCCGCCCCGTCGCCATGGCGACGGGGGAAGCCCAGCAGGTAATCCCGTTCTGAACGGGATTAACTGCTTTCAGAGAGCGGCGGCGGCGATCAGTTTAGGTAGGGGGATGCCGCTTGTCAGCGGCTCTTATGTAGCTAGCGCTAGGCTAGCTACATGAATTTAAAAAAAAAGTGCTGCGCCGCCCCCTTGCCGACACCATTGGAACGGCAAGGGGGTTAAATCAAGACACTGTTAAGTGAAAAGTAAAAAAATAGAAGATAGAACAAATTATCTACATTCACCATGTAATTCGATCATATTGTTTGATTCACTGTTAGCCTGCAGGTCATCATCTTTACCACTGTGTGACAAGCAGGCAAAAAAAAAAAAACCCAGACCTCACCAACTGCCATTATTTATAAACATACCCACTAGCAATATGAGTTTATGTATATACAGTGCTGCCCATAATTATTCATACCCCTGGCAAATTTTGACTTAAAGTTACTTTTATTCAACCAGAAAGTAATTTTTTTTGTCAAGAAATGACATAGGTGTCTCCCAAAAGATAAGATGATGTACAAGAGGCATTATTGTGGAAAAAAAACATTTCTCAGCTTTTATTTACATTTGAGCAAAAAATGTCCAATCCAAAATTATTCATACTCTTCTCAATAATCAATAGAAACGCATTTATTGGCTATTACAGCAATCAAATGAGTCCTATAATTGCAGACCAGCTTTTTGTACGTCTCCACAGGTATTTTTGCCCATTCATCTTTAGCAATGAGCTCCAAATCTTTCAGATTGGAGGGTTTTCTTGCCATCACCCTGATCTTTAGCTCCACAGATTCTCAATTGGATTCAAGTCAGGACTCTGGCTAGGCCACTCCAAAACGTTAATGTTGCTGTCTGCTAACCATTCCTTCACCACTTTTACTGTGTGTTTTGGGTCATTGTCATGTTGAAGCGTCCACTGGTGCCCAAGGCCAAGTTTCTCTGCTGACTGCCTGATGTCGTTGAGAATCCTCATGTATTGCTCTTTTTTCATGGTGCCGTTTACTGTGGTTTGGTTCCTTGGTCCTTGGCTGAAAAACACCCCCAAAGCATTAGGTTCCCACCACAATGTTTGACAGTGGGGATGGGGCTTTGGGTTGAAGGCTTCTCCTTTTTTACTCCAAATGAAGGAAACATTATTGTGACCAAACAATTAATTTTTTGCTTCATCTGACCATAACACGGAAGACCAGAAGTCTTCTTCTTTGTCCAGATGAGCATTTGCAAAGGCCAAGCGAGCTTTTGTGTGCCTTATCTGGAGAAGTGGCGCCCTCCTTGGTCTGCATCCGTGGAACCCAGCAGTGTGCAGTGTAGGGGTGCTCGGAATTGCAAATCCGTGTTCCGCGGTAATTCCGAATACCGCCGCTCCGGAATTCCGTTACCGGGTCATACCGCGGTATACCGGAGGGTTTCCGCGGTATTCCGGCGGTATTCCGGAATTTCCGTGTGTATGTTTCCGTATTTTTATTACGGACTTCCGTAATTTACGATACCGTTGCTCTTTCCGTTTTTTTGCTCATTTACTCATTGTTTTTGGTATCTTCTGCCTTTAAGATGATATGACGATAGTGTTAGGGAATAAAGTTGTTGTGTATGGTCTAAATTTGTGATAACAGCGTACTTCCGTCAAGTTCCGCCCATTTTTCCGGAATTCCGTTTTTTTCATTTATACACTACGGGGGCGGATCCCTGGAGGAATTCCGTGCTTTGGTCACTTCCAGGAACTTGTGGAGTCTGTGTAGTAGTGAGTCTGAGAGACCTGGAGGAGCAGATTGCACCTGCTATTGAGGTAAGTGAATAATATGTACATATATTTGTTTACATATATGTGTATTATGTTTGATGAATGCAATTATTCCTTTTTTTTTAGGTTAGAAGAACAAGTTACCATATTTGTGTGTTTGACACTGACCTGTCACTCTGTCAGTCATTTGATGATTAGGAATAGGATAGCATCATATTGCATTTCATGGAGATTTGTGGCATGCACTTTCTGTGCATGAAGTTACCTTCGTGGGCATGTAGGGCGGTTTTTTTTCCAGACCACATGTTGGAGGAGGGCCGGTGTTAGGAGTTGGACCCAGGAATCTAAATTGGGTTGCCAGGGTTAGTGCTGCTTATGGGCATTATGGGGTTAATGTATGACTTTGCACATGTTCAATTTCATTTGTATGCTATTTTGTCGGGTATGCTGAAATGTTGGAACAAAGTGCATTCTGATTGGTCGCAGCTGTGCCCACAAAGTGCAGTGTGATTGGTCGCAGCTGTGCCCACAAAGTGCAGTCTGATTGGTCGCAGCTGTGCCCTCAAAGTGCAGTCTGATTGGTCGCAGATTTGGCCACAAAGTGCAGTCTGATTGGTCGCAGATTTGGCCACAAAGTGCAGTCTGATTGGTCGCAGCTGTGCCCTCAAAGTGCAGTCTGATTGGTCGCAGATGTGCCCAGAAAGTGCAGTCTCATTGGTCGCAGATGTGGCCACAAAGTGCAGTCTTATTGTTCGCAGAAGTGTCCACAAAGTGCATTCAGATTGGTCGCAGCTGTGCCCACAAAGTGCAGTCTGATTGGTCGCAGCTGTGCCCACAAAGTGCAGTTTGATTGGTCGCAGATGTGGCCACAAAGTGCAGTCTGATTGGTCGCAGATGTGCCCAGAAAGTGCAGTCTGATTGGTCGCAGTTGTGCCCAGAAAGTGCAGTCTTATTGTTCGCAGAAGTGTCCATAAAGTCTAGTCAGATTGGTCGCAGCTGTGCCCACAAAGTGCATTCTGATTGGTCGCAGCTGTGCCCACAAAGTGCATTCTGATTGGTCGCAGCTGTGCCCACAAAGTGCATTCTGATTGGTCGCAGCTGTGCCCACAAAGTGCAGTGTGATTGGTCGCAGCTGTGCCCACAAAGTGCAGTCTGATTGGTCGCAGATGTGGCCACAAAGTGCAGTCTGATTGGTCGCAGATGTGGCCACAAAGTGCAGTATGATTGGTCGCAGCTGTGCCCTCAAAGTGCAGTCTGATTGGTCGCAGATGTGGCCACAAAGTGCAGTCTTATTCGCAGAAGTGCCCACAAAGTGCAGTCTGATTGGTCGCAGCTGTGCCCACAAAGTGCAGTCTGATTGGTCGCAGCTGTGCCCTCAAAGTGCAGTATGATTGGTCGCAGATGTGCCCACAAAGTGCAGTCTGATTGGTCGCAGATGTGCCCTCAAAGTGCATTCTGATTGGTCGCAGATGTGCCCTCAAAGTGCAGTATGATTGGTCGCAGCTGTGCCCTCAAAGTGCATTCTGATTGGTCGCAGATGTGGCCACAAAGTGCATTCTGATTGGTCGCAGCTGTGGCCACAAAGTGCAGTCTTATTGTTCGCAGAAGTGCCCACAAAGTGCAGTCTGATTGGTCGCAGCTGTGCCCTCAAAGTGCAGTATGATTGGTCGCAGATGTGCCCACAAAGTGCAGTTTGATTGGTCGCAGATGTGTCCACAAAGTGCATTCTGATTGGTCGCAGCTGTGCCCACAAAGTGCAGTATGATTGGTCGCAGATGTGCCCACAAAGTGCAGTTTGATTGGTCGCAGATGTGTCCACAAAGTGCATTCTGATTGGTCGCAGATGTGGCCACAAAGTGCATTCTGATTGGTCGCAGCTGTGCCCATAAAGTGCATTCTGATTGGTCGCAGATGTGGCCACAAAGTGCAGTCTTATTGTTCGCAGAAGTGTCGACAAAGTGCAGTCTGATTGGTCGCAGCTGTGCCCTCAAAGTGCAGTCTGATTGGTCGCAGATTTGGCCACAAAGTGCAGTCTGATTGGTCGCAGATGTGCCCTCAAAGTGCAGTCTGATTGGTCGCAGATGTGCCCAGAAAGTGCAGTCTTATTGTTCGCAGAAGTGTCCACAAAGTGCATTCAGATTGGTCGCAGCTGTGCCCACAAAGTGCAGTCTGATTGGTCGCAGCTGTGCCCTCAAAGTGCAGTCTGATTGGTCGCAGATGTGGCCACAAAGTGCAGTCTGATTGGTCGCAGATGTGGCCACAAAGTGCAGTCTGATTGGTCGCAGTTGTGCCCAGAAAGTGCAGTCTTATTGTTCGCAGAAGTGTCCATAAAGTCTAGTCAGATTGGTCGCAGCTGTGCCCACAAAGTGCATTCTGATTGGTCGCAGCTGTGCCCACAAAGTGCAGTGTGATTGGTCGCAGCTGTGCCCACAAAGTGCAGTGTGATTGGTCGCAGCTGTGCCCACAAAGTGCAGTGTGATTGGTCGCAGCTGTGCCCACAAAGTGCAGTCTGATTGGTCGCAGATGTGGCCACAAAGTGCAGTCTTATTCGCAGAAGTGCCCACAAAGTGCAGTCTGATTGGTCGCAGCTGTGCCCACAAAGTGCAGTCTGATTGGTCGCAGCTGTGCCCTCAAAGTGCAGTATGATTGGTCGCAGATGTGCCCACAAAGTGCAGTTTGATTGGTCGCAGATGTGTCCACAAAGTGCATTCTGATTGGTCGCAGCTGTGCCCACAAAGTGCATTCTGATTGGTCGCAGCTGTGCCCTCAAAGTGCAGTATGATTGGTCGCAGATGTGCCCACAAAGTGCAGTTTGATTGGTCGCAGATGTGTCCACAAAGTGCAGTCTGATTGGTCGCAGCTGTGCCCTCAAAGTGCAGTCTGATTGGTCGCAGCTGTGCCCTCAAAGTGCAGTCTGATTGGTCGCAGATGTGGCCACAAAGTGCAGTCTTATTGTTCGCAGAAGTGTCCACAAAGTGCATTCAGATTGGTCGCAGCTGTGCCCACAAAGTGCAGTCTGATTGGTCGCAGATGTGGCCACAAAGTGCAGTCTGATTGGTCGCAGATGTGCCCAGAAAGTGCAGTCTGATTGGTCGCAGTTGTGCCCAGAAAGTGCAGTCTTATTGTTCGCAGAAGTGTCCATAAAGTCTAGTCAGATTGGTCGCAGCTGTGCCCACAAAGTGCATTCTGATTGGTCGCAGCTGTGCCCACAAAGTGCATTCTGATTGGTCGCAGCTGTGCCCACAAAGTGCATTCTGATTGGTCGCAGCTGTGCCCACAAAGTGCAGTGTGATTGGTCGCAGCTGTGCCCACAAAGTGCAGTCTGATTGGTCGCAGATGTGGCCACAAAGTGCAGTCTGATTGGTCGCAGATGTGGCCACAAAGTGCAGTATGATTGGTCGCAGATGTGCCCACAAAGTGCAGTTTGATTGGTCGCAGATGTGTCCACAAAGTGCATTCTGATTGGTCGCAGCTGTGCCCACAAAGTGCATTCTGATTGGTCGCAGCTGTGCCCTCAAAGTGCAGTATGATTGGTCGCAGATGTGCCCACAAAGTGCAGTTTGATTGGTCGCAGATGTGTCCACAAAGTGCAGTCTGATTGGTCGCAGCTGTGCCCTCAAAGTGCAGTCTGATTGGTCGCAGCTGTGCCCTCAAAGTGCAGTCTGATTGGTCGCAGATGTGCCCAGAAAGTGCAGTCTCATTGGTCGCAGATGTGGCCACAAAGTGCAGTCTGATTGGTCGCAGAAGTGTCCACAAAGTGCATTCAGATTGGTCGCAGCTGTGCCCACAAAGTGCAGTCTGATTGGTCGCAGCTGTGCCCTCAAAGTGCAGTCTGATTGGTCGCAGATGTGGCCACAAAGTGCAGTCTGATTGGTCGCAGCTGTGCCCATAAAGTGCATTCTGATTGGTCGCAGATGTGGCCACAAAGTGCAGTCTGATTGGTCGCAGCTGTGCCCATAAAGTGCATTCTGATTGGTCGCAGATGTGGCCACAAAGTGCATTCTGATTGGTCGCAGCTGTGCCCATAAAGTGCATTCTGATTGGTCGCAGAAGTGTCGACAAAGTGCAGTCAGATTGGTCGCAGCTGTGCCCACAAAGTGCATTCTGATTGGTCGCAGATGTGGCCACAAAGTGCAGTCAGATTGGTAGCAGATGTGCCCTAGATTGTCCACGCTCCTCCTATGCAGCGTGGACAATCCAGAACGCCGCACGCTGCCAGCTCCAGATGACACCAACGCTCCCTACGCGTTCCCAGAGGCGGAAGCAGGGGCAGTGCTGTCTTCCGCCAAAATGGTAATTTTCTTATTCATTACTGCTCCCTAGCAAGTACATCAGGAATTTCTAGCACTTCAGAAGTATATGAAAGTATTAGATATCCACTTCCGTATTACTATTAATCAGATGATATGTAACTAGATAGCCAGTTACACAATAGTCATTGTACAGACTTTAGAACGCTATGTCGCTGTCTTTGCCTCAAAACAGCAAACTCATTGCAATTATACATGTTTTGCTCAGAAATAATTTGTCGTATGTGAAAAAATATATTTCATATTTCCCAATGTTATTATTCATAGAGTTGTACGAATATGGCAGATGCTGCTGAAGCTGGTGGGAGTGGTGGTGATGGTGGGAGGAGCAGGACGTCAGCCCCTGCCGCCTCCTCTCCACGCCTGCAGAGGAGGGAAAATTTTTTTATTATTAAAGTAAGTTTATTTCTTTTTTTCTTTACTGTATTAATACATGACTTTCAATTTATTTTGCTTGACTGTGTAATGCATGCTGCATCTGTAGCTACTTTAATAGTACCAGGAAGCTTTGCAATTGAAGGGCTTAAAGGGATACTGTAGGGGGGTCGGGGGAAAATGAGCTGAACTTACCCGGGGCTTCTAACGTTCCCCCGCAGACATCCTGTGCCCGCGCAGCCACTCACCGATGCTCCGACCCCGCCTCCGGTTCACTTCTGGAATTTCTGACTTTAAAGTCAGAAAACCACTGCGCCTGCGTTGCCGTGTCCTCGATCCCACTGATGTCATCAAGAGCGCACAGCGCAGGCCCAGTATGGTCTGTGCCTGCACAGTACGCTCCTAGTGACATCAGCGGAAGCGAGGACATGGAAACGCAGGCGCAGTGGTTTTCAGACTTTAAAGACTTAAATTCCAGAAGTGAACCGGAGGCGGGGCTGGAGCATTGGGGAGTGGCTGTGCGGGCACAGGATGTCTGTGGGAGACCATTCGAAGCCCCGGGTAACTTCAACTCATCTTCCCCCGACCCCCCTACAGTATCCCTTTAATGTTCAGACTACACAACTGTACGCCCCATACACACACTCAAGTCAACACTCAACAGCGGTCTGTAAAGTCCACCCGGCGGATCGCTCAGAATTTCAGAAAGAGCCTTATCAGTCTGCCGACAGCTTGTAGACATGCCGGACTGTCCGTGAAAAATCCGGCCAGCGGGAGGTGACGACAGACCCGTAGTTGCCTCCTGTGTAGCGTGTGTACGGGCCTTTAGGCTCTCATAAGTTTCATTTCGATTCACTTACCAAAAATCTCCTTATATTGTTCAAGGAGTTGATAAGACTGATGATGATAAGTCAATTGAACATTCAATTGACTTTTCATCAGTCTTATCATATGTTAGTACAATAGCAAGAGATGTATGTATTTTAAAGGTTACTTTTAGCGGATCATTGATTATTATTTTTTTTTCCAGACAATGATACGTGGGGGTTATGATAAGGGGAAGAGGGAGGAAAAGAGGGCTGTGTTGGACCAGCTGAAGCGTGACCTGGAGAGCCGGTACCACCGCACCTGGTCTGTTAAAAAAATACAGACTATGTGGAGCGACTTCAAGATGAAGACGCCAGGTGCGGTGGAGAAAATCCGAAGACAGCTTCGGAAATGTAAGTAAATAATGCGTTTTTAGTATATGTAGTGGGATGCGTAAGTTTTTTCAACCTTGTTAATCCTCACGATTTTCATGTCTAACAAATTTGTTGTTACGATACAATTGTGAGTTACATACCCAATAGGAGAGACAAACGCCTTGCTAGTGCTACTAATAGGAAAGTGCAATGGAGTTAATTGGATTTGAAGTCATTTTACATCAATTGTTTAGCTTAATGTAGCAGATGCATAATAGTGTATACTGCTACAATGAATAAAATCAATATGTTGTTGTATATCCTCCTTTTGCACAATTTTTGGATAGTAATCTTTACCTGTACTCAATGACTGTATGAAATCTGTCGTAAGGTGTTTTGGACCATTGCTGTTAATACAACGTCTGTAGTTCATTCACGTTTCATGTGCTCTAAGAATTGAGATCTCTCTTTCTCATTAAATCACACCATTGATTTTTGGTCTAAGGACTAAGATGGACGTTCCAGAACATTGTCATTATTCCTCAGCATTAATGTATTATCGGATTTAGAGCAGTGTTTACGGTCGTTGTCTTTCTTAACGATTCAGGCAAGATGCATTTACCTATTTCTTACTTATCCCCGTACATTGGTCTCCTCAATGTGCTGATACTGATTGGAAGCCATGCGACCCTCTACCCTTTGGCTAGATTCCCAGTCCCAATTCCGTGCACTTGCCGTACACCCTCACAGTATTATGAAACTAAATTTTAACTGTAGGTAGCTTTTTTTTTTTTTTTTTTTAATGCTTTGTTTTGTTTCCTCCATTCATAACGCCCCCTCTTTGCACAGAAAATGTACGTCGATTAACAAGGTTTTAAAAACTTTCAAATTTTACTTAACATTGTAAGATGTTTCCTTTTTTTTTTTTTTGGGGGGGTTTTCAATATGACTGTTTAGATGACGTTAAACTATGTTATAGGTTTTGATAATGTGTATCAGTGGTTTAATGCTCTTAGGCAGGGCCGGCCCTAGACTTTTTGGCGCATGAGGCAAAATTAGAAAAAATCGCCCCCCCCCCCCCACCGTCCGTGGGTGTGGGGGGGGGGGGGGCGCCGAGCTGGAGGGGTAGCGGGCAGGAAGGGGGTATTGGGCCTAGCGGTGGGGAGGGTAGTCGGACCCCCCTCCTCCCTCGCCTAGGTCCCCCGATCTGCGCTCCCCTCCAGCTTTAAAAAGTGAATTACCAGCTCTATGATTAAGAGGCAGCGGGCAGGAATCACTCACCTTTTCCGTGTTCCATCGTGCGCTTCACTGTCGTCACTTCCTGCAACGCCGTCCACTTTCAATACAGTGGGCAGCGTTGCATGAAGTGACGTCAGTGGAGCGCACGATGGAACGCAGAAAAGGTGAGTGATCCCCGCCCGTTGCCTCTTAATCATAGAGCTGGTTCTTCACTTTTTAAAGCTGGAGGGGAGCGCAGATCGGGGGACCGAGGCGAGGGAGGCGGGGGTCCGACCCCCCCTCCCCACCGCTAGGCCAAATACCCCCTTTCTGCCCGCTACCCCTCCAGCTCGGCGGGCGGCCCCCGCACCCATAGACAGGCGGGTGCCGCCCCCCCAGAAATGCCGCCTGAGGCAAATGTTTCACCCTGCCTCATGAGCGGGCCGGCCCTGCTCTTAGGCCTCTTTCACAACAAGACGTTGCGCTTTTGGGGACGTTACGGTCGCATAACGTGCCCCTAACGCAACTTCCTGGTGGTGTTGAAGTTGGACGTCACAGTGAGACGTGTTATGATGAGGCTCTTTCCTTGTACACTGGAAGAATTCTGGATGAATCGAATCTGATCTTTCAAAAGATCCGGATCTTTGAACCGAATCTTTGAATCATTTTACTAGGGAAGCAGAAAGCAGGGGTGCAGCAGAGTGAGAGGTGCAGGAGAATGAGGGCACATTGAGGGTGCTAATGGGGAAGGGAGAGATGCAGCATGAAGACAGTGCTTGTGATGTGAACAGAAGCTGCAGTTCCTGTTTCTTCCAGACATCCACTGTTAACCAAATCATTCATTGTGATGATCCGGATGATTCGACTCACAAAAAAGGTCTGGATCCAAGAACCGTATTGTTCATGATCCGCACAACACTATCGGCTCCTCCAAGTGCAGTGAATATTAATCAGCCATGTGGCTAGGAACAAAAGGACTCTCCCCTTACTGAGCATGTGCAAGCAGTGCAATGCAGCAAAGTACCAGTATAAGGCATAGCATGCTGCACTTTCCCAGAACGTGCAGCGTTACAATGTAACGCAACGTGGACACTGTGAACAGCACATTGATTTTTCAGTGCTGTGAGTTGTGCTGCGTTACAGGCTGCTGTAATGTGGCACTTTAACGTCCAACTGTGAAACCAGCCTTATTGTTAAGCAATGCACTTTTTAACTTTAGGTATTATTTTCTTCCATCTTTATTTTAAAAACAATCTCACATTCTTTTTTAGTGGATCGGTCTCAGGCACGCAGGCGGTCCCGTTCAGCCTCTGCTCCTCCCTCTTCCCGCAATGTCGTGGACCCCAGTGATGATCCTGCTGCTGCTGCCCCCCCCCTGCAGATGATGAGGCTGGACCCAGCCAAAGGCCCCGAAGCCGGCAGCGTGGGCGAAGGCACTCCCGGAGCCGTTCTGTGGCCTGTAAGTTTTTTTTAACAAAGTTGCAACATTAGTCAGATGAAAGTGGTACGTCTCTAAGGAAATTAGTACATAATGGATTTTTTGCACAGAACATTTTAATTAATGTTTTTTCTGTCCTAAAAAAAAAAAAAGTGGAATGATACTATGTTTTCTTTTTATCTTAGCCTCTAGCTCTGTGCGACTGCGCAGACGCAGGCCAAGGCGAGAATCTCCCGGCAGGCCAGAACCTCGTTCCAGTGGAACTGCTGCTGAGTGTAAGTAAAACATTTTTTGGTAGAAAAAAAAAACATGCAAGACGGAATGTATCCACAGCTATATTACGGTTCTAATTGAACACTTTTTTTTGGGGGGGGGAGGAGGTGTAATATAAGTTGTTCCGAGTGCTTCTTCTGGGCAGTGACCAGTTTGTTTTCTTTTCATGGATGTTTGTAAAAATCGATCTTGTTTACAACTGGTGTTATCCAGGGAACTAATGGGATGAAGTAAATGCGATAGTAACTGATGTTGTGGAGGTTCTTTGAGAATGGTTATTTGAGTAATGTGTTATTGCTAATGTTTATTATCTACATAGCGCCGACATCTTTCTCTGCGCTGCACAGAGTATATTTTGTTTTCACTTAACTGTCACTTTAGGTGCACACACAATGTAATCCATCCAAAAGTCCTATGTCTATATTGCCCTCAATTCCACTACCTTTATCAAACAGTTTACACAGTGTGTCATAAATAATGTAACGCATGGGTATCATCAAATTTAGATTTCGCAAAAGTGTTATCGATTGGATGTATATAAAGTTTCATCTAGAAAACATTCAATAAATATGTAAAAACGTACTTAATGCAAAAGTAGATTTTGCTTGTTCGTTACATTATTACACCCTTTAAAAAGTGTTTGATGCAGCTTATTGATTTGGAGACATTGTGTAGTGTATGTATCGTATCGTACTCTAGGGTCTATTCAGGGTGATTCCAAGCCTAGTATAGTAGTTGTAGATCTTTTGGATGTGGGCGGAAGAATGAGTGCTAGGGGGAAAACAATGCAGACAGAAGGAAAAACTTAAGGGACCACTATCGTGAAAAAAGTAGGCAGTTAAAATGGGACAGCTGACAGGTTTTGGGTCAGTCCATCTTTTTAAGGGTTTTTTTTATGGTTTTCTTTGTTTTCGACAGCATTTCCTGAACAGTTGCGAAATCTAACTGACATAATAGTGTGCAAGTGATTAGGGAGGCCGTCTGGTATCTTGATATTTTGTCAGTTAAACAGCAATTCAGGAAATGCTGTTCAAAACAAAGCAAACCCTTGAAATACCCTATGAGGAGATGGATTGTCCCAAAATCTGTCGGTTATGTCAAATTCTAAATGCCTACTTTTTTTTGTGCGCTAGTGGTCCTTTAAGAACTCCATCCCGATGTTGAAGGGATTGGAATCGTTGCAAAGCAAGAGCACTAACCCACCCACCACACCACTACATCCCCCTGCTTCCAAATTAGAATACTTCTTCCAGTCAGTGATTATGTCCATAATAAAAATAGTGTATTGTCACGATCGGTGTAGCAGAGAGGGTCTGATTCTCGGTGATCTAGAGTATCACTGGGAATACAGATATATACCCGATTATTGATGATCTGCAGTATCACCGATAATCCAATATAACGCTAACCTCTGAACACCATAGTAGTGTGAGTGCTTGGTGCAACAGTAATACCCTGAGGACTAAGCCTTAGAAACAAGTGCCGTACAGTATGAAGTACTGCAGCAATATAGATTCCTTCCAAATACCTGGACTCTCCCGGGGGAGGAGTCAGGCGAAGCGTAGGAAGGACAGAACGTGAGTGACACCTAGGAGAGGGTGTCACTAACACATCTGGGAACTGCCTCTAACAGTAAGATCAGTTCTCGAAGTCGGGCAAGCCAGGTCGTAACACACGGACAGATACAGTACATATTCAGAAAGCAGTGGCGGAGTCTAATAAACAAGCAGGGTATGGCAACAGGGTATCAGAAATATCGGGGTACAGAATCAGGAATCAGATGCATGGTCTAAGAGCGAGCCGAGGTTCGGCAACAGGGTATCAGAATGACAAGGTAAAAAATCAGAATACAGAAGAATAGTAACAAGCTTGGGGAACCTGAGGAGCGGGTTCCCAATGAATACAGGATGGGCCCTGAAGCAGCAAATACAGAGCTGGCCCTGTGGAGCAGGTGCCCAGCAAATACAGAGCTGGCCCTGGGGAGCAGGTGCCCAGCACATGCAGAGCTGGCCCTGGGGAGCAGGTGCCCAGCACATGCAGAGCTGGCCCTGTGAAGCAGGTGCCCAGCACATACAGAGCATGAACTATCTCCTAGCGATAGAGATAGTTCTCAGGGTCAGGATGGCCAGGTCGGCAACTCACAGACAAACAAAGTACAGGATCAGAAGACAGAGGCAGAGCCAGGGGCTAGCGGAGTTCGGCAAGGGAGTATCAGAAAGGCAAGGTACAGAATCAGATATCTGGAGAGTAGTCAGACAGGCAGAAAGTCATAACAGATAATCACAATCAAAATAGTACTTTAGACTATCAACAGAATCAAGCTAAGTGTAGGATTACAGCTCCAGCTGGTCCCGGGACACTTTCGGATCTAACTAAGGTCTGAGTGCCACCACATAGTGATCGCAACGACAGGCAACCAGCAACTGACTAAGCAGCAGAATATATAGTTGCTGGACTCTGCTGCCCCGGCCGAACCATTCAGCCAATCATGAGTCCTGCAGGAGTCAGCTGACCTTCCTGATCAGCTGACACTTCCCCTGCTGGAATAAAGGTCCTGCATTCAGGCCCGCGCGTGCATAGCTCTCCATCTGTCTAGGTGCACTAACAGACCCAGCCACACCAAGCACACGCCGCCGCATGCAAGCAGCTGCTTTGCTGTCAGGACATGCGGGGGCTTTTCCGCGTTCCACCACACAACCAGATGCGTGCAACCGTCGCAGAAGACGCGGAGTCAGCCGCCTAGCTCTTGGCAAATGCGGTGGCTTTTCCGCGTTTCCTCACATGTATCATCCGTAAATGTAATGTAAGCACAAGCTTTAATTTCACAACTTGAAAGGACGCTTCATTCCAATTAGGCCGTAAATAAATGTACATAATGGGGCAACATATCACTTGAGGAAATGTTGACAAGCTGCAGTACTATCCATATGTGGAATGGTAGTTTAAAGTTATTTCACATCCATTGTAGCCACAACAATTTCAAATAAATGTTTGTGTTTCTTTTTTGTATTGCAAGACACTACTTTTGGCAGTCATATTTCAGTACTCTTTCTTTAATTTTGGTAAAACAAGGTTTTTTTATTTTAAATCTGGATGATACCAATCATTGGTAAACGTAGACATGAGTAAACAGTCAACTTTTGGCTTATAAACAGCTTTCGTCGGACTGCTTCTTGACCAAAAATGAAAAACACACTTTATGTACACTGACATACAGAGGTGAATAATTTTTCTTCTAAACATAAATGTATTTTTACATGAATTAACTGTTACTCAGAACAATTTTCCTTGCCTCTGGGCTAAATTGATAACTACTAGTCACATGCACCATTAATTGTAAGCTAAAAAGAATTCTTGCATCTCAAACCAGCATATGCAAAAAAAAAAAAAAAAAGTTAACACCGTCAAACACAGCATATGACACAAAAAACTAATGGAAAAATAAAACAAAAACTTTTTTTTTCAACATGTAAACCCATTGTACAAGCAAGAGAAATTGTAAACAAGAGTCCTGGTTTTAACCATGTTGTACAGATTTGATCCAATGTATAAACTTTTTCTATTTTTTACATCTCATTTATTTCCGTTTTGAAGCCACCCATTAATATAGTCAATGTCTATGTTTGTAAGCCGTGTTTTCACTGTTGGTCAGGGAAAAGTGCAAGGAAAGCTTTATATAATCTGATGAACCAATGATTACTTTTCTCCAATGTAGCCAATAAATGCTATCATCCTGTTTCCAAACTCCTTGTTTTTATGGCTAATACGGCCACACTCTACTGTATTAACTTTTATTATACGTTATTGTCCAATGTCCATGTATAGTGTAATTTTTTAATTTTGTAAATCTTGTTATTTACAGCTTCTCAACTTCTCACTGCCCGGGTTGCTGCACTAGAGCAGCAAGTTACAGTTCTGCAATCTGAAGTACAGCAGCAGCGGGCAGAATATGAAGTGCGCCTCCAGCAGCAACAAGCTGCTTATCAGCAGCAGATACAGCAACTACAAGAACTGCTGGAGGCGCAAATAGAGGACCAGCGGCAGAGGATTCTGGCCTGCAGGGAGGAGGGAGAACGGCTCCATGAATACTTCGCCCAGGTTGCCGGGAAAAGGAGGATGTAACACCTCGATATGTTTTGTTTAAAACCATTCCATTGTTGGCTTGTTGCCCTGGCTTTATGTTTATGGCCGTTTTTCCTGTTGGAAGGTGAACCTCCACCACAGTCTCAAGTTTTTTGCAGTCTCCAAGAGGACTTCTTCCAAGATTGCCCTGTATTTGGCTCCATCTATCTTCCCATCAACTCTAACCAGCTTTCCTGTCCCTGCTGAAGAGATGCCTCCACCGAGCATGATGCTGCCACCACCATATTTGACAGTGGGGATGGTGTGTTCGGCCTGATGTGCAGCGTTAGTTTTCCACCACACATGGCGTTTTGCATTTTGGCACCTTCTTCCACATGTTTGCTGTGTCCCCCACATGGCTTGTGGGCTGTGGCAAACTGCAAAGGGGACTTCTTATGCTTTTCTGTTAAAGGGGAACTTCAGCCTAAACAAACATACTGTCATTAAGTTACATTAGTTATGTTAATTAGAATAGATGGTTAATATAATTTTTTACCCACTCTGTTTTAAAATAACAGGCAAATGTTTGTGATTCATGGGGGCTGCCATCTTTGTCATGGGGGCAGCCATCTTTTTGGTTGAAAGGAGGTGACAAGAAGCATGAGACACAGTTCCAACTGTCCTGTGTCCTGATAACCTCTCCCAGCTGCACACGCTAGGCTTCAAATGTCAAATTCAAAATGTGAAGAAAAAAAAATGTGCACCAAAACAGCAGAACGAGAGCAACAACATCAGAAATCCCATCATGCTTTGCACAGCATCATGGAAAAAAGCCCGGGCAGTTTTCTTCTGTGCAGCTAAAAATGAGGCTTGGATACGAGCAACAAAGTTCTGATGCTGTGAAACGGTTAAAGAAACACCAGGCCTTTTCAGTGCAGCTGAGTCGATTTTTAGTCCGGAGGTTCACTTTAACAATGCCTTCCTTCTTGTCACTTTTCCATAAAGGCCAACTTTGTGCAGCGCATGAAAAATAGTTGTCCTATGGACAGAGTCTCCCACCTGAGTTGTAGATCTCTGCAGCTCGTCAATAGTCTCCATGGCCCTCTTGACTGCATTTCTGATCAGCACTCTCCTTGTTCGGCCTGTGAGTTTAGGTGGATGGCCTTGTCTTGGTAGGTTTAGAGTTGTGCCATACTACTTCCATTTCTGAATGATTCATTGAACAGTGCTCCGTGGGATGTTCAATGCTTTGGAAATCTTTTTGTAGCCTAAGCATGCTTTACATTTCTCAACAACTTTATCCCTGACCTGTCTGGTATGTTCTTTTGACTTCACGGTGCAGTTGCTACCGATATGCTCTTAGACAACCTCTGAGGCCATCACAGAGCAGTTGTATTTGTACTGACATAGATTACACACATGTGCACTGTAATCTCTTACCCATCCTGTTTTATAACAGCAGGCAAATGGTTTATTTCATATTGGCAGCCATCCTTTTGGTGAGGTGACAGGGGGCCAGATTTATCAAGAGTGTCTGAGACAAAATATTAGTAGGTTTTTAGAAAACCGTGCTGAACTGTCTCAGACATCCTAAGAAATCGCTATTGCAGATTCCTTCTTAAACTGTAAGAAATAGAAGGAGCTAGGAATGTCAGGGACTGCAGTGTGTGAGGAAAATTGCTGTTGTTGAGGTAACCAACACACCTGATGTCAGCAAGCTCTGAGTGAGGGGGAGGAGCCCTTCCCAAATCACATCTAGCCTGCACTATCTGTAGAATTGATAATGAGCACCTCTTCGGCCTCTTGCACACTGCAAGTGATTCCGATTCAGATTCCGCTTTTTAATCAGTTTTTACCTCCGATTCAGATTCAGATTTACAGTTTGTTCCCTGCACACTGCAAATCGGAATCTGAATCGGATGCAAAAACTGATTAAAAAGCGGAATATGAATCGGAATCACTTGCAGTGTGCAAGAGGCCCTGCAGCAGTAATTGAATAGATTTGCACTTTTCTAAAAGAGACACTGAAGTGAATAAAAAATAATGATATTGTGATTTGTATGTGTAGTACAGCTAAGAAATAAAACATTAAGATCAGATACATCAGTCTAATTGTTTCCAGTACAGGAAGAGTTAAGAAACTCCATTTGTTATCTCTATGCAAAAAAGCCATTAAGCTCTACGACTTTTAAAATCGTAGTGGAGAGGGCTGTTTTCTGACTTTGATTATGTCAACTGTTATTGAACTATTTACTTTTTCTCGGCCAGAGGAGAGGTCATTAGTTCACAGACTGCTCTGAAACAATAATTTCGAATGATGAGTGTTGTGTAATCTGAACCTATTATAGAATGATGCTATGGTAGAAATAACACTATATTACTTCAAGGGACTCCGAGCAGTGCGGAAACTATGGAAAGATGCATATCATTTTAAAGCTCTCTTTCTCCCCTTTCCAATGATATATAAACCACCACCCTACGCCTTTTAGTTTTCTCTATTTTCGCAATTGAAATCAAGGCCGCGGCAATTTCAATTGCGAAAATCGTGACAACTAAAAGGCGTAGGGCGGTGGTTTATATATCATTGGAAAGAAGAGAAAGAGAGCTTTAACATGATATGCATCTTTCCATAGTTTCCACACTGCTCGGAGTCCCTTAAAAACAAAAATATGGGAATATTTTCTTTGCTGTTAATCTTCTAGTAATTATTCATAATACACAACCAAATCATTATATCATATATTTTTATTCGCTTCAGTGTCTCTTTCACTGTTGTGTAGCTCTAAAAATCCAACGCTAAACTGCCAATATTACATAGGCTTTGGGAAGTTTATTACTATCATGCAGAACTGTTCCTCTGCTCGAACAGTTGTAGAAGAAAAACCTGTCGGTAATGTTTTGACAAATCTGGCCCAGGGAGTATGACATACAGCGCCAACTGTCCTGTGTCCTGGTCACCCCTCCAAGATGATAGGCAACCTGAACAACAACATAGGAAATCCCATCATGCTTTGTAGGTCTCTCCAAACATAATTATCACAAATTCTTTCTGTTGTAAGAAAGCAAAGTTTTATTTTTGTTGTATGTTTTGTAATATTTTTACCTTTTTTAAAAAACGTTTAACCCACTTATTGCAAATTGCAATAAAAGTTTAAAAAAACCTGGTCCTTGTTGTATTGTATGTATTGAACAATGTATGTCTAACTAGTTGGTGATGATAACCATCATGCTCTTGCCTGCCTGGCATTTTTTTATGTCTGTTGTATGCACCACAACGTCCGGCAGTTGACTTGTCACAGCAGCAGAAGTAAGTATCATTAGGTTTGAGAGTCTTGACAGCAGGTAACGACAGCAGAGTAGACAGGCTCTTGCCCCTTACAGACATGGGTTGAAAGATATAACGTCCGGCAGTTGACTTGTGTCACAGCAGCAGAAGTAAGTATCATTAGGTTTGAGAGTCTTGACAGCAGGTAACGACAGCAGAGTAGACAGGCTCTTGCCCCTTACAGACATGGGTTGAAAGATATAACGTCCGGCAGTTGACTTGTGTCACAGCAGCAGAAGTAAGTATCATTAGGTTTGAGAGTCTTGACAGCAGGTAACAGCAGCAGAGTAGACAGGCCCTTGCCCCTTAGGGACCTGGGTTGAAGGATATAACATCCAGGAAGTACACTTGTCACAGCAGTAGTAAGTATCATTAGGTTTTAGAGTCTTGAGACAGCAGGTAACGGCAGCAGAGTAGACAGGCCCTTGCCCCTTAGGGACCTGGGTTGAAGGATAGAACATCCAGGAAGTACACTTGTCACAGCAGTAGTAAGTATCATTAGGTTTTAGAGTCTTGAGACAGCAGGTAACGGCAGCAGAGTAGACAGGCCCTTGCCCCTTAGGGACCTGTGTTGAAGGATATAACGTCCAGGAAATGGACTTGTCACAGCAGTAGTAAGTATCATTAGGTCTTAGAGTCTTGAGACAGCAGGTAACGGCAGCAGAGTAGACAGGCCCTTGCCCTTTAGAGACATGGTTTGAAGGATATAACGTCCAGGAAATGGACTTGTCACAGCAGTAGTAAGTATCATTAGGTCTTAGAGTCTTGAGACAGCAGGTAACGGCAGCAGAGTAGACAGGCCCTTGCCCTTTAGAGACATGGTTTGAAGGATATAACGTCCAGGAAATGGACTTGTCACAGCAGTAGTAAGTATCATTAGGTCTTAGAGTCTTGAGACAGCAGGTAACGGCAGCAGAGTAGACAGGCCCTTGCCCCTTAGGAACCTGTGTTGAAGGATATAAAGTCCAGGAAATGGACTTGTCACAGCAGTAGTAAGTATCATTAGGTCTTAGAGTCTTGAGACAGCAGGTAACGGCAGCAGAGTAGACAGGCCCTTGCCCTTTAGAGACATGGTTTGAAGGATATAACGTCCAGGAAATGGACTTGTCACAGCAGTAGTAAGTATCATTAGGTCTTAGAGTCTTGAGACAGCAGGTAACGGCAGCAGAGTAGACAGGCCCTTGCCCTTTAGAGACATGGTTTGAAGGATATAACGTCCAGGAAATGGACTTGTCACAGCAGTAGTAAGTATCATTAGGTCTTAGAGTCTTGAGACAGCAGGTAACGGCAGCAGAGTAGACAGGCCCTTGCCCCTTAGGAACCTGTGTTGAAGGATATAAAGTCCAGGAAATGGACTTGTCACAGCAGTAGTAAGTATCATTAGGTCTTAGAGTCTTGAGACAGCAGGTAACGGCAGCAGAGTAGACAGGCCCTTGCCCTTTAGAGACATGGTTTGAAGGATATAACGTCCAGGAAATGGACTTGTCACAGCAGTAGTAAGTATCATTAGGTCTTAGAGTCTTGAGACAGCAGGTAACGGCAGCAGAGTAGACAGGCCCTTGCCCTTTAGAGACATGGTTTGAAGGATATAACGTCCAGGAAATGGACTTGTCACAGCAGTATTAAGTATCATTAGGTTTTAGAGTCTTGAGACAGCAGGTAACGGCAGCAGAGTAGACAGGCCCTTGCCCCTTAGGGACCTGTGTTGAAGGATATAAAGTCCAGGAAATGGACTTGTCACAGCAGTAGTAAGTATCATTAGGTCTTAGAGTCTTGAGACAGCAGGTAACGGCAGCAGAGTAGACAGGCCCTTGCCCTTTAGAGACATGGTTTGAAGGATATAACGTCCAGGAAATGGACTTGTCACAGCAGTAGTAAGTATCATTAGGTCTTAGAGTCTTGAGACAGCAGGTAACGGCAGCAGAGTAGACAGGCCCTTGCCCCTTAGGGACCTGTGTTGAAGGATATAACGTCCAGGAAATGGACTTGTCACAGCAGTAGTAAGTATCATTAGGTCTTAGAGTCTTGAGACAGCAGGTAACGGCAGCAGAGTAGACAGGCCCTTGCCCCTTAGGGACATGGTTTGAAGGATATAACGTCCAGGAAATGGACTTGTCACAGCAGTAGTAAGTATCATTAGGTTTTAGAGTCTTGAGACAGCAGGTAACGGCAGCAGAGTAGACAGGCCCTTGCCCCTTAGGGACCTGTGTTGAAGGATATAAAGTCCAGGAAATGGACTTGTCACAGCAGTAGTAAGTATCATTAGGTTTTAGAGTCTTGAGACAGCAGGTAACGGCAGCAGAGTAGACAGGCCCTTGCCCTTTAGAGACAGGGTTTGAAGGATATAACGTCCAGGAAATGGACTTGTCACAGCAGTAGTAAGTATCATTAGGTTTTAGAGTCTTGAGACAGCAGGTAACGGCAGCAGAGTAGACAGGCCCTTGCCCCTTAGGGACCTGTGTTGAAGGATATAACGTCCAGGAAATGGACTTGTCACAGCAGTAGTAAGTATCATTAGGTCTTAGAGTCTTGAGACAGCAGGTAACGGCAGCAGAGTAGACAGGCCCTTGCCCCTTAGGAACCTGTGTTGAAGGATATAACGTCCAGGAAATGGACTTGTCACAGCAGTAGTAAGTATCATTAGGTTTTAGAGTCTTGAGACAGCAGGTAACGGCAGCAGAGTAGACAGGCCCTTGCCCCTTAGGGACCTGTGTTGAAGGATATAAAGTCCAGGAAATGGACTTGTCACAGCAGTAGTAAGTATCATTAGGTCTTAGAGTCTTGAGACAGCAGGTAACGGCAGCAGAGTAGACAGGCCCTTGCCCCTTAGGGACCTGTGTTGAAGGATATAACGTCCAGGAAATGG
Source organism: Hyperolius riggenbachi (assembly GCF_040937935.1). Lineage (NCBI taxonomy): Eukaryota > Metazoa > Chordata > Amphibia > Anura > Hyperoliidae > Hyperolius > Hyperolius riggenbachi. The sequence goes on along the minus strand of NC_090649.1, from coordinate 251,319,702 downwards.
ACTTGTCACAGCAGTAGTAAGTATCATTAGGTCTTAGAGTCTTGAGACAGCAGGTAACGGCAGCAGAGTAGACAGGCCCTTGCCCCTTAGGGACATGGTTTGAAGGATATAACGTCCAGGAAATGGACTTGTCACAGCAGTAGTAAGTATCATTAGGTTTTAGAGTCTTGAGACAGCAGGTAACGGCAGCAGAGTAGACAGGCCCTTGCCCCTTAGGGACCTGTGTTGAAGGATATAAAGTCCAGGAAATGGACTTGTCACAGCAGTAGTAAGTATCATTAGGTCTTAGAGTCTTGAGACAGCAGGTAACGGCAGCAGAGTAGACAGGCCCTTGCCCCTTAGGGACCTGTGTTGAAGGATATAAAGTCCAGGAAATGGACTTGTCACAGCAGTAGTAAGTATCATTAGGTCTTAGAGTCTTGAGACAGCAGGTAACGGCAGCAGAGTAGACAGGCCCTTGCCCTTTAGAGACATGGTTTGAAGGATATAACGTCCAGGAAATGGACTTGTCACAGCAGTAGTAAGTATCATTAGGTTTTAGAGTCTTGAGACAGCAGGTAACGGCAGCAGAGTAGACAGGCCCTTGCCCCTTAGGGACCTGTGTTGAAGGATATAACGTCCAGGAAATGGACTTGTCACAGCAGTAGTAAGTATCATTAGGTTTTAGAGTCTTGAGACAGCAGGTAACGGCAGCAGAGTAGACAGGCCCTTGCCCTTTAGAGACATGGTTTGAAGGATATAACGTCCAGGAAATGGACTTGTCACAGCAGTAGTAAGTATCATTAGGTTTTAGAGTCTTGAGACAGCAGGTAACGGCAGCAGAGTAGACAGGCCCTTGCCCCTTAGGGACCTGTGTTGAAGGATATAACGTCCAGGAAATGGACTTGTCACAGCAGTAGTAAGTATCATTAGGTCTTAGAGTCTTGAGACAGCAGGTAACGGCAGCAGAGTAGACAGGCCCTTGCCCTTTAGAGACATGGTTTGAAGGATATAACGTCCAGGAAATGGACTTGTCACAGCAGTAGTAAGTATCATTAGGTTTTAGAGTCTTGAGACAGCAGGTAACGGCAGCAGAGTAGACAGGCCCTTGCCCCTTAGGGACCTGTGTTGAAGGATATAACGTCCAGGAAATGGACTTGTCACAGCAGTAGTAAGTATCATTAGGTCTTAGAGTCTTGAGACAGCAGGTAACGGCAGCAGAGTAGACAGGCCCTTGCCCCTTAGGAACCTGTGTTGAAGGATATAACGTCCAGGAAATGGACTTGTCACAGCAGTAGTAAGTATCATTAGGTTTTAGAGTCTTGAGACAGCAGGTAACGGCAGCAGAGTAGACAGGCCCTTGCCCCTTAGGGACCTGTGTTGAAGGATATAAAGTCCAGGAAATGGACTTGTCACAGCAGTAGTAAGTATCATTAGGTCTTAGAGTCTTGAGACAGCAGGTAACGGCAGCAGAGTAGACAGGCCCTTGCCCTTTAGAGACATGGTTTGAAGGATATAACGTCCAGGAAATGGACTTGTCACAGCAGTAGTAAGTATCATTAGGTTTTAGAGTCTTGAGACAGCAGGTAACGGCAGCAGAGTAGACAGGCCCTTGCCCCTTAGGGACCTGTGTTGAAGGATATAAAGTCCAGGAAATGGACTTGTCACAGCAGTAGTAAGTATCATTAGGTCTTAGAGTCTTGAGACAGCAGGTAACGGCAGCAGAGTAGACAGGCCCTTGCCCCTTAGGGACCTGTGTTGAAGGATATAACGTCCAGGAAATGGACTTGTCACAGCAGTAGTAAGTATCATTAGGTCTTAGAGTCTTGAGACAGCAGGTAACGGCAGCAGAGTAGACAGGCCCTTGCCCCTTAGGGACATGGTTTGAAGGATATAACGTCCAGGAAATGGACTTGTCACAGCAGTAGTAAGTATCATTAGGTTTTAGAGTCTTGAGACAGCAGGTAACGGCAGCAGAGTAGACAGGCCCTTGCCCCTTAGGGACCTGTGTTGAAGGATATAAAGTCCAGGAAATGGACTTGTCACAGCAGTAGTAAGTATCATTAGGTCTTAGAGTCTTGAGACAGCAGGTAACGGCAGCAGAGTAGACAGGCCCTTGCCCCTTAGGGACCTGTGTTGAAGGATATAAAGTCCAGGAAATGGACTTGTCACAGCAGTAGTAAGTATCATTAGGTCTTAGAGTCTTGAGACAGCAGGTAACGGCAGCAGAGTAGACAGGCCCTTGCCCTTTTGGGACATGGTTTGAAGGATATAACGTCCAGGAAATGGACTTGTCACAGCAGTAGTAAGTATCATTAGGTTTTAGAGTCTTGAGACAGCAGGTAACGGCAGCAGAGTAGACAGGCCCTTGCCCCTTAGGGACCTGTGTTGAAGGATATAACGTCCAGGAAATGGACTTGTCACAGCAGTAGTAAGTATCATTAGGTTTTAGAGTCTTGAGACAGCAGGTAACGGCAGCAGAGTAGACAGGCCCTTGCCCCTTAGGAACCTGTGTTGAAGGATATAACGTCCAGGAAATGGACTTGTCACAGCAGTAGTAAGTATCATTAGGTTTTAGAGTCTTGAGACAGCAGGTAACGGCAGCAGAGTAGACAGGCCCTTGCCCCTTAGGGACCTGTGTTGAAGGATATAAAGTCCAGGAAATGGACTTGTCACAGCAGTAGTAAGTATCATTAGGTCTTAGAGTCTTGAGACAGCAGGTAACGGCAGCAGAGTAGACAGGCCCTTGCCCTTTAGAGACATGGTTTGAAGGATATAACGTCCAGGAAATGGACTTGTCACAGCAGTAGTAAGTATCATTAGGTTTTAGAGTCTTGAGACAGCAGGTAACGGCAGCAGAGTAGACAGGCCCTTGCCCCTTAGGGACCTGTGTTGAAGGATATAAAGTCCAGGAAATGGACTTGTCACAGCAGTAGTAAGTATCATTAGGTCTTAGAGTCTTGAGACAGCAGGTAACGGCAGCAGAGTAGACAGGCCCTTGCCCCTTAGGGACCTGTGTTGAAGGATATAACGTCCAGGAAATGGACTTGTCACAGCAGTAGTAAGTATCATTAGGTCTTAGAGTCTTGAGACAGCAGGTAACGGCAGCAGAGTAGACAGGCCCTTGCCCCTTAGGGACCTGTGTTGAAGGATATAACGTCCAGGAAATGGACTTGTCACAGCAGTAGTAAGTATCATTAGGTTTTAGAGTCTTGAGACAGCAGGTAACGGCAGCAGAGTAGACAGGCCCTTGCCCCTTAGGGACCTGTGTTGAAGGATATAAAGTCCAGGAAATGGACTTGTCACAGCAGTAGTAAGTATCATTAGGTCTTAGAGTCTTGAGACAGCAGGTAACGGCAGCAGAGTAGACAGGCCCTTGCCCCTTAGGGACCTGTGTTGAAGGATATAACGTCCAGGAAATGGACTTGTCACAGCAGTAGTAAGTATCATTAGGTCTTAGAGTCTTGAGACAGCAGGTAACGGCAGCAGAGTAGACAGGCCCTTGCCCCTTAGGGACATGGTTTGAAGGATATAACGTCCAGGAAATGGACTTGTCACAGCAGTAGTAAGTATCATTAGGTTTTAGAGTCTTGAGACAGCAGGTAACGGCAGCAGAGTAGACAGGCCCTTGCCCCTTAGGGACCTGTGTTGAAGGATATAAAGTCCAGGAAATGGACTTGTCACAGCAGTAGTAAGTATCATTAGGTCTTAGAGTCTTGAGACAGCAGGTAACGGCAGCAGAGTAGACAGGCCCTTGCCCCTTAGGGACCTGTGTTGAAGGATATAAAGTCCAGGAAATGGACTTGTCACAGCAGTAGTAAGTATCATTAGGTCTTAGAGTCTTGAGACAGCAGGTAACGGCAGCAGAGTAGACAGGCCCTTGCCCTTTAGAGACATGGTTTGAAGGATATAACGTCCAGGAAATGGACTTGTCACAGCAGTAGTAAGTATCATTAGGTTTTAGAGTCTTGAGACAGCAGGTAACGGCAGCAGAGTAGACAGGCCCTTGCCCCTTAGGGACCTGTGTTGAAGGATATAACGTCCAGGAAATGGACTTGTCACAGCAGTAGTAAGTATCATTAGGTTTTAGAGTCTTGAGACAGCAGGTAACGGCAGCAGAGTAGACAGGCCCTTGCCCTTTAGAGACATGGTTTGAAGGATATAACGTCCAGGAAATGGACTTGTCACAGCAGTAGTAAGTATCATTAGGTTTTAGAGTCTTGAGACAGCAGGTAACGGCAGCAGAGTAGACAGGCCCTTGCCCCTTAGGGACCTGTGTTGAAGGATATAACGTCCAGGAAATGGACTTGTCACAGCAGTAGTAAGTATCATTAGGTCTTAGAGTCTTGAGACAGCAGGTAACGGCAGCAGAGTAGACAGGCCCTTGCCCTTTAGAGACATGGTTTGAAGGATATAACGTCCAGGAAATGGACTTGTCACAGCAGTAGTAAGTATCATTAGGTTTTAGAGTCTTGAGACAGCAGGTAACGGCAGCAGAGTAGACAGGCCCTTGCCCCTTAGGGACCTGTGTTGAAGGATATAACGTCCAGGAAATGGACTTGTCACAGCAGTAGTAAGTATCATTAGGTCTTAGAGTCTTGAGACAGCAGGTAACGGCAGCAGAGTAGACAGGCCCTTGCCCCTTAGGAACCTGTGTTGAAGGATATAACGTCCAGGAAATGGACTTGTCACAGCAGTAGTAAGTATCATTAGGTTTTAGAGTCTTGAGACAGCAGGTAACGGCAGCAGAGTAGACAGGCCCTTGCCCCTTAGGGACCTGTGTTGAAGGATATAAAGTCCAGGAAATGGACTTGTCACAGCAGTAGTAAGTATCATTAGGTCTTAGAGTCTTGAGACAGCAGGTAACGGCAGCAGAGTAGACAGGCCCTTGCCCTTTAGAGACATGGTTTGAAGGATATAACGTCCAGGAAATGGACTTGTCACAGCAGTAGTAAGTATCATTAGGTTTTAGAGTCTTGAGACAGCAGGTAACGGCAGCAGAGTAGACAGGCCCTTGCCCCTTAGGGACCTGTGTTGAAGGATATAAAGTCCAGGAAATGGACTTGTCACAGCAGTAGTAAGTATCATTAGGTCTTAGAGTCTTGAGACAGCAGGTAACGGCAGCAGAGTAGACAGGCCCTTGCCCCTTAGGGACCTGTGTTGAAGGATATAACGTCCAGGAAATGGACTTGTCACAGCAGTAGTAAGTATCATTAGGTCTTAGAGTCTTGAGACAGCAGGTAACGGCAGCAGAGTAGACAGGCCCTTGCCCCTTAGGGACATGGTTTGAAGGATATAACGTCCAGGAAATGGACTTGTCACAGCAGTAGTAAGTATCATTAGGTTTTAGAGTCTTGAGACAGCAGGTAACGGCAGCAGAGTAGACAGGCCCTTGCCCCTTAGGGACCTGTGTTGAAGGATATAAAGTCCAGGAAATGGACTTGTCACAGCAGTAGTAAGTATCATTAGGTCTTAGAGTCTTGAGACAGCAGGTAACGGCAGCAGAGTAGACAGGCCCTTGCCCCTTAGGGACCTGTGTTGAAGGATATAAAGTCCAGGAAATGGACTTGTCACAGCAGTAGTAAGTATCATTAGGTCTTAGAGTCTTGAGACAGCAGGTAACGGCAGCAGAGTAGACAGGCCCTTGCCCTTTTGGGACATGGTTTGAAGGATATAACGTCCAGGAAATGGACTTGTCACAGCAGTAGTAAGTATCATTAGGTTTTAGAGTCTTGAGACAGCAGGTAACGGCAGCAGAGTAGACAGGCCCTTGCCCCTTAGGGACCTGTGTTGAAGGATATAACGTCCAGGAAATGGACTTGTCACAGCAGTAGTAAGTATCATTAGGTTTTAGAGTCTTGAGACAGCAGGTAACGGCAGCAGAGTAGACAGGCCCTTGCCCCTTAGGAACCTGTGTTGAAGGATATAACGTCCAGGAAATGGACTTGTCACAGCAGTAGTAAGTATCATTAGGTTTTAGAGTCTTGAGACAGCAGGTAACGGCAGCAGAGTAGACAGGCCCTTGCCCCTTAGGGACCTGTGTTGAAGGATATAAAGTCCAGGAAATGGACTTGTCACAGCAGTAGTAAGTATCATTAGGTCTTAGAGTCTTGAGACAGCAGGTAACGGCAGCAGAGTAGACAGGCCCTTGCCCTTTAGAGACATGGTTTGAAGGATATAACGTCCAGGAAATGGACTTGTCACAGCAGTAGTAAGTATCATTAGGTTTTAGAGTCTTGAGACAGCAGGTAACGGCAGCAGAGTAGACAGGCCCTTGCCCCTTAGGGACCTGTGTTGAAGGATATAAAGTCCAGGAAATGGACTTGTCACAGCAGTAGTAAGTATCATTAGGTCTTAGAGTCTTGAGACAGCAGGTAACGGCAGCAGAGTAGACAGGCCCTTGCCCCTTAGGGACCTGTGTTGAAGGATATAACGTCCAGGAAATGGACTTGTCACAGCAGTAGTAAGTATCATTAGGTCTTAGAGTCTTGAGACAGCAGGTAACGGCAGCAGAGTAGACAGGCCCTTGCCCCTTAGGGACATGGTTTGAAGGATATAACGTCCAGGAAATGGACTTGTCACAGCAGTAGTAAGTATCATTAGGTTTTAGAGTCTTGAGACAGCAGGTAACGGCAGCAGAGTAGACAGGCCCTTGCCCCTTAGGGACCTGTGTTGAAGGATATAAAGTCCAGGAAATGGACTTGTCACAGCAGTAGTAAGTATCATTAGGTCTTAGAGTCTTGAGACAGCAGGTAACGGCAGCAGAGTAGACAGGCCCTTGCCCCTTAGGGACCTGTGTTGAAGGATATAAAGTCCAGGAAATGGACTTGTCACAGCAGTAGTAAGTATCATTAGGTCTTAGAGTCTTGAGACAGCAGGTAACGGCAGCAGAGTAGACAGGCCCTTGCCCTTTAGAGACATGGTTTGAAGGATATAACGTCCAGGAAATGGACTTGTCACAGCAGTAGTAAGTATCATTAGGTTTTAGAGTCTTGAGACAGCAGGTAACGGCAGCAGAGTAGACAGGCCCTTGCCCCTTAGGGACCTGTGTTGAAGGATATAACGTCCAGGAAATGGACTTGTCACAGCAGTAGTAAGTATCATTAGGTTTTAGAGTCTTGAGACAGCAGGTAACGGCAGCAGAGTAGACAGGCCCTTGCCCTTTAGAGACATGGTTTGAAGGATATAACGTCCAGGAAATGGACTTGTCACAGCAGTAGTAAGTATCATTAGGTTTTAGAGTCTTGAGACAGCAGGTAACGGCAGCAGAGTAGACAGGCCCTTGCCCCTTAGGGACCTGTGTTGAAGGATATAACGTCCAGGAAATGGACTTGTCACAGCAGTAGTAAGTATCATTAGGTCTTAGAGTCTTGAGACAGCAGGTAACGGCAGCAGAGTAGACAGGCCCTTGCCCTTTAGAGACATGGTTTGAAGGATATAACGTCCAGGAAATGGACTTGTCACAGCAGTAGTAAGTATCATTAGGTTTTAGAGTCTTGAGACAGCAGGTAACGGCAGCAGAGTAGACAGGCCCTTGCCCCTTAGGGACCTGTGTTGAAGGATATAACGTCCAGGAAATGGACTTGTCACAGCAGTAGTAAGTATCATTAGGTCTTAGAGTCTTGAGACAGCAGGTAACGGCAGCAGAGTAGACAGGCCCTTGCCCCTTAGGAACCTGTGTTGAAGGATATAACGTCCAGGAAATGGACTTGTCACAGCAGTAGTAAGTATCATTAGGTTTTAGAGTCTTGAGACAGCAGGTAACGGCAGCAGAGTAGACAGGCCCTTGCCCCTTAGGGACCTGTGTTGAAGGATATAAAGTCCAGGAAATGGACTTGTCACAGCAGTAGTAAGTATCATTAGGTCTTAGAGTCTTGAGACAGCAGGTAACGGCAGCAGAGTAGACAGGCCCTTGCCCTTTAGAGACATGGTTTGAAGGATATAACGTCCAGGAAATGGACTTGTCACAGCAGTAGTAAGTATCATTAGGTTTTAGAGTCTTGAGACAGCAGGTAACGGCAGCAGAGTAGACAGGCCCTTGCCCCTTAGGGACCTGTGTTGAAGGATATAAAGTCCAGGAAATGGACTTGTCACAGCAGTAGTAAGTATCATTAGGTCTTAGAGTCTTGAGACAGCAGGTAACGGCAGCAGAGTAGACAGGCCCTTGCTCCTTAGGGACCTGTGTTGAAGGATATAACGTCCAGGAAATGGACTTGTCACAGCAGTAGTAAGTATCATTAGGTCTTAGAGTCTTGAGACAGCAGGTAACGGCAGCAGAGTAGACAGGCCCTTGCCCCTTAGGGACATGGTTTGAAGGATATAACGTCCAGGAAATGGACTTGTCACAGCAGTAGTAAGTATCATTAGGTTTTAGAGTCTTGAGACAGCAGGTAACGGCAGCAGAGTAGACAGGCCCTTGCCCCTTAGGGACCTGTGTTGAAGGATATAAAGTCCAGGAAATGGACTTGTCACAGCAGTAGTAAGTATCATTAGGTCTTAGAGTCTTGAGACAGCAGGTAACGGCAGCAGAGTAGACAGGCCCTTGCCCCTTAGGGACCTGTGTTGAAGGATATAAAGTCCAGGAAATGGACTTGTCACAGCAGTAGTAAGTATCATTAGGTCTTAGAGTCTTGAGACAGCAGGTAACGGCAGCAGAGTAGACAGGCCCTTGCCCTTTTGGGACATGGTTTGAAGGATATAACGTCCAGGAAATGGACTTGTCACAGCAGTAGTAAGTATCATTAGGTTTTAGAGTCTTGAGACAGCAGGTAACGGCAGCAGAGTAGACAGGCCCTTGCCCCTTAGGGACCTGTGTTGAAGGATATAACGTCCAGGAAATGGACTTGTCACAGCAGTAGTAAGTATCATTAGGTTTTAGAGTCTTGAGACAGCAGGTAACGGCAGCAGAGTAGACAGGCCCTTGCCCTTTAGAGACATGGTTTGAAGGATATAACGTCCAGGAAATGGACTTGTCACAGCAGTAGTAAGTATCATTAGGTTTTAGAGTCTTGAGACAGCAGGTAACGGCAGCAGAGTAGACAGGCCCTTGCCCCTTAGGGACCTGTGTTGAAGGATATAACGTCCAGGAAATGGACTTGTCACAGCAGTAGTAAGTATCATTAGGTTTTAGAGTCTTGAGACAGCAGGTAACGGCAGCAGAGTAGACAGGCCCTTGCCCCTTAGGGACCTGTGTTGAAGGATATAACGTCCAGGAAATGGACTTGTCACAGCAGTAGTAAGTATCATTAGGTCTTAGAGTCTTGAGACAGCAGGTAACGGCAGCAGAGTAGACAGGCCCTTGCCCCTTAGGAACCTGTGTTGAAGGATATAACGTCCAGGAAATGGACTTGTCACAGCAGTAGTAAGTATCATTAGGTTTTAGAGTCTTGAGACAGCAGGTAACGGCAGCAGAGTAGACAGGCCCTTGCCCCTTAGGGACCTGTGTTGAAGGATATAAAGTCCAGGAAATGGACTTGTCACAGCAGTAGTAAGTATCATTAGGTCTTAGAGTCTTGAGACAGCAGGTAACGGCAGCAGAGTAGACAGGCCCTTGCCCTTTAGAGACATGGTTTGAAGGATATAACGTCCAGGAAATGGACTTGTCACAGCAGTAGTAAGTATCATTAGGTTTTAGAGTCTTGAGACAGCATGTAACGGCAGCAGAGTAGACAGGCCCTTGCCCCTTAGGGACCTGTGTTGAAGGATATAAAGTCCAGGAAATGGACTTGTCACAGCAGTAGTAAGTATCATTAGGTCTTAGAGTCTTGAGACAGCAGGTAACGGCAGCAGAGTAGACAGGCCCTTGCCCCTTAGGGACCTGTGTTGAAGGATATAACGTCCAGGAAATGGACTTGTCACAGCAGTAGTAAGTATCATTAGGTCTTAGAGTCTTGAGACAGCAGGTAACGGCAGCAGAGTAGACAGGCCCTTGCCCCTTAGGGACATGGTTTGAAGGATATAACGTCCAGGAAATGGACTTGTCACAGCAGTAGTAAGTATCATTAGGTTTTAGAGTCTTGAGACAGCAGGTAACGGCAGCAGAGTAGACAGGCCCTTGCCCCTTAGGGACCTGTGTTGAAGGATATAAAGTCCAGGAAATGGACTTGTCACAGCAGTAGTAAGTATCATTAGGTCTTAGAGTCTTGAGACAGCAGGTAACGGCAGCAGAGTAGACAGGCCCTTGCCCCTTAGGGACCTGTGTTGAAGGATATAAAGTCCAGGAAATGGACTTGTCACAGCAGTAGTAAGTATCATTAGGTCTTAGAGTCTTGAGACAGCAGGTAACGGCAGCAGAGTAGACAGGCCCTTGCCCTTTTGGGACATGGTTTGAAGGATATAACGTCCAGGAAATGGACTTGTCACAGCAGTAGTAAGTATCATTAGGTTTTAGAGTCTTGAGACAGCAGGTAACGGCAGCAGAGTAGACAGGCCCTTGCCCCTTAGGGACCTGTGTTGAAGGATATAACGTCCAGGAAATGGACTTGTCACAGCAGTAGTAAGTATCATTAGGTCTTAGAGTCTTGAGACAGCAGGTAACGGCAGCAGAGTAGACAGGCCCTTGCCCTTTAGAGACATGGTTTGAAGGATATAACGTCCAGGAAATGGACTTGTCACAGCAGTAGTAAGTATCATTAGGTTTTAGAGTCTTGAGACAGCAGGTAACGGCAGCAGAGTAGACAGGCCCTTGCCCCTTAGGGACCTGTGTTGAAGGATATAAAGTCCAGGAAATGGACTTGTCACAGCAGTAGTAAGTATCATTAGGTCTTAGAGTCTTGAGACAGCAGGTAACGGCAGCAGAGTAGACAGGCCCTTGCCCCTTAGGGACCTGTGTTGAAGGATATAACGTCCAGGAAATGGACTTGTCACAGCAGTAGTAAGTATCATTAGGTCTTAGAGTCTTGAGACAGCAGGTAACGGCAGCAGAGTAGACAGGCCCTTGCCCCTTAGGGACCTGTGTTGAAGGATATAAAGTCCAGAAAATGGACTTGTCACAGCAGTAGTAAGTATCATTAGGTCTTAGAGTCTTGAGACAGCAGGTAACGGCAGCAGAGTAGACAGGCCCTTGCCCTTTAGAGACATGGTTTGAAGGATATAACGTCCAGGAAATGGACTTGTCACAGCAGTAGTAAGTATCATTAGGTTTTAGAGTCTTGAGACAGCAGGTAACGGCAGCAGAGTAGACAGGCCCTTGCCCCTTAGGGACCTGTGTTGAAGGATATAAAGTCCAGGAAATGGACTTGTCACAGCAGTAGTAAGTATCATTAGGTCTTAGAGTCTTGAGACAGCAGGTAACGGCAGCAGAGTAGACAGGCCCTTGCCCCTTAGGGACCTGTGTTGAAGGATATAACGTCCAGGAAATGGACTTGTCACAGCAGTAGTAAGTATCATTAGGTCTTAGAGTCTTGAGACAGCAGGTAACGGCAGCAGAGTAGACAGGCCCTTGCCCCTTAGGGACATGGTTTGAAGGATATAACGTCCAGGAAATGGACTTGTCACAGCAGTAGTAAGTATCATTAGGTTTTAGAGTCTTGAGACAGCAGGTAACGGCAGCAGAGTAGACAGGCCCTTGCCCCTTAGGGACCTGTGTTGAAGGATATAAAGTCCAGGAAATGGACTTGTCACAGCAGTAGTAAGTATCATTAGGTCTTAGAGTCTTGAGACAGCAGGTAACGGCAGCAGAGTAGACAGGCCCTTGCCCCTTAGGGACCTGTGTTGAAGGATATAAAGTCCAGGAAATGGACTTGTCACAGCAGTAGTAAGTATCATTAGGTCTTAGAGTCTTGAGACAGCAGGTAACGGCAGCAGAGTAGACAGGCCCTTGCCCTTTAGAGACATGGTTTGAAGGATATAACGTCCAGGAAATGGACTTGTCACAGCAGTAGTAAGTATCATTAGGTTTTAGAGTCTTGAGACAGCAGGTAACGGCAGCAGAGTAGACAGGCCCTTGCCCCTTAGGGACCTGTGTTGAAGGATATAACGTCCAGGAAATGGACTTGTCACAGCAGTAGTAAGTATCATTAGGTTTTAGAGTCTTGAGACAGCAGGTAACGGCAGCAGAGTAGACAGGCCCTTGCCCTTTAGAGACATGGTTTGAAGGATATAACGTCCAGGAAATGGACTTGTCACAGCAGTAGTAAGTATCATTAGGTTTTAGAGTCTTGAGACAGCAGGTAACGGCAGCAGAGTAGACAGGCCCTTGCCCCTTAGGGACCTGTGTTGAAGGATATAACGTCCAGGAAATGGACTTGTCACAGCAGTAGTAAGTATCATTAGGTCTTAGAGTCTTGAGACAGCAGGTAACGGCAGCAGAGTAGACAGGCCCTTGCCCTTTAGAGACATGGTTTGAAGGATATAACGTCCAGGAAATGGACTTGTCACAGCAGTAGTAAGTATCATTAGGTTTTAGAGTCTTGAGACAGCAGGTAACGGCAGCAGAGTAGACAGGCCCTTGCCCCTTAGGGACCTGTGTTGAAGGATATAAAGTCCAGGAAATGGACTTGTCACAGCAGTAGTAAGTATCATTAGGTCTTAGAGTCTTGAGACAGCAGGTAACGGCAGCAGAGTAGACAGGCCCTTACCCCTTAGGGACCTGTGTTGAAGGATATAACGTCCAGGAAATGGACTTGTCACAGCAGTAGTAAGTATCATTAGGTCTTAGAGTCTTGAGACAGCAGGTAACGGCAGCAGAGTAGACAGGCCCTTGCCCCTTAGGGACATGGTTTGAAGGATATAACGTCCAGGAAATGGACTTGTCACAGCAGTAGTAAGTATCATTAGGTTTTAGAGTCTTGAGACAGCAGGTAACGGCAGCAGAGTAGACAGGCCCTTGCCCCTTAGGGACCTGTGTTGAAGGATATAAAGTCCAGGAAATGGACTTGTCACAGCAGTAGTAAGTATCATTAGGTTTTAGAGTCTTGAGACAGCAGGTAACGGCAGCAGAGTAGACAGGCCCTTGCCCTTTAGAGACATGGTTTGAAGGATATAACGTCCAGGAAATGGACTTGTCACAGCAGTAGTAAGTATCATTAGGTTTTAGAGTCTTGAGACAGCAGGTAACGGCAGCAGAGTAGACAGGCCCTTGCCCCTTAGGGACCTGTGTTGAAGGATATAACGTCCAGGAAATGGACTTGTCACAGCAGTAGTAAGTATCATTAGGTTTTAGAGTCTTGAGACAGCAGGTAACGGCAGCAGAGTAGACAGGCCCTTGCCCTTTAGAGACATGGTTTGAAGGATATAACGTCCAGGAAATGGACTTGTCACAGCAGTAGTAAGTATCATTAGGTTTTAGAGTCTTGAGACAGCAGGTAACGGCAGCAGAGTAGACAGGCCCTTGCCCCTTAGGGACCTGTGCTGAAGGATATAACGTCCAGGAAATGGACTTGTCACAGCAGTAGTAAGTATCATTAGGTCTTAGAGTCTTGAGACAGCAGGTAACGGCAGCAGAGTAGACAGGCCCTTGCCCTTTAGAGACATGGTTTGAAGGATATAACGTCCAGGAAATGGACTTGTCACAGCAGTAGTAAGTATCATTAGGTTTTAGAGTCTTGAGACAGCAGGTAACGGCAGCAGAGTAGACAGGCCCTTGCCCCTTAGGGACCTGTGTTGAAGGATATAAAGTCCAGGAAATGGACTTGTCACAGCAGTAGTAAGTATCATTAGGTCTTAGAGTCTTGAGACAGCAGGTAACGGCAGCAGAGTAGACAGGCCCTTGCCCCTTAGGGACCTGTGTTGAAGGATATAAAGTCCAGGAAATGGACTTGTCACAGCAGTAGTAAGTATCATTAGGTCTTAGAGTCTTGAGACAGCAGGTAACGGCAGCAGAGTAGAAGGGCCCTTGCCCCTTAGGGACCTGTGTTGAAGGATATAACGTCCAGGAAATGGACTTGTCACAGCAGTAGTAAGTATCATTAGGTCTTAGAGTCTTGAGACAGCAGGTAACGGCAGCAGAGTAGACAGGCCCTTGCCCTTTAGAGACATGGTTTGAAGGATATAACGTCCAGGAAATGGACTTGTCACAGCAGTAGTAAGTATCATTAGGTTTTAGAGTCTTGAGACAGCAGGATAACGGCAGCAGAGTAGACAGGCCCTTGCCCCTTAGGGACCTGTGTTGAAGGATATAACGTCCAGGAAATGGACTTGTCACAGCAGTAGTAAGTATCATTAGGTCTTAGAGTCTTGAGACAGCAGGTAACGGCAGCAGAGTAGACAGGCCCTTGCCCTTTAGAGACATGGTTTGAAGGATATAACGTCCAGGAAATGGACTTGTCACAGCAGTAGTAAGTATCATTAGGTTTTAGAGTCTTGAGAGAGCAGGTAACGGCAGCAGAGTAGACAGGCCCTTGCCCCTTAGGGACCTGTGTTGAAGGATATAAAGTCCAGGAAATGGACTTGTCACAGCAGTAGTAAGTATCATTAGGTCTTAGAGTCTTGAGACAGCAGGTAACGGCAGCAGAGTAGACAGGCCCTTGCCCCTTAGGGACCTGTGTTGAAGGATATAAAGTCCAGGAAATGGACTTGTCACAGCAGTAGTAAGTATCATTAGGTCTTAGAGTCTTGAGACAGCAGGTAACGGCAGCAGAGTAGACAGGCCCTTGCCCCTTAGGGACCTGTGTTGAAGGATATAAAGTCCAGGAAATGGACTTGTCACAGCAGTAGTAAGTATCATTAGGTCTTAGAGTCTTGAGACAGCAGGTAACGGCAGCAGAGTAGACAGGCCCTTGCCCTTTTGGGACATGGTTTGAAGGATATAACGTCCAGGAAATGGACTTGTCACAGCAGTAGTAAGTATCATTAGGTTTTAGAGTCTTGAGACAGCAGGTAACGGCAGCAGAGTAGACAGGCCCTTGCCCCTTAGGGACCTGTGTTGAAGGATATAACGTCCAGGAAATGGACTTGTCACAGCAGTAGTAAGTATCATTAGGTTTTAGAGTCTTGAGACAGCAGGTAACGGCAGCAGAGTAGACAGGCCCTTGCCCTTTAGAGACATGGTTTGAAGGATATAACGTCCAGGAAATGGACTTGTCACAGCAGTAGTAAGTATCATTAGGTTTTAGAGTCTTGAGACAGCAGGTAACGGCAGCAGAGTAGACAGGCCCTTGCCCCTTAGGGACCTGTGTTGAAGGATATAACGTCCAGGAAATGGACTTGTCACAGCAGTAGTAAGTATCATTAGGTTTTAGAGTCTTGAGACAGCAGGTAACGGCAGCAGAGTAGACAGGCCCTTGCCCCTTAGGGACCTGTGTTGAAGGATATAACGTCCAGGAAATGGACTTGTCACAGCAGTAGTAAGTATCATTAGGTCTTAGAGTCTTGAGACAGCAGGTAACGGCAGCAGAGTAGACAGGCCCTTGCCCCTTAGGAACCTGTGTTGAAGGATATAACGTCCAGGAAATGGACTTGTCACAGCAGTAGTAAGTATCATTAGGTTTTAGAGTCTTGAGACAGCAGGTAACGGCAGCAGAGTAGACAGGCCCTTGCCCCTTAGGGACCTGTGTTGAAGGATATAAAGTCCAGGAAATGGACTTGTCACAGCAGTAGTAAGTATCATTAGGTCTTAGAGTCTTGAGACAGCAGGTAACGGCAGCAGAGTAGACAGGCCCTTGCCCTTTAGAGACATGGTTTGAAGGATATAACGTCCAGGAAATGGACTTGTCACAGCAGTAGTAAGTATCATTAGGTTTTAGAGTCTTGAGACAGCATGTAACGGCAGCAGAGTAGACAGGCCCTTGCCCCTTAGGGACCTGTGTTGAAGGATATAAAGTCCAGGAAATGGACTTGTCACAGCAGTAGTAAGTATCATTAGGTCTTAGAGTCTTGAGACAGCAGGTAACGGCAGCAGAGTAGACAGGCCCTTGCCCCTTAGGGACCTGTGTTGAAGGATATAACGTCCAGGAAATGGACTTGTCACAGCAGTAGTAAGTATCATTAGGTCTTAGAGTCTTGAGACAGCAGGTAACGGCAGCAGAGTAGACAGGCCCTTGCCCCTTAGGGACATGGTTTGAAGGATATAACGTCCAGGAAATGGACTTGTCACAGCAGTAGTAAGTATCATTAGGTTTTAGAGTCTTGAGACAGCAGGTAACGGCAGCAGAGTAGACAGGCCCTTGCCCCTTAGGGACCTGTGTTGAAGGATATAAAGTCCAGGAAATGGACTTGTCACAGCAGTAGTAAGTATCATTAGGTCTTAGAGTCTTGAGACAGCAGGTAACGGCAGCAGAGTAGACAGGCCCTTGCCCCTTAGGGACCTGTGTTGAAGGATATAAAGTCCAGGAAATGGACTTGTCACAGCAGTAGTAAGTATCATTAGGTCTTAGAGTCTTGAGACAGCAGGTAACGGCAGCAGAGTAGACAGGCCCTTGCCCTTTTGGGACATGGTTTGAAGGATATAACGTCCAGGAAATGGACTTGTCACAGCAGTAGTAAGTATCATTAGGTTTTAGAGTCTTGAGACAGCAGGTAACGGCAGCAGAGTAGACAGGCCCTTGCCCCTTAGGGACCTGTGTTGAAGGATATAACGTCCAGGAAATGGACTTGTCACAGCAGTAGTAAGTATCATTAGGTCTTAGAGTCTTGAGACAGCAGGTAACGGCAGCAGAGTAGACAGGCCCTTGCCCTTTAGAGACATGGTTTGAAGGATATAACGTCCAGGAAATGGACTTGTCACAGCAGTAGTAAGTATCATTAGGTTTTAGAGTCTTGAGACAGCAGGTAACGGCAGCAGAGTAGACAGGCCCTTGCCCCTTAGGGACCTGTGTTGAAGGATATAAAGTCCAGGAAATGGACTTGTCACAGCAGTAGTAAGTATCATTAGGTCTTAGAGTCTTGAGACAGCAGGTAACGGCAGCAGAGTAGACAGGCCCTTGCCCCTTAGGGACCTGTGTTGAAGGATATAACGTCCAGGAAATGGACTTGTCACAGCAGTAGTAAGTATCATTAGGTCTTAGAGTCTTGAGACAGCAGGTAACGGCAGCAGAGTAGACAGGCCCTTGCCCCTTAGGGACCTGTGTTGAAGGATATAAAGTCCAGAAAATGGACTTGTCACAGCAGTAGTAAGTATCATTAGGTCTTAGAGTCTTGAGACAGCAGGTAACGGCAGCAGAGTAGACAGGCCCTTGCCCTTTAGAGACATGGTTTGAAGGATATAACGTCCAGGAAATGGACTTGTCACAGCAGTAGTAAGTATCATTAGGTTTTAGAGTCTTGAGACAGCAGGTAACGGCAGCAGAGTAGACAGGCCCTTGCCCCTTAGGGACCTGTGTTGAAGGATATAAAGTCCAGGAAATGGACTTGTCACAGCAGTAGTAAGTATCATTAGGTCTTAGAGTCTTGAGACAGCAGGTAACGGCAGCAGAGTAGACAGGCCCTTGCCCCTTAGGGACCTGTGTTGAAGGATATAACGTCCAGGAAATGGACTTGTCACAGCAGTAGTAAGTATCATTAGGTCTTAGAGTCTTGAGACAGCAGGTAACGGCAGCAGAGTAGACAGGCCCTTGCCCCTTAGGGACATGGTTTGAAGGATATAACGTCCAGGAAATGGACTTGTCACAGCAGTAGTAAGTATCATTAGGTTTTAGAGTCTTGAGACAGCAGGTAACGGCAGCAGAGTAGACAGGCCCTTGCCCCTTAGGGACCTGTGTTGAAGGATATAAAGTCCAGGAAATGGACTTGTCACAGCAGTAGTAAGTATCATTAGGTCTTAGAGTCTTGAGACAGCAGGTAACGGCAGCAGAGTAGACAGGCCCTTGCCCCTTAGGGACCTGTGTTGAAGGATATAAAGTCCAGGAAATGGACTTGTCACAGCAGTAGTAAGTATCATTAGGTCTTAGAGTCTTGAGACAGCAGGTAACGGCAGCAGAGTAGACAGGCCCTTGCCCTTTAGAGACATGGTTTGAAGGATATAACGTCCAGGAAATGGACTTGTCACAGCAGTAGTAAGTATCATTAGGTTTTAGAGTCTTGAGACAGCAGGTAACGGCAGCAGAGTAGACAGGCCCTTGCCCCTTAGGGACCTGTGTTGAAGGATATAACGTCCAGGAAATGGACTTGTCACAGCAGTAGTAAGTATCATTAGGTTTTAGAGTCTTGAGACAGCAGGTAACGGCAGCAGAGTAGACAGGCCCTTGCCCTTTAGAGACATGGTTTGAAGGATATAACGTCCAGGAAATGGACTTGTCACAGCAGTAGTAAGTATCATTAGGTTTTAGAGTCTTGAGACAGCAGGTAACGGCAGCAGAGTAGACAGGCCTTTGCCCCTTAGGGACCTGTGTTGAAGGATATAACGTCCAGGAAATGGACTTGTCACAGCAGTAGTAAGTATCATTAGGTCTTAGAGTCTTGAGACAGCAGGTAACGGCAGCAGAGTAGACAGGCCCTTGCCCTTTAGAGACATGGTTTGAAGGATATAACGTCCAGGAAATGGACTTGTCACAGCAGTAGTAAGTATCATTAGGTTTTAGAGTCTTGAGACAGCAGGTAACGGCAGCAGAGTAGACAGGCCCTTGCCCCTTAGGGACCTGTGTTGAAGGATATAAAGTCCAGGAAATGGACTTGTCACAGCAGTAGTAAGTATCATTAGGTCTTAGAGTCTTGAGACAGCAGGTAACGGCAGCAGAGTAGACAGGCCCTTACCCCTTAGGGACCTGTGTTGAAGGATATAACGTCCAGGAAATGGACTTGTCACAGCAGTAGTAAGTATCATTAGGTCTTAGAGTCTTGAGACAGCAGGTAACGGCAGCAGAGTAGACAGGCCCTTGCCCCTTAGGGACATGGTTTGAAGGATATAACGTCCAGGAAATGGACTTGTCACAGCAGTAGTAAGTATCATTAGGTTTTAGAGTCTTGAGACAGCAGGTAACGGCAGCAGAGTAGACAGGCCCTTGCCCCTTAGGGACCTGTGTTGAAGGATATAAAGTCCAGGAAATGGACTTGTCACAGCAGTAGTAAGTATCATTAGGTTTTAGAGTCTTGAGACAGCAGGTAACGGCAGCAGAGTAGACAGGCCCTTGCCCTTTAGAGACATGGTTTGAAGGATATAACGTCCAGGAAATGGACTTGTCACAGCAGTAGTAAGTATCATTAGGTTTTAGAGTCTTGAGACAGCAGGTAACGGCAGCAGAGTAGACAGGCCCTTGCCCCTTAGGGACCTGTGTTGAAGGATATAACGTCCAGGAAATGGACTTGTCACAGCAGTAGTAAGTATCATTAGGTTTTAGAGTCTTGAGACAGCAGGTAACGGCAGCAGAGTAGACAGGCCCTTGCCCTTTAGAGACATGGTTTGAAGGATATAACGTCCAGGAAATGGACTTGTCACAGCAGTAGTAAGTATCATTAGGTTTTAGAGTCTTGAGACAGCAGGTAACGGCAGCAGAGTAGACAGGCCCTTGCCCCTTAGGGACCTGTGCTGAAGGATATAACGTCCAGGAAATGGACTTGTCACAGCAGTAGTAAGTATCATTAGGTCTTAGAGTCTTGAGACAGCAGGTAACGGCAGCAGAGTAGACAGGCCCTTGCCCTTTAGAGACATGGTTTGAAGGATATAACGTCCAGGAAATGGACTTGTCACAGCAGTAGTAAGTATCATTAGGTTTTAGAGTCTTGAGACAGCAGGTAACGGCAGCAGAGTAGACAGGCCCTTGCCCCTTAGGGACCTGTGTTGAAGGATATAAAGTCCAGGAAATGGACTTGTCACAGCAGTAGTAAGTATCATTAGGTCTTAGAGTCTTGAGACAGCAGGTAACGGCAGCAGAGTAGACAGGCCCTTGCCCCTTAGGGACCTGTGTTGAAGGATATAAAGTCCAGGAAATGGACTTGTCACAGCAGTAGTAAGTATCATTAGGTCTTAGAGTCTTGAGACAGCAGGTAACGGCAGCAGAGTAGAAGGGCCCTTGCCCCTTAGGGACCTGTGTTGAAGGATATAACGTCCAGGAAATGGACTTGTCACAGCAGTAGTAAGTATCATTAGGTCTTAGAGTCTTGAGACAGCAGGTAACGGCAGCAGAGTAGACAGGCCCTTGCCCTTTAGAGACATGGTTTGAAGGATATAACGTCCAGGAAATGGACTTGTCACAGCAGTAGTAAGTATCATTAGGTTTTAGAGTCTTGAGACAGCAGGATAACGGCAGCAGAGTAGACAGGCCCTTGCCCCTTAGGGACCTGTGTTGAAGGATATAACGTCCAGGAAATGGACTTGTCACAGCAGTAGTAAGTATCATTAGGTCTTAGAGTCTTGAGACAGCAGGTAACGGCAGCAGAGTAGACAGGCCCTTGCCCTTTAGAGACATGGTTTGAAGGATATAACGTCCAGGAAATGGACTTGTCACAGCAGTAGTAAGTATCATTAGGTTTTAGAGTCTTGAGAGAGCAGGATAACGGCAGCATAGTAGACAGGCCCTTGCCCCTTAGGGACCTGTGTTGAAGGATATAACGTCCAGCAGTAGACTTGTCACAGCAGTAGTAGTAAGTATCATATTAGGTTTGAGACTGCAGGTTTTTGATGTAAAATTCACGGGGGAAAAAATCAGATACAATATTCGCCAAGTTTGTAAGGGATAATTTTCATCTTCTTCAACAATTTTATTTTATTTGGTCTCCTTAAGGATCAATAAGAGGGGCATTAAAATCATCATTAATCCAGGATTCGTTCATTTTGATGAATGTGAGTCTGTCCACATTTTCTGCAGACAGACGTGTCCGGTAGTCAGTGACCACGCCACCTGCCGCACTAAACACTCTCTCAGATAGAACACTTGAGGCGGGGCATGCAAGTACCTCCAGCGCATACTGAGCAAGTTCTGGCCAGGTGTCAATTTTTTTGGTCCAGTACTCCATGGGGTCATTACTCTCTATGTTATCAGGAGCACTAGCCGACCCTAAATAGTCACTCACCATACGGTCCAGCCGCTGGCGGTGACTACTATTGCTGCTGGTGCTGCTGCATGGAGCATTGGAAGACTCTGGCTGATAAAAATCATAAAACATACTCAGCAAATTTTGTGGTTTTTTGGTACTGCTGGGACCACCACAACTTTGCTGAGTACTTTGCAGAGGAGTGAAAACTGTGGCCCGGGGTGAAGGTGCGGGAAAAGCATCTTCAACCCAGCGAGCAAGGGCTTCATGGATCTTTCGCATCATGTTGTCTGCCTGGGATGGGGGTAGGAACTGCCTTAATTTCCCTTTACAGCGGGGATCTAAAATGGTGGCCACCCACATGTCCAGCCTCACTTTCAATTTCTTTATCCGGGGGTCACTCTTGAAGCACTGGATCATGTGAGCAGCCATAGGAAAGAGGTGCCTGCCAGAAATCTCCTCTTCCGGCCTGTTATCACAGCTGTCACCATCCTGCTCCAGCAGCTCATCAATCTCTTCCCACCCCCGTACAATTGCCTCTTCCTCCTCCTCCTCCTCAACCTCTGCCTCTCCTACGTCCTCTTCCTGGGCATCAGCATGATCAGACACTCCCGAATTTGCCTGTGCACTCTGATCTCCACGTCCAAGCAAGTTAAACAACATTTTGTCAAGCATGAAGATAAGGGGGAGTACTTGTGAGATGCTACAGTTCTCCATGCTGACCAACTTTGTGGCTTGCTCGAAAGGCTGCAAAACTTGGCAAACCTGACCAATTTGCTCCCACTGGTCCCCAGTAATGTAGTCCAGTGACAAATTTGAGGAAGCTGTCTCAGAAAGATAGATTCTGACTGCCATTCGCTGCTCCCACAACCTCTGCAACATGTAGAGGGTGGAGTTCCACCGCGTTGGGCAATCACTTATGAGTCTGTGCTGCGGAAGATTATGACGGCGCTGCAACAACTTCAAAGAAGCGGAGGCGGTTGCTGAGCGCCGGATGTGAGCTGACACCTTTCGTGCTGTTGAAACAGCGTCCTTTAACCCATCATATGTTCCTAAGAACTTACTAACTATAAGATTGAAGACGTGGGCCAAACAGGGAAGATGGGTGTAGCCACCTAGACGCATAGCAGACAGCATATTAGACCCATTGTCAGAGACGACAATTCCTGTAAGAAGTTTCCGTGGGGCCAACCACTGGCGGATCTGATCTTCAAAGGCACTAAGGATTTCAGATCCTGTTTGCCTCTTCTCTTCCATCGATACCAGCTTCAGCATTGCTTGGCATCGATGGTGCTGCATGCCAGTATACGAGCGAAACTGCTTGATGGGAGGCTCATCAACTACCTGGCCTGCCACAGAACAGGTGGCAGAGGGGAGTGGAGCGGGCCTCCCCTTGACCCCACGAGGTGGCACCACAAGCTGTTGAGATACTGGACAAGATCTTCCACCATCCCCAGCACGATGTAGAGTGACCCAATGGGCTGTATAAGTTATATACTTCCCCTGCCCATGCCTGCTGCTCCAGGCATCTGTAGTAAAATGGACCTTTCCACCCACCGCATGGTCCATTGACCGGGCTACACACGCCACCATTTGCTGGTGTAGGGCAGGTATCGCTTTCCTGGCAAAATAATGTCGGCTGGGGATCCTCCATTGTGGCGCCACACTGCTCATAAGTTTGCGGAAGGGGGCACTGTCCACAAAATTGTAGGGTAGCAGCTGTTGGGCCAACATTTTTGCCAGGAGCCCATTATTTTTTACAACAAATTTGTCATTTGCAGGGAGCATACGCTTCCTCTGCAACATTTCAGGAACCGAAGGCTGGCGCTGAAAACCTAATGAGGTGGATTGGTGCACTATTCCAGCCTGGCATGCAGAGAGAATCTGAGAGGATTGGGAAGGTGCAGGCTGAATAGGGACAGGCCGAAGGCTGGAAGGAGGAAGGGGTGGGCCTGCTGTTGCTGCTGTTCCAGCCACACTCTTCCCAGAATTCTGTACCCACTGAAATGCACTGTGGTGATGGACGCGCAGATGGCTTCTCATGCCAGAAGTGCCAAAGCCGCTGCCCTTTTGGCCTCTGCTTACCGCTTTGCGGCATATGGTACAGACCACCTTGCAAACGTCCTCTGCATGGTCTGTAAAGAAATGCCATGCCGGGGATGACCTTTCTGCACTCCTACTGGTTTTTTTGGTTGTTTTTTTACCAGCATTGGAATTGGCTGCAACAGGAATTACAGCTGGAAGTTGCTGGCCAACTGGATGATCACTTTGACCATGGTGATTGTGCCTACTGCTGCTGACACCTAGGCCACGAGATGCCGTCCATGTAGGAACATTAGCCTCACAATCATCTACTTCAACCACAGAATTATCATCTTGTCCCTCCACCTGCACACTGTGCAAATCAGTGGTTGTATTAAGAAGTTGAGTAGTACCACTGGTGTCACAAGCTTGTGGAGCTTTTCTGCATGACAAAAAAATGGGGGCCATTTCTGTCAAAACATCACCCACTATTTCTTGAGAGCTTGGACCCAAGGTCTCTGCCAATGCCTCATCCAAATCTTTTTGCAAATCCCTCTCCTCATCCTGAAATGTTAAATTTAGCTCTGGAGAAGAGCACTGGGAGGAGGCAACCACATCACAATCAGCAACTGCCGCCAGGGTTTTCGCAGCCTCACGAGGAACATGAGAACTGGTGCTGCTGTGACTGTCAAGACTACCTAACAATTCCTCAGACTGGGTACAGGGCTCCTTTTCAAAATAGTTCAGGACAGTATTGGCTCGTTCCTCATTAATAGTTATCCTGCGACCAAACACAGGGAACAAATTGCGTACCAAAGGGGATCTATTCCTGCTGCCACCTTCTGCCTGATCACGTGCTTTGCGTGATCCACCATCGCTCCACTGTCTTTTTGGAGTGAAAGGTGCATCCTGCTGCTTTCGATCCATTGCCTTTGGACTCAGTAGATAAAATAAAAATTTTATATATATATATATAAAATTATAAATATATGTATATATATATATATATACACACACACACACACACTCACTCTGTCACACCACAGTAAGCTAACTATCCCTGACCCTCTCTCACACTACAGCAAGTACACTCTCTAAGTCTCTATCACACTACACTACACCTGACTCTCTCTCTCTCTATATATATATATCACTCTAAGCTAAACCTGTCTCTCTCTATATCACACTAACCTAAGCCTGAATCTCTATCACACTAAACTAAGCCTAACTCTCTCTGATTCTCCTCACAGCAAATATTACACACTACACTACAATCTAGCTCTCACACTCAATCTACAATCAGTCACAAATACCCAGCTAACTCACTAATCCTCACTCTAGTCTAAGCTCACTCACACACAGTCTTTAAAAAGACTATTGGTTTATTATTTATACAGTAAAGTATATATCTCAAACTCAGTCAGTAACAAAATATGGGTCTGTCTCTCTCCTCTGCTCCACAAGACTGAAACCCACAAAATGGAGGACAGCCTCTCCTCTATTTTATACAAGATGGGTGGGATAAGTTGTGATAGGTCGCTAGGAAATGGTTGCTAACGTATGATTGGTCTATCTTTTTAAAGCAGCCCTATTTATTCAGCAATTTCGCGGATTTCCGCGGAATTCCGAATTCCGGCAGTTGCCTGATTGGTTCATTCATTCCGAATGCAATGATTGGCTTAAAAATACCGTTCTGCCGGAATCGCGGAAATTCCGCGGAATTCCGTTTCTGTTAACGGAAAATTCCGCGTTCCGCGTTCCGATGCGGAAACGTAATTTCCGGCCGGAATTGCGGAAATTACAATTCCGCGATATCCGAGCGAGCAACCCTAGTGCAGTGTCCGTTGGACCTTGAAACATTACCACCAGCAGAGCCCAGATTTACCAGGATGGCCTTGGTAGTGATCCTCAGATTCTTTTTCACTTCTCTCACTACTCTCCAGGCCAGCACAGGTGTCACTTTTGGCTTCTGACCACGTCCTCTGAGATTTTCCACAGTGCGGAACATCTTGTATTTTTTAATAATACTTTGCACTGTAGCCACTGGAACTTGAAAACATTTAGAAATGGCCTTGTAGCCCTTTCTTGACTTGTGAGCAGCCACAGTGTGCAGCCGCAGGTCCTCATTGAGCTCATTTGTCTTAACAATGACAGTCCACAAACCAACTGCAAAGAGCTGCTGTTTTTCACCTGCTGAGTTGATTAAAACAGCTGTTCCCAATACTTCAGGGTAATTAGGGTGCTTTAGAACAGCTGGGACTATTTGGAATGATATAGAACTTTGGATTTTCCCACAGACTGTGACAGTTTGTGAAGGGTATGAATGTAGGTAGAAAAAAACAAAGTCTTGTAAAAGTAATACCTTTTAATGGCTAACTGAAGGGTATGAATTATTTGGGACTGGACACTTTTTGCTCAGATGTAAATAAAAGCTGAGAAACGTTTTTTTTTTCCACAATAATACCTCTTGTATATCGTCTTATTATATTTTGGGAGACACCTATGTCATTTCCCATCAAAACTTGCTGGTTGAATAAAAGTAACTTTAAGTAAAAATTTGCCAGGAGTATGAATAATTATGGGCAGCACTATATATATATATATATATATATATATATATATATATATATATATATATATATATATATTATCCTATACTATAAAATCCCTGTGTCGCTGCGTCCGTCCGTGTGTCAGTGCTTTTTAGCACTGCGCATGTGCAGGGACAAGATGCAGAGACACCGCCGAGAGCCGGAGGAGGACGGGGCCAGGAGGGGCGGGCGTGTGTGCGCACGCGTGACGGGTGCGCGGCGCACGCGCATTAGGAATGGACCTAGCCCGGTTTTAAACAGGCTTAGGCCACTAGTATATATATATTTCCTGCTGACAACTCTCTCATCAGGAGAATTATGAATTAGCCTCTAGAGTATGGTTGGCATTAGAACAGCTTTTGCACGGAACAATCTTTAGTGACATATGCTTAATACCTTTGCAAATTATTTTGCTTCATTTTAATGTGAACTGATCAGGAAGGCTCTCAAGCTGTAAATGGTGTTTGCTGTGATCTCATGTAATCCTCATTACTCCAGTCATTTCCTAATAAAGTGCTAATCACTGTGCCTGTTACACAGCCAGTAACGTCTTCTGCGCTGATTTTCAGAATATATCACCTTTCTTAGTAGCTTGATCTGTGGAAATACTTTGCAACAGTACATTAACATTGTAAAAACTAAAGAATTCTGACTGATGCCTAAGGGATTTCTGGTTCAGGTCATCTAAGAGCAGTGGTGCTCAGCAGAGCTCAAATATTCGAGTAGCTCGAATATTCGAGCTCTTTTTTAGCTATTCGAGCTCGGTATTCGAGCTCCGAATAGCTGGAGCTATTCGAATGGGCTATTCGAGTGATCTCGAATAGCCCATTCACTATTCGCGCTATTCGAGCTAACAGCGCTATTCGAGCTCGAATATCGAGCTCGAATAGCGTCATAGCCCAGATTGATGTCCTTAGAGCCAATCAGAGGGCTCCCAGGCCCTCTGACGGCAGTCAATCACAGAGGGGGACCCTGGCCAGCCCCTACCCTATAAATAGCGGCCGCCATGTTCTGTTTCTCCGTCCTTGCCTGACTTTGCACAGAGAGAGATCTGCTCCTTTGTGCGTTGGCTTAGCAAGAGCTTTATTGTGGTCATTTACCTAGCGTTTTTGCTCACATACACCTCCTATATACACCTATATTGTTGTTAGTTAGATAGACATTGTATTTTAGTTAGTAGCTTTTGTGTTACATAGAGAGAGACAGCTGCTGCAGGCTTACAGCTTTAGGCCTCAGGGCCTGCCTGTGTGGGCAGCTGTTCTCTCCTGTCCTCTGTTTATTTCTCATCTATACCAGTATTTCTGCTGTCCTTTACTACTGATTGATTGTATTTTGTATTGTAGTTATATACTGTAACTGTACTAGGACACTCACTGTCACTGTTCATAGGCTAGCTCCTGCGTGTGCGTGCACTCACTGTCTGTGTACTGTACACACACTCTATTTCCTTCTGAATAGTTATATACTGTAACTGTACTAGGACACTCACTGTCACTGTTCATAGGCTACTAGCTCCTGCGTGTGCGTGCACTCACTGTCTGTGTACTGTAGTGTACTGTACACACACTCTATTTCCTTCCGAATAGTTATATACTGTAACTGTACTAGGACACTCACTGTCACTGTTCATAGGCTACTAGCTCCTGCGTGTGCGTGCACTCACTGTCTGTGTACTGTACACACACTCTATTTCCTTCTGAATAGTTATATACTGTAACTGTACTAGGACACTCACTGTCACTGTTCATAGGCTAGCTCCTGCGTGTGCGTGCACTCACTGTCTGTGTACTGTACACACACTTTATTTCCTTCTGAATAGTTATATACTGTAACTGTACTAGGACACTCACTGTCACTGTTCATAGGCTAGCTCCTGCGTGTGCATGCACTCACTGTCTGTGTACTGTACACACACTCTATTTCCTTCTGAATAGTTATATACTGTAACTGTACTAGGACACTCACTGTCACTGTTCATAGGCTACTAGCTCCTGCGTGTGCGTGCACTCACTGTCTGTGTACTGTAGTGTACACACACTCTATTTCCTTCTGAATAGTTATATACTGTAACTGTACTAGGACACTCACTGTCACTGTTCATAGGCTACTAGCTCCTGCGTGTGCGTGCACTCGCTGTCTGTGTACTGTAGTGTACACACACTCTATTTCCTTCTGAATAGTTATATACTGTAACTGTACTAGGACACTCACTGTCACTGTTCATAGGCTACTAGCTCCTGCGTGTGTGTGCACTCACTGTCTGTGTACTGTACACACACTCTATTTCCTTCTGAATAGTTATATACTGTAACTGTACTAGGACACTCACTGTCACTGTTCATAGGCTAGCTCCTGCGTGTGCGTGCACTCACTGTCTGTGTACTGTACACACACTCTATTTCCTTCTGATTACTGATTGATTATTGTAATTTCTAGTTGTACTTACTGTTACTACTTACTGTACTAGTAGGGACACTCAGTCACTGTTCATAGGCTAGCTCCTGCGCGTGTTTGCGCGTGCGTGCACTCACTGTCTGTAGTGTACACACACTCTATTTCCTTGTGATTACTACTGATTATTGTAACTTCTAGTTGTACTTTCTGACTGTTACTACTTACTTACTGTACTAGACACTCACTCAGTCACCTCGCCCACCAACCCACTCCATTAAAGTACCCCACTTTTCACCCGCACTTTTAAAAAACTTTTGTGTTTATGCCCAAAACATCGAAGATGTCTGGAAGTGGCAGCCAGCGCGGTTTGGGCAAGGGGAAGGGCAGCAAGGGAATCAGGAGGAGAGGGAGCAGCATTGTGGCAAGCCACGGGCGCGGCCGCGCCACCATGCACAGTTCCGCAGCAGCAGCGTCAGTGGCTAACATTCCTCCTATAGCCACTGGCCGTGGACGCCTTGGGCGCCGCCCAGCAGGAGCATCTGCAACTCACGCTGCAGAGACGCAGCAGCAGCGTGTAGCACCTGCTCCGATTTTCCTCCAGCCGGGTCGGAAACGTCCCATTGAGGAAACGGATGCAGACACTGTGGTGCAACTGATGACGGAGGATGAGCAGCCCGCCATCAGCTCTGCATCCAAGGCCTCCACCCTCACCACCACCACCACCACCCCTGTTCGCAGCAGCCGCCCAGCAGGGCCTGGGGAGGAGGCCAGTTCACCGTCAGTCGCCGACCTGTCACTCAGCAGTCTTTTGAACCCAGGCACCATCAGGGTATTGTCTGCTGTTGTTGGCGATTTTGAGGAGGAGATGCTGATGGGCACTTTGGGGGAGGAGGGATTGGACAGCAAGACTGTGGCGACAGTCAAGCAGCCCATCCATGCATCAGGAGAGGAGTTTGGGGGGGTCATCATCCCAGCAGGACATGTTTCAGGAGGGGGAGGATGATGATGACAAGGTGACAGACAGAGACTGGGTGCCACCAGCTCCAGGGGATGTCGTCATCAGCAGCTCTGAGGAGGAGGAGGAGGATGCGCTTGTGGGCCTTGCAAGGAGGCGCATCATTGCAAGCATTGGCAGCAGTAGGCAGGTCCCCCAGCCTGCTGGTGTCTCAGGCTCAGCAGCAGCAGCATCTGCCAGTACCACCACCAGCCGCACCCAAGCCCCCCCCCCCCAACCACCACAGGGAGACAGGCAGCAGCGGTTCCATGCCGTAGGGGGTTCTTTTTGTCACCAATCTGGCGCTTTTTCACCATGCCCACAGTGTACAGCAAGTACGCCACTTGCAACCACTGTCAGCGTAAGTTGAGCAGAGGTGCAGACCCCTTAAAGTTCAGCACCAGCTCGCTCATCAACCACCTTGCTGCGAAACATTTCCACCAGCATGAGGAGTTCCAGAGGCTGAAGGCATCTGGTGCTGGCAGTGGCACCACACCCATCACTGCACAGCCTTCAGCAGCAGCAGCAGCAGCAACAGCAGCCACCCGCCCTCCTGCTCCTCCAGCAGCACCAGCAGGAGTGCGGAAACGCACTGCTCCTCCCCCCTCTGCAACTCCTGCCGCCGACACTGAGGCCTGTTCTGGCAGCCAGTCCTCAGTGGCCTCCTCTGCTGTCTCCGCTGATTCCCGTGCCAGCAAAAAGCGACGCTAGAGCCTTTTGAGCGAGTCCTTCCAGGGGGTGGTTAGGGCTCTGCCTCCCAGCAGCCGTCGCGTGCGGCAGCTGAACGGCTTGCTGGCACGGGCCATGTGCTCCCAACTCCTGCCGTACACGCTCGTGCAGGAGGGGAGCGACATGCGTGCGCTGCTTGCTTGTGCAGCCCCAGACTGGCAGCTCCCCAGCAGACACTTCTTCGCCCGCAAGGCCATTCCTGCACTGCACCGCTTTGTGATGGCCAATGTGGAGCGAAGGCTGGAGCACGCGGTTGGTGAAAGGGTCCACGTCACCATGGACTCCTGGAGCAGCCGCTTCGGGACAGGCCGCTACCTGTCCTTTACTGTCCACTGGGTCAGCTTGGTGGAAGGGGGTGAGGATGGGAGAGCAGCAGCGGGCACAGCAGCAGCAGCAACACAGTGGGTGGTGCCACCCCGCAGGGTCGGGGGAACTGCAGCAGTTTCCTCCGATCCTCTGCCATCCTCCGGCACACCTGGCCAAACCCCCCGCCTCAGCAGCAGCGTGAAGGCCCGCCACTGCCAAGCGCTGCTGCAGTTGGTCAGCCTTGGGAAGACCAAGCTGACGGCAACCCATGTGTTGGCCAAACTCCAGGAGCAGGAGAGGATTTGGCTGACCCCCAGAGGCCTCAGAGTCGGAGAGGTGGTGGCCAACAATGGGGCCAATCTGGTTGCCGCAATAGACAGGGGAAACCTGACCCACATCCCCTGTCTTGCCCACGTGCTGAACCTGGTGGTGCAGAAGTTCTTGCGCACCTACCAGGGGATGGGCGAACTGCTGGAAACGGCAAGGAACGTTGTGCGTCAATTCCGGCGCTCGGCTGCAGCCTGTGCGAGACTGGAAGACGTGCAAAAGGAGCTGGAGCTGCCACGCCATCGGCTGATCCTTGACGTTCCGACTCGCTGGAACTCCACCCTGGCGATGTTGGAGCGTCTGGTTGAACAGAAGCACGCTGTCAACCAGTACCTTGCCCTGGCCACTGTTTCCGCCGCTCAGAGAAGGGACAAGACCAGCAACATCCCGTCCATCGTCCCCGATGATGACTGGAGGCACATGCAGCAGGTGTGCTTAGTGCTGGCTCCCTTTCTGCAGGCCACTAACATGGTGAGCAGGGACCATGCTATGGTCTGCGAGTGGGTGCCCCTGGTTTGTCTGCTGAACAGGGCCCTCGATGCTTTGCTGGAACAGGGAGCGGCAGCCTTGGACCAGCAGGAGCGGCAAGCAGCTGCACAGTCCACCTCTGAGGGGGAGGAGGAGGAGGACTTGGTGGAGGTCCCTGACCTTGCTGCTGATGAGGGGGATCAGCACAGCGCAGCTGAGTTGGTGCGGGGGTGGAGAGAGGATGAGGCGGCAGAGGAGGAGGATGAGGACAGCACTGCCGCCGATGTGCCAGCAGACGTGGCCCGCCTCTTCCCAATGGCAGCGCACATGCTGACGTGCCTGCGCAGGGACCCCAGGGTGATCCAGATGAAGCAGAGGGAGGACATCTGGATCAGCATGATGTTGGACCCGCGCCTTAAGGGGAAGTTGAGCCAGTTCCTGCCGCCTGCAGGAGGAGACCCAGCGCAACAAATAAGGAGCTTGCAGCAGGCCCTTGTTGAGCGCTTGGAGGAAGCCTTCCCCCAGCCTTCCACCCCCACTGTCCAGCCAGCACAGAGGCAGCAGCAGGTGCCTGCATCCAGCAGCAAGCGCCCCACAGACCTGCTGTCTCTCAGCCACGAGCTCTACAGGACTGTAGAGGCTCCGGCAGCAGTGACTAGAGAGGAGGTGCATGCAGCAGCATCCTCCTCCGGTCACAGCCAGCGCCTGACCCGCATGGTGGCTGACTACATGGGGTCCTACAGCGGGCTTGACAGCGATGCCCCTGTTGATCCCATGGAGTATTGGGTCAAGCGCCTGGAGATCTGGAGCGAGCTGGCGCAGTACGCCCTGGAAGTGCTGTCCTGCCCCCCTTCCAGCGTGCTGTCCGAGCGCTGCTTCAGTGCAGCTGGTGGCGTGGTCACCGAGAAACGCTCACGTCTGTCTCACAAGTCTGTGGACAGACTGACGTTTCTCAAGATGAACCAGGCGTGGGTGGAAGGCGAGTTCCTGGCCCCTGTTGTCGGCGAGAGGGGGACATGAACTGGCTGCCGGAACTTAGAACCATCGTTAATCGTTACCACCCTTTACCACCTCCTGGCTCCTGCTCACTAAGCCAGCCTGGTTCACTTTGACTATTACGTCACCTGCAGCCACACATTTTACAACTACAGTGGGCTGCTGTGTACTGCCCTTCTGCTGTCGGTCTGTGTTTCCCACTGCCAGGGTACACAGAATTACCTTCTGCTGCCACTCTGCCACCAGCTATTAAGTCAAACAATAGCTATATATCTGTGTAATTGGTTGTAAAACCAAAACTACAAAACCATTAAAAAAAAAAAGGTTTAATTTTTCTGAGGTGCCCGGGTTGAAAACTGTGTTGTCCCAGTTGTGTACTGGACACGATGTGGGCTGCACGACCGCTGTCTGGGACCTCCTGTTGTGTTTATTTACAGCCCTGGTATCACCCGCTAGGTGCCAGGGCTATTATGTCACGCTGCCTGCCTGCTGCCACGCTCACACTACTCCTCCATTCCTCCTGCTGCTGCTGCTGTCTGTCTGTGTTTCCCACTGCCAGGGTACACAGAATTACATTCTGCTGCCACTCTGCCACCAGCTATTACGTCAAACAATAGCTATATATCTGTGTAATTGGTTGTAAAACCAAAACTACAAAACCATTAAAAAAAAAAAGGTTTAATTTTTCAGAGGTGCCCGGGTTGAAAACTGTGTTGTCCCAGTTGTGTATTGGACACGATGTGGGCTGCACGACCGCTGTCTGGGACCTCCTGTTGTGTTTATTTACAGCCCTGGTATCACCCGCTAGGTACCAGGGCTATTATGTCACGCTGCCTGCCTGCTGCCACACTCACACTACTCCTCCATTCCTCCTGCTGCTGCTGCTGTCTGTCTGTGTTTCCCACTGCCAGGGTACACAGAATTACATTCTGCTGCCACTCTGCCACCAGCTATTACGTCAAACAATAGCTATATATCTGTGTAATTGGTTGTAAAACCAAAACTACAAAACCATTAAAAAAAAAAAGGTTTAATTTTTCTGAGGTGCCCGGGTTGAAAACTGTGTTGTCCCAGTTGTGTATTGGACATGATGTGGGCTGCACGACCGCTGTCTGGGACCTCCTGTTGTGTTTATTTACAGCCCTGGTATCACCCGCTAGGTACCAGGGCTATTATGTCACGCTGCCTGCCTGCTGCCACACTCACACTACTCCTCCATTCCTCCTGCTGCTGCTGCTGTCTGTCTGTGTTTCCCACTGCCAGGGTACACAGAATTACATTCTGCTGCCACTCTGCCACCAGCTATTACGTCAAACAATAGCTGCTCACATTACTCCTCCATTCCTCCTGCTGCTGCTGCTGTCGGTCTGTGTTTCCCACTGCCAGGGTACACAGAATTACCTTCTGCTGCCACTCTGCCACCAGCTATTAAGTCAAACAATAGCTATATATCTGTGTAATTGGTTGTAAAACCAAAACTACAAAACCATTAAAAAAAAAAAGGTTTAATTTTTCTGAGGTGCCCGGGTTGAAAACTGTGTTGTCCCAGTTGTGTACTGGACACGATGTGGGCTGCACGACCGCTGTCTGGGACCTCCTGTTGTGTTTATTTACAGCCCTGGTATCACCCGCTAGGTGCCAGGGCTATTATGTCACGCTGCCTGCCTGCTGCCACGCTCACACTACTCCTCCATTCCTCCTGCTGCTGCTGCTGTCTGTCTGTGTTTCCCACTGCCAGGGTACACAGAATTACATTCTGCTGCCACTCTGCCACCAGCTATTACGTCAAACAATAGCTATATATCTGTGTAATTGGTTGTAAAACCAAAACTACAAAACCATTAAAAAAAAAAAGGTTTAATTTTTCAGAGGTGCCCGGGTTGAAAACTGTGTTGTCCCAGTTGTGTATTGGACACGATGTGGGCTGCACGACCGCTGTCTGGGACCTCCTGTTGTGTTTATTTACAGCCCTGGTATCACCCGCTAGGTACCAGGGCTATTATGTCACGCTGCCTGCCTGCTGCCACACTCACACTACTCCTCCATTCCTCCTGCTGCTGCTGCTGTCTGTCTGTGTTTCCCACTGCCAGGGTACACAGAATTACATTCTGCTGCCACTCTGCCACCAGCTATTACGTCAAACAATAGCTATATATCTGTGTAATTGGTTGTAAAACCAAAACTACAAAACCATTAAAAAAAAAAAGGTTTAATTTTTCTGAGGTGCCCGGGTTGAAAACTGTGTTGTCCCAGTTGTGTATTGGACATGATGTGGGCTGCACGACCGCTGTCTGGGACCTCCTGTTGTGTTTATTTACAGCCCTGGTATCACCCGCTAGGTGCCAGGGCTATTATGTCACGCTGCCTGCCTGCTGCCACGCTCACACTACTCCTCCATTCCTCCTGCTGCTGCTGCTGTCTGTCTGTGTTTCCCACTGCCAGGGTACACAGAATTACATTCTGCTGCCACTCTGCCACCAGCTATTACGTCAAACAATAGCTATATATCTGTGTAATTGGTTGTAAAACCAAAACTACAAAACCATTAAAAAAAAAAAGGTTTAATTTTTCAGAGGTGCCCGGGTTGAAAACTGTGTTGTCCCAGTTGTGTATTGGACACGATGTGGGCTGCACGACCGCTGTCTGGGACCTCCTGTTGTGTTTATTTACAGCCCTGGTATCACCCGCTAGGTACCAGGGCTATTATGTCACGCTGCCTGCCTGCTGCCACACTCACACTACTCCTCCATTCCTCCTGCTGCTGCTGCTGTCTGTCTGTGTTTCCCACTGCCAGGGTACACAGAATTACATTCTGCTGCCACTCTGCCACCAGCTATTACGTCAAACAATAGCTATATATCTGTGTAATTGGTTGTAAAACCAAAACTACAAAACCATTAAAAAAAAAAAGGTTTAATTTTTCTGAGGTGCCCGGGTTGAAAACTGTGTTGTCCCAGTTGTGTATTGGACATGATGTGGGCTGCACGACCGCTGTCTGGGACCTCCTGTTGTGTTTATTTACAGCCCTGGTATCACCCGCTAGGTACCAGGGCTATTATGTCACGCTGCCTGCCTGCTGCCACACTCACACTACTCCTCCATTCCTCCTGCTGCTGCTGCTGTCTGTCTGTGTTTCCCACTGCCAGGGTACACAGAATTACATTCTGCTGCCACTCTGCCACCAGCTATTACGTCAAACAATAGCTGCTCACATTACTCCTCCATTCCTCCTGCTGCTGCTGCTGTCGGTCTCTGTTTCCCACTGCCAGGGTACACAGAATTACATTCTGCTGCCACTCTGCCACCAGCTATTACGTCAAACAATAGCTATATATCTGTGTAATTGGTTGTAAAACCAAAACTACTAAACCATTAAAAAAAAAAAAGGTTTAATTTTTCAGAGGTGCCCTAGTTGAAAACTGTGTTGTCCCAGTTGTGTATTGGACACGATGTGGGCTGCACGACCGCTGTCTGGGACCTCCTGCCTGCTGTGTTTATTTACAGCCCTGGTATCACCTCTAGGTACCAGGGCTATTATGTCACGCTGCCTGCCTCATTGACTGCCTGCTGCCACACACTCATCCTCCTCCTCCTGCTGCTGAATTTACCTCCTGCTGTCTGTGTGTTTCCACTGCCAGGGAGCACATACAATGGCGCTTCCAACATGCGTGCGCCACCAGCTATTTGTTACGCTCAAAAATAGCTGCATTTCTTTAAAAAAAAAATTGAAAAGAGAAATAAGTGAAGAAGAAGACGATATAGAAAAAGAAGGAGAAGAAAAAGAAGAAGAAGAAGAAGAAGAAGAAGAAGATGAAGAAGAAGGAGAAGAAGAAGAAGAAGTAGAAGAAGATGAAGAAGAAGGAGAAGAAGAAGAAGATGAAGAAGAAGAAGAAGAAGAAGAAGAAGAAGAAGATGAAGAAGATGAAGAAGAAGAAGATGAAGATGAAGAAGAAGAAGATGAAGAAGATGAAGAAGAAGAAGAAGAAGAAGAAGAAGAAGATGAAGATGAAGAAGATGAAGAAGATGAAGAAGAAGATGAAGAAGATGAAGAAGATGAAGAAGAAGAAGATGAAGAAGAAGAAGAAGATGAAGAAGAAGAAGAAGATGAAGAAGATGAAGAAGAAGAAGATGAAGAAGAAGAAGAAGAAGAAGACAATATAGAAGAAGAAGAAGAAGAAGATATAGAAGAAGATATAGAAGAAGAAGATATAGAAGAAGAAGAAGAAGATATAGAAGATAAAGAAGAAGAAGAAGTATATACAGTACTGAACAAAATTCTGGACACAACTTCTCTTTCCACCATTTTTTTTTTAAAGGAACATCCCCACATAATCACTTGCTGTTGTTACATGGAAAAAAAGATGTTTCTTGCATCATTCACCCTCAAAACAAGTGTTGGAAGCTATTTAAGGCCAATTCGAATAGTCAGCTCGAATAATGAGCTCGAATACCGACTCGAATAGTGAGCTCGAAGTCCGAGGTCGAATCGAATAGTAAAAATTATTCGACTCGAATATTCGACTGACCTCGAATAATTTACTATTCGAATTCGACCAAACTCGAATTTTAAAATGGGGTATTTGAGCACCACTGTCTAAGAGTACCATAGTATTGATTTTGTGCTCTAATTCCTCTCAATGCAGTTTCATAATTGACTAATTATGGACCAAACACCAAAAGCTACTGCCATGTGCTACAATTCATGATTTTTTGCTTTTACTTTAATTCAAAACCTAAATCCCATGGGATCTGTAATGCTTTGGAACTGACTATAACCTGAAAATGTAAAATCATTTGAAGCTTATAGAATGTTATTATGATGAAACCAAAGAAGTTTTGTGAAAAAAGTACTGTCCCCCTTGGCTAGGAAATGCAGCTTGGTAGTGACTGTGATTAATATCAGTGGTCGTGTTTTCTATTCTGGTCTAGTCTGGTCTATTCCAAGCCTGATCATTTCATTTTGGTTGATGTTCATTTCATCTTTGGAAGAATAAGTACATGAGTTGGTATTTTCTATGAATCTTTTTCGCAGCAGAACTGTCATTTCAATTTTAAGTAATATTAATTGTATTTTCCTTCAGTCTTTAAACATAGTTAAAGCAAACCTGAACTGAACATAAAGTACTATCTGTAGTAGAAATAATATATAGAACTTTCTTGGCGTCTCATATATATATTTTTTTTAATTTAACCTCCTTAGCGGTAACCCCAAGTCAGACTCGGGATGGAAATCTGCAGCTCAGAGTGGTAACCCTGAGCTGGATCCATGGGAGGTGTGTAATGTGCAGGGCTGCCACAGATCTATCTAGCGGTATGATGTTTCGGGTCTAAAAAGTGTATGAAAAAGTTCAGACCCTAAAATTCAGAAATAATCATACCGCCAAGGAAGTTAAAATTGAATGCTGGGCATACACAGTTAGTTTTTGCGCCGGTATCGAGTCAGCGGCTCGATGCTGGCGCATCACCACTCGTCCGTGCGTGCGGATCGGTCCCCGCGGGCGCTGCTAATCAGCTGCTCGTTCCTTCCCATTGTTCTCCCCGACGGTATCTAGCGCAGTATCGATCCGGCGGGGTATCGAACAGGTTGAATATTATCAAATAAGCCATCAGCGGCTCGATTGATAATATAAAACGTGCCGTGTATGCCCAGCATAACAGTTTAAAAGTGCACACAGCTCCCATGTCAGTGTGATGTAAAATCTGGGTCATTTAGCTCCCAACAGCAATAAAATAATTAGCTTTTGAGCTGCTTCTTAACACTCCTCTGTTACAGGATTGTTTGCTCAGCCAGACACAAGTGATTTGGTTTCCATTTTCAAGGAGAGCTACCTGCTGCTTTCAACTGCAACTCAGGTGTCTCATTTGCATACATCAACCCCTGCAATAAAAGTAAATTAATAAATAGTTAACCCAGGAACACAAGCAAGTTCTTAAAAGGACATGTTTACTTTATCATGTCACTTGTCAATTTAGGTATGCTGTAGAGAGCACTCTATGTATGTTTAAAGCCTTACCTTGTCAGAATGCAGATTGTGGTACTAGAGTTGAGCTGAAATTTTCGTAATTTCGCATTACTATAATTACGCATGCGAAATTTGCGATTACGATGCGAAATTAGCGTAGCGAAATTGCCATTAAAATCGTAATTGAAAATACCGTAAGCGTAATTTTCAACGCGAAATTTCGCGTTTCGTTCATGCCGTAATTTCGCATTAAACGCTACCGTAATTTCGCGTTAAACCGTAACGCTCCGTATAATATAAAAAAGCCGCCGACTTTAAGGGTTAATAGCAAAGCCCCCTTAAATGCTAAGAGCCTCAAATTTGGAGAATATATTAAGGAGATCAGGAGGAATAAGAGGAAAAAATTTTTTTTCAAAAAGACCTTATAGTTTTTGAGAAAATCGATGTTAAAGTTTCAAAGGAAAAATGTAAACATTTAAAAACCCGCCGACTTTAACGGTTAATAGCAAAGCCTGCTTAAAGTTTAGGAACACCAAATTCCCAGGGTATATTAAGGGGATCAGTGGGAATAAGAGGAAAAAATTTTTTTTCAAAAAGACCTTATAGTTTTTGAGAAAATCGATTTTTAAGTTTCAAGGGCGAAAATGTCTTTTAAATGCGGAAAATGTCAGTTTTTTTTGCACAGGTAACAATAGTGTATTAATTTCATAGATTCCCCCAAGTGGGAAGAGTTTTACTTACTTCGTTCTGAGTGTGGGAAATATAAAAAAAAACGACGTGGGGTCCCCCCTCCCAGACCTCTTTAACCCCTTGTCCCCCATGCAGGCTGGGATAGCCAGAATGCGGAGCACCGGCCGCGTGGGGCTCCGCACCCTGACTATACCAGCCCGCATGGTCCATGGATTGGGGGGTCTCGGAAGGGGAGGGGCAGCCAAGCTTTCCCCTCCCCCTCCGAGCCCTTGTCCAATCCAAGGACAAGGGGCTCTTCTCCACCTCCGATGGGCGGTGGAGGTGGAGGCCGCGATTTCCTGGGTGGGGGGTTCATGGTGGAATCTGGGAGTCCCCTTTAAAAAGGGGTCCCCCAGATGCCCACCCCCCTCCCAGGAGAAATGAGTATAGAGGTACTTGTAGTACCCCTTACCCATTTCCTTTAAGAGTTAAAAGTAAATAAACACACAAACACATAGAAAAAGTATTTTAATTGAACAAAAAACATAACCACGAAAAAAGTCCTTTAATATTCTTAATTAACCATTAATACTTACCTGTCCCTTTAAATAAATGATCCCACGCAATATCCTCGGAAATGTTCTATCAGTTACAATGTAACAAAGTTATTACAATATAACAACTTTGTTACATTGTAACTACGCCGCACCCGACGTCACTCACCGCCGCCGCCGCCACCGCGTCTGCGCTGCAGGACCCGAGCTCTGAGCTATATAGCTCAGAGCTCTCAAAAGCATCTTTGTATTTGGGCTCCAAGGAGCCCCATTGGTCCTTAGCAGACCAATGGGGTTCCTTCTGATTTGAAGGAACCCCATTGGTCTGCTAAGGACCAATGGGGCTCCTTGGAGCCCAAATACAAAGATGCTTCTCAGAGCTCTGAGCTATATAGCTCAGAGCTCTGTCGGGTCCGTGCAGGACGCTAAGTCCCCGCCAGCTCCGCTGCCCTCCCCGCCTCTCCCACATGTCACCCACATGTCACCCACATGTGGGTGACATGTGGGTGACAGATATGGGCGGGGTGGACAGCGGGAGCTGCGGGGACTTAGCGTCCTGCACGGACGCGTATGCGGCGGCTGAGCGGCGAGTGGCGTCGGGTGCGGCGTAGTTACAATGTAACAAAGTTGTTACATAATAACTTTGTTACATTGTAACTGATAGAACATTTCCGAGGATATTGCGTGGGATCATTTATTTAAAGGGACAGGTAAGTATTAATGGTTAATTAAGAATATTAAAGGACTTTTTTCGTGGTTATGTTTTTTGTTCAATTAAAATACTTTTTCTATGTGTTTGTGTGTTTATTTACTTTTAACTCTTAAAGGAAATGGGTAAGGGGTACTACAAGTACCTCTATACTCATTTCTCCTGGGAGGGGGGTTGGCATCTGGGGGACCCCTTTTTAAAGGGGACTCCCAGATTCCACCATGAACCCCCCACCCAGGAAATCGCGGCCTCCACCTCCACCGCCCATCGGAGGTGGAGAAGAGCCCCTTGTCCTTGGATTGGACAAGGGCTCGGAGGGGGAGGGGAAAGCTTGGCTGCCCCTCCCCTTCCGAGACCCCCCAATCCATGGACCATGCGGGCTGGTATAGTCAGGGTGCGGAGCCCCACGCGGCCGGTGCTCCGCATTCTGGCTATCCCAGCCTGCATGGGGGACAAGGGGTTAAAGAGGTCTGGGAGGGGGGACCCCACGTCGTTTTTTTTTATATTTCCCACACTCAGAACGAAGTAAGTAAAACTCTTCCCACTTGGGGGAATCTATGAAAATAATACACTATTGTTACCTGTGCAAAAAAACCTGACATTTTCCGCATTTAAAAGACATTTTCGCCCTTGAAACTTAAAAATCGATTTTCTCAAAAACTATAAGGTCTTTTTGAAAAAAAATTTTTTCCTCTTATTCCCACTGATCCCCTTAATATACCCTGGGAATTTGGTGTTCCTAAACTTTAAGCAGGCTTTGCTATTAACCGTTAAAGTCGGCGGGTTTTTAAATGTTTACATTTTTCCTTTGAAACTTTAACATCGTTTTTCTCAAAAACTATAAGGTCTTTTTGAAAAAAAAAATTTTCCTCTTATTCCTCCTGATCTCCTTAATATATTCTCCAAATTTGAGGCTCTTAGCATTTAAGGGGGCTTTGCTATTAACCCTTAAAGTCGGCGGCTTTTTTATATTATACGGAGCGTTACGGTTTAACGCGAAATTACGGTAGCGTTTAATGCGAAATTACGGCATGATACGACTGTAATGCGAAAATTACGCGAAAATTACGCTTACGCGAAATTTCGCGAAATCCTTCTTCATTACGATTATGTACTTACGGCCATAATCGTAATTACACTAATTACGCGAAATTTCGCAAAATCGTAATTAGGTCATTACGCTCATCTCTATGTGGTACTCTCCAAGCTGATTCATAAGGGTTTATAAAATGCTGCCTGCTAACCTGAAAAAAATAAAATACAATTGTACCGATGTAAGGGGCTAACTAATACCTTATGAATGTAGGAACAAAAGTTGTCTGATTTACTAAGGCTAAGCTAGGCATTGCTTTGCCATAAACAGGAAACATTCCATTTGATAAGGAAATGGTTGCAATTGAGTGTGTGTGCACCTGCATGTGGCGCCGACAGTAGCACCAAGGTAATTCAGAAAATGATTCCAAAACCAATGCTGTGCTCCCACTGATTACTTGTGATCCTCCTGCTTCTGCCAGCAAAAGTGTCTATAAAACCTTCCTGCAAGCTCAAATAAGTATTATACTGTTTTTTACATGAATAAAACAATAGCAGGGGGCTCTTCTCAAGCTTTATTACCCTCGTATCTCCATGCAGGCTGGATTTAGCCAGCTATGCTCAGTCCCCTGAGCAAAACCAGCCCACATGGAACTTTTGGTGGTACGTTGCAAAGGGTTGGTGCATTAAAGAGAACCTGAAGTGAAAGAGATATTGAGGTAAACATTTTGATTTCATTTTAAAGGATACTTGAGCTGAAACGGGCGCCAGAGCCAAGAGCACTTGGTGCATTCGCATGACGTAGTCGTGAGGTCATGCACATGCCCAAAGCACTCCTGCCCATGGGAGAGCGCTCAAGGAGACGCGCAGCCAGTCCATCGTCTGCGTACTGATGCCCGACCCAGCCTTCCAGGAAGTAGCTGCCTGGAGCAATTGTGCAAGCAAAGAGAGGGACTGGAGGATGGGAAGGCTGGATGACCCTCGGATGACGGCTGCTGGGACCTTCAGATGACCCTCGGATGATGGCTGCTGGGAGCTTCAGATGATGGCAGGAGGAGAGGAACAGTGCTGCTCGGATACCCCTTTTCAAAATCCGGATCCGATTCGGATCCGGATACCCCGCTATCCGATCCGGATCGGATATCCGAATTCAAAATTTTCCGATCCGAATCCGATTCGGATATCCGACCCTAGTATCCGATCGGATTCGGATATCCGTGTTTAATCCCGGAAGTGGCCTTTAAATTGCTTTAAAAAGGTTTTTTAGGGTATATGAGGCATGTAGCATCATAATTGTGAAAAGGGAAACACTGATGATGTGGGGAGTGGACTTAAAATCCCCCCCCCCCCAAAAAAAAATGGCTGTCAATCAACATCAGAGTGGTATATCAGGAAGCAGTCGTACTGACGCAGTTGGGGCCTCCCCACAACTCGGACAGCAGACACCTCCAAAAAAAATTACACAGCTATTGTGTTTACATAGTTGACCACGGCACTGTTGTAGGTACCACGGCACAGTAAAAAATTAGGAGAGGTTCCAGGAAGCGGTCGTACTGACGCAGTTGGGGCCTCCCCACAACTCGGACAGCAGACACCTCCAAAAAAAATTACACAGCTATTGTGTTTACATAGTTGACCATGGCACTGTTGTAGGTACCACGGCACAGTAAAAAATTAGGAGAGGTTCCAGGAAGCGGTCGTACTGACGCAGTTGGGGCCTCCCCACAACTCGGACAGCAGACACCTCCAAAAAAAATTACACAGCTATTGTGTTTACATAGTTGACCATGGCACTGTTGTAGGTACCACGGCACAGTAAAAAATTAGGAGAGGTTCCAGGAAGCGGTCGTACTGACGCAGTTGGGGCCTCCCCACAACTCGGACAGCAGACACCTCCAAAAAAAATTACACAGCTATTGTGTTTACATAGTTGACCATGGCACTGTTGTAGGTACCACGGCACAGTAAAAAATTAGGAGAGGTTCCAGGAAGCGGTCGTACTGACGCAGTTGGGGCCTCCCCACAACTCGGACAGCAGACACCTCCAAAAAAAATTACACAGCTATTGTGTTTACATAGTTGACCATGGCACTGTTGTAGGTACCACGGCACAGTAAAAAATTAGGAGAGGTTCCAGGAAGCGGTCGTACTGACGCAGTTGGGGCCTCCCCACAACTCGGACAGCAGACACCTCCAAAAAAAATTACACAGCTATTGTGTTTACATAGTTGACCATGGCACTGTTGTAGGTACCACGGCAC
Source organism: Hyperolius riggenbachi (assembly GCF_040937935.1). Lineage (NCBI taxonomy): Eukaryota > Metazoa > Chordata > Amphibia > Anura > Hyperoliidae > Hyperolius > Hyperolius riggenbachi. Next base: position 251,276,864 of record NC_090649.1, on the reverse strand, counting down.
AGTAAAAAATTAGGAGAGGTTCCAGGAAGCGGTCGGTCGTACTGCCGCAGTTGGGGCCCCACAACTCGCACAGCACAGACACCTCCAAAAAAATTACACAGCTGACCATGGCAGGTACCACGGCACAGTTCAAAAAATAAGAACCTGGCTTCATGAAGATGGAGTCAGGAGGTTGTGGTGGTAAAGGGTGGTTAAGCAGGCCAGGCATAGTGATTACCACTCAGCCACTTCATTTCCCCCTCTTGCCAACAACAGGGGCCAGGAACTCACCAACTGCCCAAGCCTCGTTCATCTTTAAAAAAGTCAGTCTGTCCACAGACTGGCCTGACAGACAAGAGCGCTTCTCAGTGACCACGCCACCGGCCGCACTGAAGCACCTTTCCGACATAACGCTGGAAGGCGGGCAGGACAGCACTTCCAGGGCGTATTGCGCCAGCTCGCCCCAGATATCCAGGTGCTTCACCCAGTACTCCAAGGGGTCCACAGGGGTGTCGGTGTCAAGCCCGCTATAGGACCCCATATAATCGGCCACCATCCGGGTCAGGTGCTGGTTCTGGCTTTGAGAGCCGGATGCTGCTGCAGGCACCTCCTCTGTAGGCAGCGGTACTGGTGTGGCATAGAGCGCCTTTGTCAGAGACAGCAGGTTTGTTGGGCGCCTGCTGATGCTGGATGCAGGCACCTGCTGCTGTGCTGGCTGGACTGAGACAGCAGGGGGGGTGGGAGTCCGGGGGAAGGCTTCCTCCAAGCGCCGAACCAGAATCCGCTGCAAGTCCCTGATTCGGCGCACAGGGTCTCCTCCTACAGGCAGGAACTGAGCCAGCTTCCCCTTCAGCCGTGGGTCCAGCATCAGGGTGATCAAGATGTCCTCCCGAGCACTCATCTCCTTCACCCTTGGGTCTTTGCGCAGGCACTGCAGCATGTGCGCTGCCATAGGGAAGAGGGCTGCCATCTCTGCTGACCTATGATATTCTGCACCGCTGACAGTGCTGTCGTCCTCCTCTGATTCCGGAGCCTCATCTTGCTCTCTCCACCCCCGCACTACTGCAGCTGCACTCCGCTGTGCCCCCTCCTCTTCAAGGTCAGGGACCTCCAACTCCTCCAAGTCCTCCTCCAACTCCTCCGAATCCTCCTCCTGCTGCACAGAGGTGGACTGTGAAGTGTGCTGCTGCTGCTCCTGCTGGATCAAGGCTTCCTCTCCCACTTCCAGCAGAGCATCGAGGGCCTTGTCCAGCATGCACACAATGGTCACCCACTCACACAGCGACGCATGGTCCCGGCTGACCATGTTGGTGGCCTCCAGGAAGGGTGCCAGCACAAAGCACACCAGCTGCATTTTTCCCCACTCAGCAGGGCGGATGATGTCTGGGAGGTGGGTGGTGCCGGTCCCCAACAAGTTGGCATCCATGGTGGCTCTGGCCAGGTACAGGTTGACAGCCCGCCTCTGTTCAACCAGACGTTCCAACATCGCCAGGGTGGAATTCCAGCGTGTTGGAACGTCTATAATGAGGCGGTGCTGTGGGAGGTTCAGCTCCAGCTGCACGGCTGTAAGGGTCGCTGTGGCACCACCCGAGCGGCGAAAATGACCCACCGTTTTCCTTGCCGCTCCCAAAAGAGTGTTCATCCCCTGGTAGGTGTGCAGGAATTTCTGCACCACTAGGTTCAGGACGTGGGCCAGACAGGGGATGTGGGTGAGGTTTCCCCGCTGGATGGCGGCAACCAAGTTTGCCCCATTGTCGGCCACCACCTCTCCGACTCTGAGGCCTCTGGGGGTCAGCCAACTGCTCTCTTGCTCTCGGAGCTTGGCCAAGACGTGGTCTGCCGTCAGCTTGTTCTTGCCCACCGTGACCATCTGCAGCAGCGCTTGGCAGTGGTGGGCCTTCACGCTGCTGCTGAGGCGGGGTTGTTTGGCGGCGGATGGAACCGGATCAGAGCTGGAAGCTGCTGCACTTCCCCTGACCCTGCTGCGGGGTGGCACCACCCACCGGGGTGATGATGCTGCTGTCTCCTCTTCACCCCCTTCCACCAAACTGACCCAGTGCGCGGTGAAGGACAAATAGCGGCCTGTCCCGAAGCGGCTGCTCCATGAGTCCATTGTCACATGGACGCGCGCACCAAGCGCATGATCCAGCCCACGCTCCACGTTGGCCTTTACAAAGCGGTGCAGTGCTGGGATGGCCTTGCGTGCAAAGTAGTGCCGGCTGGGGATTGGCCAATCCGGCGCTGCGCACTGCAGGAGCGCACGCATCCGGCTCCCCTCCTGCACAAACGAGTACGGGAGGAGCTGGGAGGACATGGCCTGTGTCAGCAAGCCGTTCAGCTGGCGTATGCGACGGCTGCCGGGAGGCTGAGCCCTGACCACAAAAGAGTCACTCAGCAGGGTCTGGTGGTGGGGGCGTTTTAGGCTTGCACGGGAAGCTGAGGAGGGAACAGAGGAGACCACTGAGGAGGACTGGCTGCCTGAAGAGGCCTCAGTGTCAGCAGGAGTGGCAAAGGTTGTTATAGTGCTCTGACCTCTGCAAGGGCCAGCGCCAGCTTCCTTCAGCCTCTTGAATTCCTGATGCTCAGGTTTGTGCTTATTGCCCAGATGATTTATGAAGCTGGAGGTGCCATAAGTGGAGGGGTGAGACCCTCTGCTCAGCTTCACATGGCATAATTTGCACGTAACATACTTGCTATCCAGTGAGGGCAGATGGAAAAACTGCCATATTGGGGATTGGTGTTTTCCCTTACGTGGCTCAGAACGGGATGCTGCTGTGGATTTTCTGCCGGTGGTGGTTAGGGCCTGGGGTTGAGTGGTGCGGCTGGTGGTAGTCGTGCCACTGACAGATGGAGCAGCAGCCTGCGGGTCACGTATTCCATGCCCACTGCTGCTCCTGCCAATCCCTGAAATGCTCAACCTGCGTGCCAGACCCACTGACTCCTCCTCCTCAGAGTCAGAGCTGACATGCCCCTCCGGTCGCTGGTAGTCCGGGTCCTTCACCTCATCATCAAACTCCCCTTCATCAAACTGCTGGGATGATGAGCCCGCATCAAATTCCTCTTCTGCTGACACATCATGGACGGGCTCCCCCCCAACAATTACTGTCAGCATCTCAGACTCTTCTGAAAAGCCAATTTTGCAGAGAATATTTTCTCTAGGGCTAGGGCTGGTGGTGGTGGTGGCCTCACTGTCACTGGCTTGCTCCTCGTCATGCGCCATCTGCTGCATCACAGACGCGGCGTCCTTCTCCTCCAATCTGCGCCGCTGACCCTGCTTGAAAATGGACGCAACACGGTGCTGCGTCTCTGCAGCGTGACTGCCAGTGGGTAGCGGCGGAATGCCTGATGCGGCAGAACTGCTGCCAGAGGCCGTAATGTTGCTCACTCTCCTTCCGGCCTTTCCCCTCCCCCGTCTCACACTGCCAGTGCCAGACATAGTACTGTACAAGACTCACTGTCACTGATGAGTCGACGTCACAGATGATGTGTGTGGGGTACTTGGTGCACTTTTATTATTGGCGGCGGGCTTGGAAATGATCAGCAGATTGACAGACAGGAGTACAACAACTAAACACACTGACACTGCTCACTCAGTCAGCAGCAGCACAGCAGCAATAATCTGTAGTACTAGCACTGTCTGCAACTACACAATACAAAACCACAGTAGCAGTAGTAATAGCAGCCCAGCCAGCAGCAAGGAGCCTGGAGTGTGTGCACACAGACACAGCACACACAAAGACACAGGACCTAGTAGCAGGCACAGGCAGCGCAGCTGCTGCAGCTGAAAGACTGACTGACAAGACTGACTGACACTAACAAATTACACAGACTAGCTAAGCTAACTACAACACAGTACAACAGTAAAACCAGAAGGTGTTTTAGTGTTAAAACGCTGGGTTATCACTTGGATAATGTACTTGCTTCAGCCAAACACACTGGACAACCTATCACAGTGGCAGTCACAAAGCAAGGACGAGATTCTTAACATGGCCCCCTCCTTATATACAGGAGGGACTGGCCAAGGTTCTCCTCTGTGATTGGGTGCTTGGGCTTAGGCTGGGAGCGCTCTGATTGGCTGAATGACGTCATGGACATAATGTCCATGGTTACAGCACCCGGATTCGGATATCCGACCGGTATCCGCGGGTATCCGGGTTATGAGACCAACTATCCGCATAGAGCTATCCGGATTCCCATCCAGCTATCCGGAATCCGGATCCGATCGGATAGGCCTAAAAAGTTCGGATATCCGAGTCTATTCGGATATCCGGTATCCTGTTGAGCAGCACTGGAGAGGAATCCAGCGGCAGGATCCAGTAAGTATGTTATGGGGCCAAAATACCGTACCTTTATAATATAAGACGCACCCACTTTTCCCCCCCAGTTTTGAGGAAGAAAAAGTGCGTCTTATATTCTGAAAAATACGGTAGTTCATGTATTATAGACGTAGCACCCAACTAGCATCTACTACCGGTTACTAATTTACTTATGTAATATAAAGGTGTGCAAATCCTGATCTTGCCTTGTTGCCCGGAACGGTCCCTGGCAGCACGCCTATCCCCTAGGATCGTTAAGTATGAAAAATGTATTTGTATTTGAAGTAGGTAGTGGGGGCAGTGTAGCTTAGTGTAGGTTTTTGGGGCAGCAGGGGATAGTGTAGTGTAGTTGGTGGGGCAGCAGGAGTTAGTGTAGAATAGTTAGTGTAGCTGGTGGGGCAATAAGGGTTAATGTAGGGTAGTTAGTGGAGCAGCAGGGGTTAGTGTAGCTGGGCAGTGTAGCTTAGAGACAGTTTGGGAAAAAGGTTTAATATTTTTTTCCTGTTTTTGCCCTCTAAACCTAGGTGCATTTTATAGTCCAGAGCATCTTATAGTCTGAAAAATACGGTAAGTACAATACTAGTCAGGTTGTGATGGGGTGAAATGTTGCTGCTCCTAAACCTGTATACCTGTTATAATTTCCAATTCTTGTATGAAAAAAAAGATCTGTACTTGACTGTATATTTCTAATACAATGATGGTGCATGGTGCTGTATGTCTTTAAATGATACTTTTAAATTTTTTAATGTCTGATTTTAGCAATGAATGTTAAAGGATACCAGAGCTGAACATGGGGAGGGGGCAAGCATATAATGTCACCTGTACCAATGCCGATCACTTCCCCAGTTCTCCTCCCACGACATCATAGCATGTGCGCAGTACGCTCCCGGCCACGGGCAGCCTGGCCAGCACCTGAACGGAAGCCTGAATACAGCGACTTACAAAAAGATCCCGGGGTGTGATAAGGTAATTGCATGGGCAGAGAGGAGAACGGGGAAGCCGTAGGCATTGGCACAGGTGACATTATATGCCTGCTCCGCCCCCATTTTCCTAGGATTTTCGACTGTGTTATTCTTTAAGTTGTAACAAAAGTGTATGGTTATGAATACTTGATCAAGTCCCATATTTTGCTCCTTTCTTTAATAGGAATGGAAAGACATATGTAATTGAATTTCTTTTGTTTAAAATTGATATTTTTTTGACACTAAAGGGCGCTATTATATTGTTTTGGCAACCAAAATAGAAACTGTTTACTAATCCCAGATGAGGTTTGCAACATCATATATGTTTTCTAATGACTCAGTGGGTCTCATTTACTAAAGCATTCTTAGTGCCTTTTCCACTGAGAGCGATTTGCTTGAAATCGCTAGGGTTGCTACTTTAACATCGGAATCATGAAAAGTATTTTCCACTATAGCGATGTGATTTTCTGTAAATTGCAATCGCTTCCTGGAATGATTTTACCTGCTAGTGTGCTTTTATGTTAAATACGAAATCGCAATTACAATAACAAAATTGTTGAAAAATCGCAATCGCTTTGGTTTGTGATTTTCTTTTGGGATTGCTAGTGGAAAATGATCCTTAGGAGGGAGATCAAAAACATTTTTTTTCTAAATCTCTTTTATTAGGTAGAAAAAGTTTACAGGCCAGAAGGAGAGGCAGCGAAAGCTGGGAACAGCTTATACTGCTAGTAACAGTATACAGCGTACAGACTGCTAGTAATGGGAGAAATGTACTGTATATAAATAATAAGCAATTAAGGTGGCCTCAAATCTTTGCAAGGCAGCAAAACCTGTTTTAAATGATTGATCCAGGGACAATTTGGGTCTGATTTAGCATGTGTATGTCACAAGTCCATTCATCATTTTATGTTTTTTCAGTGCTCTCCAGCCCTGGTAAGTCAGGCCCATTGTGTTATTCTGGTTTCCATAGAAACTACCAGCAAATCTCTTTTTAATACAGTTGCTCTCTCTAGACACAGTTTTAAGACAACATATAAGACTGCACGTTAGCTCCAAGCTCTAGCACCAATCATTTTTACATTGTCAAGAGAATGCTATTTATTTTGTCATGCTGTAGTCTTTTCAGTTTGACAAAATTCATATTGATTATCTACTAAAACCTCAATGTTCTGAGGACAGGTTTAAAAATAGCAAGCATTTTGCTGATTTATTTTCTGCATGATGTATTTATTTAGCCTGTGGCTTTATAGACATCACCACGGTGACATTAGCCATAATAAGCAGTAACAGAATCTGAAGCTTGCCAGCCACAGTGTAAGCATTAAGGTGCCCACCATACAATATTTTTTTGTTCAGGCTTCTTCTATGTAATATGAGGGATGACCTAAAGTATTCATTCAAAATATACACTCAGTTCACCCTTCTACTAAATAGATTTGGTAAGATTGTACAATCAAGATTGCATCATTAGCGGGCACCTTTAAGGTGGCCATACATCTCTCACATCTCAGCAGATCGACCTTCCGATTCAAAAATTATTATCAGATCGGATGATGCGTTTAGCATGTGTGACATCACACATGTGCCATGTGCTATACACCCACGGCATGCATAGCGCTAATGGAGCAGCAGGATTCCAAAGATGGATGGGCACCACGTGGTGGACGTCATAGGTAATGTATAAATGCACACACGAGGGCATATTTGATACAGTAGGGGGAAGCGGCGTGGCGGAAGATGTGGTGGACGCGGACAATTCCCAAGAGATTTCATGTTGAAATCGATTGGGAATCAGCCTGCGGTGTATGGGCAGCCAACAGATTCCTCTCTAATTAGATTCGATCAGAAGGAGATTTGTCTCTTGGTCGAATCTGCCCCTCATTGTTAGATGTATGGGCACATTTAGTGTCTCCTGGCCAATTAACCAGTGGTTCCACTTCACACATGCATATCTCGTCATAATTCAATCTACACGTTGGAGTGCCCTTATCTTTTACTTGTTTCTGCATAAGTAACAAGTATTTGTATAATACATTATAACAAAGCCTTTATGTCTTTCTTGAAATGTCATGCAATGCTAATGCACTGGAAGAATGACTTCAGTTGTAATCCTGTAATCATCTCCTCTTATAGGATTCGGTTTACTTCAAAGAAAGAAAGGAAAAAGAGAAATTATTTGGTCAGCAATGTATAATTTGAAAGCTGAAATTGATTCTGTTTTTAGCAATTGTTCTTGCTTCTAATGGTGTGACAAGTATTTCCAGGATATATGTTATTATGGATCACCATGTTCCGTCAACATGATGCTATAAAGACAGACATTTTCACTTTGAGAGTTTTCACTTCAAATACTAATTGCATTCATTTAAAAATAATATATTTTTATTAAGTTCTCTAGAACTTGATTGGGTGTTAGTAGCATCAGGTCCAAACAAAATTAAATTTGTTTGCAAGACAATATGGAGCTGATGAGAATATCATTCAGAGTGTTTATTCAACTACTGAATCTGGTTCCTTCTCATTCATTGGGTTTATTTACCATTATTATTTACCGGCATTTACCATTTCTTTATACATTGTAGATTTATATCAAAGACTTTGAAACTATGAAAGAACACATACGGAATTATGTAATAAAGAAGTGCTAAACAAACCAATGTTTTATCAATTACATTCTTCAAAGTAGCCACCCTTTGCTTTGATGACAGCTTATTACACTTCTGGCAATCTCTTGGTCAGATTGATGAGGTAGTCACCTGGAATGGATTTCAATTCACAGCTGTGCCATGTCAAGAACAGATTTGTGGAATGAGACTAAGACCATCAGTTCCATAGTGCAAAGTTCTATACAGTGAAAAGTCCATTAATACATTAAGACATGAAAGTCAGTCAATCCAGAAAATTTCAAGAACACTGAATGTATCCTCAAGTGCAGTTGAGAAAACCATCAAAAGCTATGATGGTTCTCATAAGGGCCAGCCCAGGAAAGGAAGACCAAGAGTTACCTTTGCTGCATATGATAACTTCATCAGAATTACCAGCCCCCCAAAATGGAAATTATCAGCACTTTAAGTTAGAGCCCAAAAAGATGCTTTACAGGGTTCAAGTAGCAAACACATATCAACATCAGTTGTTCAGAGGTGACTGCATGACTCAAGTATTCAAGGTAAAATTGCTGCAAAGATGCCACTACTGAGGAAGAGCCGCAAGAGAATTGCTTGGTTCAAGCAACACAAGGAATAGGCATTAGACCAGTGGAAATCTGTACTTTGTCCTGATGAGTCCAAATTTTAGATTTTTGGTTCCACCCACCATGTCTTTGTGAGATGCAGAACAAGTGAGCTGTTGATTTCTACATGTACATTTACCACCGTGAAGTAAAAAGGCATAATGGTGTTAGGGTGGTTTGATGGTGATACCTTTGGTGATTTATTATTTATTCTTCAAAGCACACTTCCTCAGCATGGCTAACACAGCATCCTGAAGCAACAAGCTACCATGTCTGATTTACACTTAGTGGAGCAATAGCAGTTTTTTTTATAAAGGCAATGGTCTTCTGAAAGCTATGTAAGAGCTTTTGACCAAGAAGGACAGTAAGTGATGCTTCAGATGACTTGGTCTCAACAATCACCCAACCTAAACTCAACAATGATGACTTGGAATGAATTGGATCACATTATGAAGACGAAGCAGCCAACAAGTGTTCCACACCTCTCAGACGTTCATTGAGACTGCTGAAAAAACTTTGCAGGTGATATTTTCATGAAGCTGATTGAGGAGAAAAAAATTGTTATTTGTAGGACAGGAAGCTGTAAGGCTTGGTGGTGTATTCTCCACAGTCAGCATGCAACGCATGAGCTGACGTGGAGGAGGTACACACACTAGCACAAGGAAACAGGCTATCCCTAGTATAGTGGAGGGGAGGACTGACTCCAATAGGAGATTGTGGCGCACAGAGCCGGTGCAGATCCGACAGCCACAAACAATACTTTCGCTATAACGTCTCAGCGCAAGGTAGCGCTGAGCTCATAAACCAGAACTGAGGAGATCAGGACAGGTAGACAGAATGAACGCTTGCTAGCCAGCCGCTACTTAGCGACAGCAAGCGTCCACAACGAGACAGACTGGAATGAGGCAGCCAATGCGTTGCAGCGATGGCGTGCCTCACAAAGACAGGACAGGATAGTCAGGAAATAGCAGGATCAAGATAGATGAACGTAACACAGACAAATATACAGTAAGTATGTTTTCCTAGCGTATTACAATTACAGCTATCAATGAAACTATTTGTAACGTCTGACTAACATATGTATATATCGGCAATGAACCGATATATGACATAAGCAGGAACACTGACTTAGACTGGAGCAATACAGGGAACAGGACTCAGAAGGATTCGCTATCTCTTCGCAGAGATGAACGCAATCCACAAACGGTAACAGAACAGGATTCAGAAGGATTCGTTATCTCTTTGCAGAGATGAACGCAATCCACAAACGGTAACAGAACAGGATTCAGAAGGATTCGTTATCTCTTCGCAGAGATGAACGCAATCCACAAACAGAACCAGGAGCAGGGTAACTATCTCAGCACGGGTGATCGCGATACGCGCAACCTACCAAAACGTGCTGGAAAGCTGACTAACTGCACACAGGATATAAACAGTTCGTGTACGTATACATCAGCGACACTGATGTATCAACGTAACACGAATACAAGGAAAATAATAAACGAGCTGGTATGCATATATATTGGCAATGAACCAATATATGATGCAAAGACTAGCAAAGTATCTTTAGAACAAGAAACACGATCGGGGGCTGAAGCGACAGCAAGGCAGGCTTAAACTGAAGCTATGAAAACCCGAGGAAACCCTGCAGGAAGCAGATCTTTATACTGAGGTCATCCAATGGGAGCAGACATGCAGATTCCCACACAGGTGAATGATAATCAGTCACAAGCTGACAGCAGGGAAAGGCAGACAAAGCTATGCAGCTTGCATGGAAAGAGATCAGAACTGCCTGAGCTGCAGCACTACTACTTCCAGCAATACCTGCTGCAGCAGTGATCATGACACTACCTCCCCCTTTAAAAGCGGATTCCAGACGCTTTTCAAAACTGAAATTCCCAACAAAACAGTCTGACTGATAATTCATAATGACCGGGACAGCCCGGCAAGACCAAATTCCAGAATCAGTCCCCACAAGACTGGACCCATCAGAACCAGAACCTACAGAACCATACCCATCAGTACTACAAGCTCCAGTGTGACACCCATCAGAACCATGATTTCCAGAAGAAAGCCCTCCGAAACTCCCTGAGCGATACCCACCGCCTTCCAGGAACCGTTCAGAAACGCCAAAGCCTTTGCAATGCCCACCGGGACTGACTTTACCAACACAAAACCCAGTGTTGAACCAGTCCAAGGCACCAGGACAAGTTTCCTCAGAGATCTCCCAGAACACTTCGAAGCTCCAAAGAGACCCCCATAGGTCAGAACGCCCCTTAGGCTCACATGGAGAACTATCAAGAACCCCTATGGAACCTAGGGCAATTCCCGAGTCAGGGCCACAGGGACAAACATCAAGATCAGGGCTTTCAGAGAACAGAACCATCTCTGGGCATGCAGGCAGACTGGCAACATCAGAACATGTTCCCACTAAGGAAGCATCAGAGCACGCTAACACCTTAGACACACTTGGGCATTCTGGCACACAAAGAACATCTAGGCACACTGGCACAAGAGAAACTTCTGGGCATGTCAAGGAACTGTGAGCCTCAGGGTCAGCCAAGACAGGACCAAAACCAGGACTGGCCAAAAAAAAATCATCATGACTAGACTTCGCAACTACTGGACTTTCACACAAGAATGCAGGATCAGACTTAGATGTCGCTGATTCCAGCAAAGTCAGTAACAAATCAGGTTCAGGGGCACTAACAAGACAGGACAAATCTTCTGATGTATGCACTGAACCAGATAGGGACTCCACAACTACCTCTGGACTGGACAGAGACTCATCTAATACACTGGATTGGAGCTCATGAGGGGCTGCAGAACAAGTCAGTATTGCAGAAACCCCCACTGGACTAGGCAAATCTGAGGAATTCCCTGGACAGGAAGGGAACTCCGGAATCTCTGCCACACCGGCCAGAGAATCGGAATTTTCCAAGATACCAGACGGGTTTTCAGGAACACTTACTAAATCAGACTGAAATTCTGAGACTTCTGTTATTTTGACCAGAGAATCAGAATTATCCATGTTACAGGGCAAGACTTCTGAAACATGCAGAGGACAGGGCTGGAGTTCCTCGGCTGTTACAACACTGGAGAGGGACTCCACAACATTGGTTAAATCAGACTGTGTACAGGGCAAGGTATCTAACACACTTGCTGACGAGGACAATATTTCAATGGCTTCTGCTTCTCTGGGCAGAGATTCATCAAGTTTTATTAGAGCAGACTGTAATTCCAAAACAGCTGCTAAACAAGTGACTATTGCTGCAACACCCACTGAGGTAAGCAGTGCCTCAGAGTCTTCTGCTAGAGGGTTTGAAGTATCCAAAGTACTGGGTGAAGCATAGGACTCTGCGACTCCAGCTTCACTGGACAGGATCACTGAACAGTCCATATTGCAGGGCAAAACCATGGAAGCACCTGCTGGACAGCATAAGGATTCTGTGACCTGAGCTTCATAAGAGAGATCTACTGCACAATTCATGGTACAGGGCAAATTTACTGGAACATTTTCTGAACAAGGTACTAATTCTGCGATTTCAGGTTCACATAGCAGATGCTCTGAGCTATTCACGATACTAGAGCGAGGTGTAGAAACAGGAAGATCAAGACACAATGTTTGCGCATCTGAATCACCATTCATTTGTAAAATTGGGAAATTCAGATGCTGGGGTTCTGAGGTTTCTAGACAGGATTGCTGGGACTCGGAAACTGATGTAGTGCATCTATTGGCATCTGCTGGATCAGACAGGAGTTGAACTTTATTAACACAGGTAATTTCTGCAGAAGTGTTTGCAGAGGCAGGCAAGATTTTTCTGGTGTCTGTTTCACTGAACAAAGAGTCATGAGTACTGGCTAGGCTGGACTCGGAAGTCAGCAGGACCTCTGGATTCTCTGCTGAGAAATTTGCGCAGGGCAAGGTTAAGAATGTATCAGTGGCTTCTGTTTTACTGGTAAGTAACACTGAGTTATCCATGGTACAGGGTGGAATTGCAGGAACTTCAATTTCACACAAAAAGAGCTCCGAATCACCTGCTGAATCAGCCAAAGGTGCTGAAGCAGGCGGGTCAGAACGCCAAATTTGCGAATTCGGAGTCACATAAAAATCATCCAAAATCAGTTCCCACACATCAATCAATGGAGCCACAAAGTCATACCCACACACACCAGTTTTTATTAGGTTATAGGGAGACTTAATGCATGCATTCAATACTAATTCACTTTTTGCACTGTAAAATTGACAAAATGAACTTGAATCATTCTTCCATTCATTGACCAGAGCTTCCATCTCTCCTTTCTCAAATGGAGGATTCCAAGCATACTTAACAGGCAGATCATGGTTTGCAGATATGATTGTAGCAGGGACATATATTGGGTTAATTAGCAGGTGATTGGCAGATTCCTCATTCCTAAGAATCTCCAATACCTGTAGCAAGTGCTGAACTGTAGTGTATGCAAACTTTCCTTGCTTCACAAATAAGTTGATTTGTTCAATACTCTGTAATATCTCCTCATAATCATACTCAGATAATTCTTTTAAACAAAAATCTTTATTTTCCCTAGCCAGTGATGAAAGTTCATTAGTAGTTTCATAAGTCCATTTAACTCCCCTGAAAGACAATTGCATTTCATTATCTGTTAATGGCAGAATCTCATTATAGGTCTCAGTCGCTAAGGATAACGACTCTGCAGATCGGACACGTTTCTTATAACGTTTGCGTTTGGCCTTAGACCCTGCTGCGTTTGGTGATTTATTCAAAGCTGCAGGAAAATTATCAGGAACACTCTCTGCTTGCTGATCATTTTTGCAAGCAATTGAAGGAGCAGCTGATTGGCCTGCTGCCAGGAGTTCATTAAGAGGAAAAGGCAATGGATCTATGCGCAACCAGTTATGGATCACAAACGCTAGAAATTCCAGCGGTCTCTCTTTAAAATCGGAATGATTGAGAACATCAAATGCCCACTGGAATAATTCCCCTTTTAACAAAATATAACTTAATTGGAGTGCCCAGGTTGAAACAGGAGTCGCTTGGAGATCGGGATTGGCCAGGAACCTGGCACATTCAGAGAAAAACTCATTTTCTGTTTCAGAGTTAAGTTCTTCAAATTTCTTAAAGGAACAGGAACCATAATTAACAGTGTCATACTTTCTGGGCATCCCCCCCACAATGGGGATTGGTAATGGGGTTTTCATAATGTAAGGCTTGGTGGTGTATTCTCCACAGTCAGCATGCAACGCATGAGCTGACGTGGAGGAGGTACACACACTACCACAAGGAAACAGGCTATCCCTAGTATAGTGGAGGGGAGGACTGACTCCAATAGGAGATTGTGGCGCACAGAGCCGGTGCAGATCCGACAGCCACAAACAATACTTTCGCTATAACGTCTCAGCGCAAGGTAGCGCTGAGCTCATAAACCAGAACTGAGGAGATCAGGACAGGTAGACAGAATGAACGCTTGCTAGCCAGCCGCTACTTAGCGACAGCAAGCGTCCACAACGAGACAGACTGGAATGAGGCAGCCAATGCGTTGCAGCGATGGCGTGCCTCACAAAGACAGGACAGGATAGTCAGGAAATAGCAGGATCAAGATAGATGAACGTAACACAGACAAATATACAGTAAGTATGTTTTCCTAGCGTATTACAATTACAGCTATCAATGAAACTATTTGTAACGTCTGACTAACATATGTATATATCGGCAATGAACCGATATATGACATAAGCAGGAACACTGACTTAGACTGGAGCAATACAGGGAACAGGACTCAGAAGGATTCGCTATCTCTTCGCAGAGATGAACGCAATCCACAAACGGTAACAGAACAGGATTCAGAAGGATTCGTTATCTCTTTGCAGAGATGAACGCAATCCACAAACGGTAACAGAACAGGATTCAGAAGGATTCGTTATCTCTTCGCAGAGATGAACGCAATCCACAAACAGAACCAGGAGCAGGGTAACTATCTCAGCACGGGTGATCGCGATACGCGCAACCTACCAAAACGTGCTGGAAAGCTGACTAACTGCACACAGGATATAAACAGTTCGTGTACGTATACATCAGCGACACTGATGTATCAACATAACACGAATACAAGGAAAATAATAAACGTGCTGGTATGCATATATATTGGCAATGAACCAATATATGATGCAAAGACCAGCAAAGTATCTTTAGAACAAGAAACACGATCGGGGGCTGAAGCGACAGCAAGGCAGGCTTAAACTGAAGCTATGAAAACCCGAGGAAACCCTGCAGGAAGCAGATCTTTATACTGAGGTCATCCAATGGGAGCAGACATGCAGATTCCCACACAGGTGAATGATAATCAGTCACAAGCTGACAGCAGGGAAAGGCAGACAAAGCTATGCAGCTTGCATGGAAAGAGATCAGAACTGCCTGAGCTGCAGCACTACTACTTCCAGCAATACCTGCTGCAGCAGTGATCATGACAGAAGCATACTATTGACTTAGCTGATGAATAATGTCAAAAGAACATATTTTCCTACTGAATTTTGTTTTAGTGATAGGATCTTACAGAATGCTATAATGTAAAAAAAAAATTTTTTTTATTAAAGTGAACCTGAGCCTAAGCTCGGGTTCCAAACAAGATACAGACATCAAATGAACAAACGTTGATTCCGGTGATACCTTTAATGACTAACTGTATGTGGTTTATTGCAAGCTTTCAAAACGTTAAGTTTCTTCTTCAGGCAGTATACAGAACTGGATCAGAACCATAAATTATTGTACAGTTCTGATCCAGTTCTGTATAATGCCTGAAGAAGAAACTTAACGTTTCGAAAGCTTGCAATAAACCATGCGCAGTAGCAGGAAGCCCACGGCTCTGGCTCACTGCGCGGATGGGGTCAGTAGGCTATTGCGCAGCCATGAGTAAGATAAGTGACAGTGCCTTGTCGCTAAGGCGGGGCATGCTCAGACACAGGGAACATTAGAATAGAGAGGGAAGCCTCAATAGGATCATGAGGCTTCCCTCTCTTTAGGTAACCTTCGGCTTTGGTAAACTATAAAGGAGCACTTTCATGAAAAATGGCAAAATTTAAAATGCATGTATACACAGTTATTTACATTTCCCCCGGAGTAAAATGCGCTATGAATTACTTTTCTTCTATACTGCTGTCGCTAACAGTACGTAATAATAATCTGACAAATCACCTTTATTCTCCCTAAGCGTGACTGGGTCATGCCCAGATTGGTTTTGGCACATACACAGACAGGTTTTGGACTAAACCATCTCCTTATCCTCTCAGCATTTAAGTTTTTTGGACTAAACCATCTCCTTATCTTCTCAGCATTTCAAATTTTGCATTTTTGTACAAGGCATATTTAGAAGTGAGATCAGAATTGTGTTTTACGTTGGAATGCCATAACAATTTCTATACTTCTTGAAAGCATGTAGCAAGATTGGAACCTTTACTGAGTTTTTATTGTTTGTATCCCTGTGTGGGAGATTTTTTTCTTTACTTCCCATTTCTATGACAGTATGAAACATAAATCTCTGAATGGGGATATCTGTGATGGATTCACCAATCGCAAGAAAGTACATGAGCAAAGGATTGCTCCAGAGCTCCCCTTAAGTTTGAGTTGCTTACAAAGCAAGTTTTTCTGTCAGGATTCAGGATGACATTTTAGAGCTTTCTACAGAAGAGCTGTTGTTATTTCTTTCTGCTGTAGAGGGGGCCATAAACCCATTACATCTTCCTAGCAGGCCTGGCTTTCTCACTAAATGACCCCTCAGACATTCTCAGATCTCAGGGTCACATAGAATGCTGATAAGAAGCCAGGAACCAGGGATCATAAACAATTAACTACCAAAAGCAACATCCCCCATATCCGGTCAATAAGAACAGCCTGAAATGTCACCTTTAATTCAAATAGTAAATAATAACAGATCTCTATCAGAATTTTATATTTTCATTTATGTTAGCTGTACAAAAATTTATAGGACCGCCACTGGTTAAATTATGAAATTATGAAATTGTATTTCTTCATATTGCAAACTGATTCCTCCCTCTAATGAGAGGAGCCTAACTGTGTCAGTTGTCAGAGTCTGCCTATCTCTTTGGACACACAGGCTGTCAAAGGTCATTCCCTGCTGATCCATCTGCTAGCCCAATTGGACATGGGCTTAACTTTGGTCTATTAACAACAGAACGTTCTATCATCTCCTTGGTCTTATTATTCCAAAGGACACAGTAATTCCATAGACTGTTCAGACTTTATCCACTTATTATTTCTACTTATTTTTTTCCCAATATTCTACCATATCAATCTGTTCCTTTGATACATCATTTTTGTCATTTTTCTGTATACATTTTATACACTATTTTGTATTAAATAAATTATTAAAAATCATTTGGCTAAGCGCTGCATAATCTCTGCAAAGCATTCTGCGTTTCGGAGAGAACGTTACCATAACTGTTTTATTAATATATATTCTTGGTATATATGTGGTTGTTGAAATAACCCTATTCCCTACAGGATTTGCTAGAGAGTTAGCATAGCTTCTTCTCATCCTCAAATGAGAATTGGTAGAAGCTTACCCAATCTCTGAACAATATCGCAGATTGTATCAATTGTACATACAATCAAAATTATATTGTGTGTGGACTCACCAACCAATCCAAAGGGTTACTTTGCCTACAGTGCTGGATGCCTTTAGAATTCCCTCAGTGCCTGATGGATGAATGCTCAGCTGTGGCAAAGGGAACAGGAATTGGAGGGTGATGTCACAACATCTATTCCAGTGACAACTGTCACAAGTGCCATTTTCTTACATTTGGGGAGATTAGCTCTGACTTCCTGTCCCGACTCTGGAACAGAAAGTAAGGGGATATATCCACACTGGGGAAGCAGACATCAGGCTCTAACTTTTCACGATCTGTCCAAAGCAGTGGGTAAAACAAGTTCCATTTTAGCTTTAGCATCATATGAGCAGATTTTCCATGGATATGTAGATCACGTAATTGCTAAAATGCAAGATCCCATCAGTTCCTCAGCCCCACTCCATTTTAGGTGAATTTCTAAAGGTTACTTATCAAGTTCATGATATATGCTAAGATAAAAATAAAGTGGCTTCAACCTAAACCTTCTTGTGTTGTACAAGAGGCTTCATCACCCCTAAGATGCCCATTAACGGTACAATATTTTCCTCAGATGCGATCAGTCCATTCGATTTTTACAATTAAATTGTACAGAAAACCAAGCAGCATTTTGAGAAAATCGACATGAAACGATTCTATGGTCAACTAGAATACAGACAGAATTTGTTGGTTTTTATATTTTTATCTGAAGAAAGAACATACCTGTAATGCTGGGGGGGCATACTTTCTGAGTCAGCGTGTGTGCTCAAGACTATGTAACTGGGTAATGGAAGAGGCTACGCAGATGGACACAGGAGTAATGAACAAGGGAGCAAGATTGCCCAGAGCAACTGCGGCTCTAGGCCACCTATCACACTAGATGCTATGTGATACAATACACAACAGACGTCTTTGACAGGCTTGGGCCATACATTATAGATCAGATGGCAGTGGTACAGTGGACTAGACAGAATCAGAGTCGATAACAGGCTAAGGTCATACACGTTAATTCAGAAAAATAACAAACGGCATAACTAACGGATAAATATATATTCGCTGATCTGCATATATATTTATCAAGAACCTAGCTAAAGCACAAATAATAACAATTAACAAGACAAACAACAGACCTGCAGGCAGACGGAATGCTTTGCCAATCTAGTCGCTGCCCCAGTGACGGCAACATTCACACTGACAACGACTAGATGAACAGGTAGGAGCGTAACTAATGGCAACAGCTGCTTTCATTACGTCCTCAGGAACAAGGCAAGAAGGAATACTACCGGTCACCAACGTGGTGCTGGCAGAATCCAAGCTATCAAGATCAGAAGGACTTTACTGTATCCCCGTGGATACAGCAAACGTCCAAGCAAAAAACGAGATTAACAATGCAATATACAATACACATGAATGACCCAGCGCCAACTCAGGAAGCTGAATGCTATGTCGGGTGGGGTCTGAAATGGGAGGCAGACTTTTATGTCGACATCAGCCAATGGATGCAGGCATGCAAATTCCCATACAGCTGAATGGTAATTACTCAATCCTGAGCCAGCTTGATTACAAGCTGCTAGCTGAAGGACTCTCATAACAAATACATGCAATATTATGCAACAACATGCATGTAGGAAATCCAGCGCTATCTGGCTGCAGTTCAACTGCAGCAAGCAAAAGGAGGAGTCATGACAGCATCCTGAGCTGCTCTGAACTGCAGAGTGATTGCAAATGACAATGAGACTTATTGCGAATGTGCAACCGAATGCAAGCAGATAAGTCAGAACTGCCTGATCCTGACAATACCATAGTCAACCCGTTTATGGGAATAATTGGTAATTACCTTCCAGTTACATACAATCCCACAAATCTAATCAAACAATCGCATCTGAGGTAAATATTGTACAGTTAATAGGCACCTTTGCAGAGAAACGTCTTCATTTCTAATGAGGTGAAGAAAATACCCAAACACATTGCTCCATCAGTACCTCTAAGTGTCTGTGAATTTCACTCACCTCATTATTACTGAAAACGTTCTATGGGAGAAACGTCTTCTACAACACAGAAAGATGGCCTTACGATGTCTTTGGATGATCTTTATATCCATGCCCTTGCTTCTATGCATTATATAGCGTATTCATGGGCGTAGGGCCCACGGTCGCAGAGGTCGCCACAGCGACCGGGCCTGGCTCCTGAAGAGGTGGGGGGCCCCATGTCCGTTTTTAGGGTCGTGCGGCCCTGCCACCGCCCTGAGCGCAGAGGGAGGTGGGAGCGCTGTAATGGAGGGGGAGCCGCAGCCGCAGGGAGGGCAACCCGATCTCTCCCTCCCTTCCTCTCCCGGGGCCGCCCTCCATGCTCCCCCTTGGAGTGCAGAGTAATGCGCAGGGAAGCGTAGCGCTGTACACAACTACTCACCTCCCTGGTTCCAACCGCCGCTCACTCGCCGCTGATCTTCCCCTCTCTGCATAGCCGCTGATACACACGCTGCTTCCTGCTAAACAGGAAGCAGCGTGTGTATCAGCGGCTATGCAGAGAGGAGGGGACCGGCGGCAAGTGAGCGGCGATAGGAACCTATACAGGGGGCACCTATATCGGCTACCTATATTGGAGGCACCTACCTAACTAACCTATACTGGGGGCACCTACCTATCTAACCTATGCTGGGGGCAACTATTCTGGCTACCTATATTAGAGGCACCCACCTAGCTAACCTGTACTGGGGGCACCTACCTATCTAACTTACACCGGGGGCGCCTGCCTATCTAACCTATACTGGGGCAACTATACTAGCTACCTATGCTGGAGGCACCTAACTGGCTAACCTATACCGGGGGCAACTATTCTGGCTTACCTATGCCTGGCTACCTATACTGGGGGGACCTATACTGAGTGCAACTAGACCTAGCTAACCTATACAGCGGGCACCCATACCTTGCTCTGGGGGGGGCGCAATTTTTACACCCTCGCCCCAGGTGCATTTTAGCCTAGAAACTGCACTGCCGGGGGCTGTGTGTTGGTGATGTCCGGCGTCCGGATGGTTTTTTGAAATGTCCGGGTATGAAGAGCCGTTTGGGAGCCGAACACGAGTCGCCTCTTTAAAGGGAGCAGAGTGGCCAAGCCAGAAGAGCCGATGCTTTCTAAAGAGCCGGAATTCCCATCACTAGACTGAGTCTCAGTCTACTAGACTAGTCTAGTGATGGGAATTCCGGCTCTTTAAGCATCGGCTCTTCTGGCTCGGCTGCTCGGCTCCCAAAGAGCCGGTTCGTTCGGCTCCCAAAACGGCTCTTCCTCACCGCTAACAGTCAGATCAGCGGTGAGCAGGATATGGGAACCAGCCAGACAGACGCATAGCAGCCGCATGGTGGACTTTAAATGCTGGACCTGACCGATGATGTCACTTCCTGCATTTGAATTCACCGGCGTGGCTGGTGTGGCTGACTCCTATCTCCTGCTCACCGCCGATCTGAGGTATGTTGCATTTGTGGGGAATATGCTGCCAATAAGATTGTATTTGTGGGGAAATGTGCTGCCAATTTCATTGCATTTGTGGGGAAATGTGCTGCCAATCTCATTGCATTTGTGGGGAAATCTGCTGCCAATCTCATTGCATTTGTGGGGAAATCTGCTGCCAATCTCATTGCATTTGTGGGGAAATCTGCTGCCAATCTCATTGCATTTGTGGGGAAATCTGCTGCCAATCTCATTGCATTTGTGGGGAAATCTGCTGCCAATCTCATAGCATTTGTGGGGAAATCTGCTACCAATCTCATTGCATTTGTGGTGAAATCTGCTGCCAATCTCATTGTATTTGTGGGGAAATCTGCTGCCAATAAGCTTGCATTTGTGGGGAAATGTGCTGCCAATAAGATTGCATTTGTGGGGAAATGTGCTGCCAATCTCATAGCATTTATGGGGAAATGTGCTGCCAATCTCATAGCATTTGTGGGGAAATGTGCTGCCAATCTCATAGCATTTGTGGGGAAATCTGCTGCCAATCTCATTGCATTTGTGGGGAAATCTTCTGCCAATCTCATTGCATTTGTGGGGAAATGTGCTGCCAATTTCATTGCATTTGTGGGGAAATGTGCTGCCAATTTCATTGCATTTATGGGGAAATGTGCTGCCAATCTCATTGCATTTGTGGGGAAATCTGCTGCCAATCTCATTGCATTTGTGGTGAAATCTGCTGCCAATCTCATTGCATTTGTGGGGAAATCTGCTGCCAATCTCATTGCATTTGTTTGGAAATCTGCTGCCAATAAGAATGGATTTGTGGGCAAATGTGCTGCCAGTCTCATTGCATTTGTGGGGAAATCTGCTGCCAATCTCATTGCATTTGTGGGGAAATCTTCTGCCAATCTCATAGCATTTGTGGGGAAATGTGCTGCCAATCTCATTGCATTTGTGGTGAAATCTGCTGCCAATCTTATTGCATTTGTTGGAAAATCTGCTGCCAATCTCATTGCATTTGTGGGGAAATCTGCTGCCAATAAGAATGCATTTGTGGGCAAATGTGCTGCCAGTCTTATTGCATTTGTGGGTAAAATCTGCTGCCAATCTCATTGTATTTGTGGGGAAATCTGCTGCCAATCTCATTGCATTTGTGTTGAAATCTGCTGCCAATCTCATTGTATTTGTGGGGAAATCTGCTGCCAATAAGATTCCATTTGTGGGGAAATGTGCTGCCAATAAGATTGCATTTGTAGGGAAATGAGCTGCCAATCTCATAGCATTTATGGGGAAATGTGCTGCCAATCTCATAGCATTTGTGGGGAAATGTGCTGCCAATCTCATAGCATTTGTGGGGAAATCTTCTGCCAATCTCATTGCATTTGTGGGGAAATCTTCTGCCAATCTCATTGCATTTGTGGGGAAATCTTCTGCCAATCTCATTGCATTTGTAGGGAAATGTGCTGCCAATCTCATAGCATTTGTGGGGAAATCTGCTGCCAATCTCATTGCATTTGTGGGGAAATCTGCTGCCAATCTCATTGCATTTGTGGGGAAATCTGCTGTCAATAAGAATGCATTTGTGGGGAAATCTGCTGCCAATAAGATTGCATTTGTGGGGAAATGTGCTGCCAATCTCATAGAATTTGTAGAGAAATATGCTGCCAATCTAATTCCATTTGTGGGGATAAGTTGGTATTCTTTTGTCACACTAGACACAGGCTTTTATTTTTATACCTGCCCTGAATTTGGCATAGCAGAACAAGAGCGGCAGTGTGATTATGGGAAGTAGGAGCAAGTTAGAGATGGCAAATTATATTCTAATAATTTTTTGTAGATGCAAATATTATTTTATTATAGTTTTATGCAAATAAATGCAGCATAGTATTGAATCAAAAGAATGCAGTAACAGATTATTTATTATTTCTAATCTGCGTGTATTTGTGCAAAATTATTGATAAAATTGCATCATTAGCTCATCCCCTATGGAGAGGGAAGTCTATGTATCCCATAGTGCCTTCCTGATTCTCGCTATGTTCCCTCATTCTACCACTGTCCCCCGTTTCATTTTCATGCCAATGGGACTCCTCGAAAGGATTTGGAAGCACCGGTGTCTCTGAGTGCTTCTGAAGATGGGCACATCTGTACTGGGTATGCGAGAGCCCGGACTCGTCTTTGAAAGTACTCGGGGACATGAGTAATTCTGAAGTCTTCCATGGAGTTCTTAAGAGGTAATCCACCTGCAGGTGAAAAATGTCAATGAGGGGACAGCTGTGGAGCGAGGGCACAGAGAGATGACCTCTATTATGGCATAAAGGTCAAGGCTCTACTGTGGGATCCAAAGCCTTTCCTCTACATAGGTGAGTATCTAACGATTTTTTTTTTCGCTTCAGGGTTGCTTTAAATCCTGTACAGGGATATTACAGCATACAGAGCTATTAGTAACACACCATAGAACTCAGGTTGTACCGGCAGACAGTGTTGCCTTCCATTTTCTATTCTTGCCTTCAAGGTGACTTTCTATCATCAAGTTTAGTAATACTTTTTTTATAATGGCAAGCAGGGCATTGTTCAGATCTGGACAGTGCTAACTGGCTAGTCTGTGAATGTTGCACTGCAGACAATGTGTCAGCACTATGCAATAATAATAATAATAATAATAATAATAACAAATAGGACAGGAAATTACTCAACACTTCTGGTTACCATTTTTACAGATTTCCTTTTCAGATTTCCTTGATATTGGTTGTTTGTCTGGATTATCAATGTGCAAAACTAGACTTTCAATAAGACTTCAGCAGAAATCAGATGGAATACCATTCACAACAGTGCAACCACTAGCTTTGTATCGCTCTAAAGCTATAGAGCTGTTGAACACACACACTTTTACCCCTGTAACCTCCCTGCATTTCCATGGCTACGCAGCCAGTAAAAGAATAGGCTTCCCTATTCAGTTTTTAGTTTTAGTAGATTTCTTTTTTTCTGTCAAAAACCCATATTAGTGTATAATTCTGATTAAACGCCTCATTTTTACTCTGAGACGACTCTAGAAGGTGACTGGCTGGCTAAGCTGTTTGCCATAGTAACCTCTCCTCTATGTCCACACAATGAATTAAAGCCAAGCATTTTTTCTTGTCACTTAGCTGACAGGACAGGAAGCTTTTAAGCAGGTGGGAAGCAGAAGCTGGCACTTCAGAGTGCCAGTTTCCTCCGCCAGGTAATGAGGAACACTGCTAATGGTTTCATAAATGACTCCTTTAGCAATATTCCTGTTCACACAGACCTGATGTCAGCTTTGCTTCCATATCATTTCAGCTTAAATTAGAGTGTCATTGCACAATCAAGTTTTGGCGATTCATCACTAAATTAACAACTGAATCCCTGATTTTGACATGATTTCAGTGCAACATGGACAAAGAAACCCAAACAGAGTAAACAGAAAATGCACAAGTTCATTGATATGGAAATATAAACTGTTTATATCATCATAGGAACATTCAGCATTCCTTCACTGCAGTGGAGAATGCATGATCCTGCAACGTTTTTCTCAAATCACACAAAAACATTTGCTAATAGTAACAATCCCTTGACATTACCACTGGAAACATGTTACTATGTATTATAAAATGTCTGTCTGATTTTTGTCATTTATAAACAGAGGTAGAAGACGGCATTACAAGACAAGACATAAAGAAGAAGACAACAAGCCAAAATAATCTTAAATCCCCTTATGCCTAATCCTCCATGTTTGAAAGGACAATCTTGTATCATGTGGTATATTTCACCTTTAAGGCCTATAAGACAGTCAGATGTTCAGCAATGACCCCTCATGAATGCTCTTTGCATCTGATCAGTTTTTTAAAGGCTATCTTAAAATCGTCATTGAAACTCGTGTAAAGGAGTGGGTTGACTAGTGAATTCACATAACCTAACCACGTTAGAAAGTCAGCCACCTCTGGAGATACAGTGCAGAGACTAAGTCCAACAATAAGCTCCTTGATAAAAAATGGTAACCAGCTCAACATAAAAGCCCCTAAAATAAGTCCCAGGATACGGGCGGCCTTTCTTTCCCTTGAGCTTGAGATCTGCTGCTGTCGATCCACATTGAAGTCCATGTCGCTATCATGTGGTGGGGTCCTCACACATGCAGTGATCTTCTCAAATTCTATGGTGGGGTCTGATGTGGAAAATTCCGACACACAGAACGTCTGTGTGAGCTTGCAATGGGCAAATGAATTTTGGCTGTCATTGCTTCTGTTGCTCAAGTGACGGCTTGATCCTCTTTTTTGGTAAAGGCTTTTTGCAGCATGGTAAATTCTATAGTACAAGATAAGTATTAAAGTCAAAGGGATATAAAATGCCCCAAATGTGGAGTATATTGTATAGATGACGTGATCATGTTGAATAATACATCTGCTTGGAGAACTTACGTTGTGATGGTTTCTCCAGAATAGCGGTGGAAGAGAAATGAATATAGATATGGCCCACACTATTAAGATCATTAGAGCAGCCCGCTTCACTGTGCGTTTCCTGGCATATTCAATAGCATCAGTAATTGCCCAATATCGATCAAGAGCAATTACACACAAGTGAAGGATTGAACAAGTACAGCAAGTCATATCCACACTTAGCCATATTTCACAGATTACATAGCCAAGACTCCAGGTGTCCATGACAATATAGGCGATACTCAATGGCATCACCAAAATGGCAACCAGGAAATCGGTAAATGCCAGGGAGCATATCAAATAGTTGGCAGGTTGGTGTAACTTCTTGGTTGTGCAAATGGCAATAATGACAGCGGCATTTAACAGTGTGGTCAGAGTTGTTATTACAGCTAATGCCAAAGAAATCAGCATTTTTTCTGTTACGGTTTTAGATTTTGTGATTGTTTCTGCTGTACAATTTGTAAAATTCATCTTTCTCACTAAGAACATGAAATTATTTTTAGGCTTTAGATGGTGCTCTTCCTGATTCTGTGTACTTTTCCTCCATGGAAACATTCATTATGCGAAAAAGCCTTGATGCCAGGATATTTTAATACCTCTTGCCTCTTCTTGCACATGGCTAGCCTGTAAGACAGATCCAGTTTAAATAAGTTATTATTAGCAGGACAAGAAACAGTCTTTTCTTTACCATTTCTACATCTCTATGCACAAACAGAATGTTGACTTTCACGTCCTTGAATGATATAGTTTGACTTTGTAGTGGGATGAAAGTCAGGTTTCATCCATGCTCTGAAGCATTAACTACTAGCCGACTGCTCCACGCCAATTGGCGAGACTGCAGGCGGCAGCCCCAAAACTGCTCCACGCCATGAACGGCTTTCAATGGGGCTAGCAGGAGATCGCGCGCCGATGCATTGCCACTCGGAGACCGTTAAGACGGCGAGGCTGTACAGCGCTGCGATCTAAGGCAGCGCTGTCCCCCTGGGACACAGGAGAGTGATCGGCTTTCATAGGTTGACTGGGGGAGGGAGGGAGTTAGCAAAATAAATAAATAAATATGTACATTTATATATTAAAAAAAATATTTATTAAAAAATTAACACTGGGGGAGTGATCAGACCCCCCCAACAGAGAGCTCTGTTGGTGGGGAGAAAAGGGGGGGGGGGGGGGCGGGGGAAATCACATGTGTTCTGAGTTGTGCAGCCCTGCAGCGAGGCTTAAAGCTGCAGTGGCCTATTTACAGAAAAATGGACTGGTCTTTAGGGGGTTTAACACTGCGGTCCTCAAGTGGAACACTGCATAAAACTAATAGCTAAAAACATGTGACTGGTTTCCAAGTCACTGGGAGGGTTGATACTTAATTTAGCTGATAACTGATAACATTGCAGTTTCCCTCCAGAATTATCAGATGATGTAGGAAGTGTAAATTCTCTTATGCACCTGCTGTTCTACAGAGGACAGAGAACAGACTATGCAGAGGAAAAAACATTCCCTACAAAAGCAGCAAAAACGAATGATAAAAGCAGCTCTGCAGCATGAGATGGCAACACCACACCACTGTCCCCTTGCTGTTTTGTCCAACTGGACAGCTTGAGATGAAGGACAAATGTGTTTCCACAGTAGTTCGTCAATATTGTCCGATTATGTTTCCAGTGTGGAAAAGATATCGACATAAAGAGCTTTTGAAAGTCAAAGTGCATTTATTTCAGCAAAAAGGATCATAAGGCATGGAACTTTTTATGCTTTTCAGTCCTTCTCTCTAGTTCCCAAAGTAGAAATGGTTCTGTGGCATGTATTCTTTTGTGCTGGGAAAAACCTATGTAATATTGCAAAACTACAGTATCATAGAGAGCTGATGTGTTGTCTACATCACTGAAAAATCGAATCGCTTAAACAGTAGTACTAGTAATGAAATACAACTTTATTAAGTGCCAACTGCGAATAAGGCACATATACTAACTAAAAACATTTAAACGTGCTAAAAAGTATGTTAATGATGTGGGTATATGTGCCTTATGTGCAGTTGGTACTTAAAGAGGAACTGTACTGAAAATAACCGAATTAATAAAATTGCTTATGCTTTACAGTATTATTTTGTAAAATATTTAGTCAGTGTTAACCCATTATAAAACCCTTCCTCACCCTGATTTACATTCTGAAATTATCACAGGTGGCGACCTTTTCAGTGTTGTCAGGTGCGGCTCTGTTGAAAGTTTGTTTATTTTGTGTTCCGAAGCCAGTAGAAGTTATAGAAGTCAATAGAAATGATACCTGGTCTCCCAAAATGCTCTGGGAGGAGAATTTTGCATAGCTAAATAGCCTAGGCTGTGACATCACTGGGAGGGCAGGGGAACATATCAATATACATCAATATATAGATAAAGGAAGTGTTTTTCTGTAGCTAAAACCAGGATAATTAATGTTAAAGTGGGTAGTCTGTATAATTTACTGCATTCTACTATGTGTCTCTACAGCGCTGCTTTAATAAAGTTGTAATTGGTTATTAGCACAGAATGAGTGATTTGATTTGTTATTGACACACACAAGTGGATGATTGTAGAATCAGCTCCCAATTTTAGTGGTGTTATAACAGCAAGCTCACACATACATTGTGTACAGTGAGAGCTGGTGTCTTCTCTGCAACTTAAATGCATGCACTCTATATGTGCAGCTTGGATTTACCAGTATTCACATAAAGTAATACATTGTGCATAGAGGGTTGATAAAGTAATGGGTATGTTTCTAAAACCAACAAGGTTAACACTTAAAGAAACTCTGTAACAAAATTTTCAGCCTTATTTATTCTTTCCTGTTCCTATACCTGTTCTAATGTGCTCTGAATTACTGCAGCCTTTTCTATTTGCAATGTCTCTTTAATATATCTAATCTTCTTTTCTTTGTCAAGCTTTGTCGACCCAGAGAGGAATGCACTGCCTCTGCTGTGATAGGGAGAAGTTATGCACGCCCCCTGCAGGCTCTGTGTGTGTGCTTTGTTTATTAGTCACAGACAGGGTTGCTGCTCTCAATTTCAGCTTGTCTGAGGGGGGAGGGAGCTGCTCATGCTAAGAAACTGTGAGAATCACTGACTGCAGATAATTCACTATGTAATAAAAACTTGTAGTATACTGTAACATTATATATATATATATATATATATATATATATATATATATATATATATATATATATATACACACACACACACAAACATCACTTCCTGGTTAGCGGCCGTGTTTTTTGTTTGTAAACACTGCCTAAAACTGGCGATTAAAAGCCAGGATTGCGTCGGGGAGCAGAAAAGGCAAAGAGGGATCCAGGAGATCACAGTGACTCGATTGGTATGTTTTTTATTGTACAAATCGACCAGTACAGATTCTCTTTAATCCAGAGCAGAAAAAGTGATTGATTCGTCATTTTAAAAAATGACAGAAATTATCATTGACAGCTATCAGGGCACTGACTTCTGCTAATAAAATAAACATATCTTTAGTATTGTTCAGCACTTTGCCTACTATGTTAAAGAATGTAGCAAGTTTACTTTAGTATGCAATATGCACAAACCTCTTTATTGAGGGTAAGGCTCTGCTGCACTTCCATTTCTCAACCATTGTCCACTTGACATATCAGATCAGGTCATGTATTAATCTGTTATCTGAAAGGAACAACAATTATAGTTAGTACAGCTTATGAACAATGACAAAGGAAATGCGTGTATTTTAAAGAGAATAAAACACAAGCATGAGAGTATATAGTGAGCAGTGATGTGGATTTTAAATACTGTACATACTTTGGATGCATGCAGGGCTCACTATCACTAGCCACCCCTGACCAATAGCAACCCACCCCCAAGAACAGGTAGCCTGATAGACCCTTCCTTCCTTAGTATAGGTAACCAGATGTCTCACCTTAGCATAGGTAGCCAGATGCCCCCCCTTCACCTTAGTATAGGTAGCCAGATGCCCCCCTTCCCCGCCTTAGTATAGGTAGCCAACTGTCTCCCCCCTTCGCCTTCCATCACTGTGTTATCTCCCTCTGCATGTCCTCCCTCTATTACGCTGGCTGCACTGGCCACACGCAGATCTAGATCAGCAGTGGAGATGAGAGAGGAGAGTGATGTGCAGTGACCATGCATTATACTTCAAATAAGGAAGTGAGCAGTGATGTCACTTCCTGTTTTTAAAGTATACTAAACGTTCACTGCTCATTATTATTATTATTATTTAGTATTTACAGTGGTGTGAAAAACTATTTGCCCCCTTCCTGATTTCTTATTCTTTTGCATGTTTGTCACACTCAAATGTTTCTGCTCATCAAAAACCGTTAACTATTAGTCAAAGATAACATAATTGAACACAAAATGCAGTTTTAAATGATGTTTTTTATTATTTAGTGAGAAAAAAACCTCAAAACCTACATGGCCTTGTGTGAAAAAGAAATTGCCCCCTGAACCTAATAACTGGTTGGGCCACCCTTAGCAGCAATAACTGCAATCAAGCGTTTGCGATAACTTGCAATGTGTCTTTTACAGCGCTCTGGAGGAATTTTGACCCACTCATCTTTGCAGAATTGTTGTAATTCAGCTTTATTTGAGAGTTTTCTAGCATGAACAGCCTTTTTAAGGTCATGCCACAACATCTCAATAGGATTCAGGTCAGGACTTTGACTAGGCCACTCCAAAGTCTTCATTTTGTTTTTCTTCAACCATTCAAAGGTGAATTTGCTGGTGTGTTTTGGGTCATTGTCCTGCTGCAGCACCCAACATCAATTCAGTTTGAGTTGACGAACAGATGGCCGGACATTCTTCTTCAGGATTTTTTGGCAGACAGTAGAATTCATGGTTCCATCTATCACAGCATGCCTTCCAGGTTCTGAAGCAGCAAAACAACCCCAGACCATCACACTACCACCACCATATTTTACTGTTGGTATGATGTTCTTTTGCTGAAATGCTGTGTTACTTCTACGCCAGATGTAACGGGACACGCACCTTCCAAAAAGTTCAACTTTTGTCTCGTCGGTCCACAAGGTATTTTCCCCAAAGTCTTGGCAATCATTGAGATTTTTTTAGCAAAATTGAGACGAGCCTTAATGTTCTTTTTGCTTAAAAGTGGTTTGCGTCTTGGATATCTGCCATGCAGGCAGTTTTTGCCCAGTCTCTTTCTTATGGTGGAGTTGTGAACACTGACCTTATTTGAGGCAAGTGAGGCCTGCAGTTCTTTAGATGTTGTCCTGGGGTCTTTTGTGGCCTCTCGGATGAGTTTTCTCTGCGCTCTTGGCGTAATTTTGGTCGGCCGGCCACTCCTGGGAAGGTTCATCACTGTTCCATGTTTTTGCCATTTGTGGATAATGGTTCTCACTGTGGTTTGCTGGAGTCCCAAAGCTTTAGAAATGGCTTTATAACCTTTACCAGACTGATAGATCTCAATTACAGTACTTTTGTTCTCATTTGTTCCTGAATTTCTTTGGATCTTGACATGATGTCTAGCTTTTGAGGTGCTTTTGGTCTACTTTTCTGTGTCAGATAGCTCCTATTTAAGTGATTTCTTGATTGAAACAGGTGTGGCAGTAATCAGGCCTGGGGGTGACTACAGAAATTGAATTCAGGTGTAAAAAAACTTTAAGTTATTTTTTAATAAGGGGGGGGGGGGGGGGGGCAATCACTTTTTCACACAGGGCCATGTAGATTTGGAGTTCTTTTTTCTCACTAAATAATAAAAACCATCATTTAAAACTGCATTTTGTGTTCAATTAGGTTATCTTTGACTAATAGTTAACTGTTTTTGATGAGCAGAAACCTTTAAGGCTAATTTCACACCAGGACGTTGCGTTAGAGGGGGCGTTAAGGTCGCATAACGTCCCCCTAACGGAACGCCTGGTGGTGCTGGATCTGGACGTCAGAGTGAGCCGCGTTGTGCAGCTCACTCTGGCGGCAGTGATGCCGTGATGCGCACTCTTGTGCGCATGCGGCATCACGTGGTCCCGCCGGCCAATCACCGCACAGAGCGGCCGCTCCAGGAAGTAAACACTGCACGTCACAACGTGCAGTGCATATTAACCTCTTGCCGACCGCGTCACGCCAGTAGGCGTGGCCGCGGCGGCAGCCCCAGGACCGCCTAACGCCAATTGGCGTAAAGTCCTGGGGCTCTGTTTTGCAGGAGATCGCGCGCAGGCTGCGCGCGCATCTCCTGCTTGGGGGGCGGAGCTCCGCCCCGCCTTCAGTCTCCGAGCGGCTATTGCCGCTCGGGAGACTGTTAGACGGCGTGATCGCCGTCTATTTACTCTGTGCAGCGCTGCGATCAGCAGCAGCGCTGCACTGGGGACAGCCGTGTGACACGGCTGTCCCCCTGGGGGACAAGAGAGCGATCGGCTCTCATAGGGTAAAGCCTATGAGAGCTGATCGCCATGATTGGCTGGCTGGGGGGAGGAAGCGAGGGAGGGAGGGAAGGGGTTTAAAGGAACAGTTGTTTTTTTTTAAAAAACACAAACAAAAATATTTATTAAAAAACAAACAAACATGGGGGGAGCGATCAGACCCCACCAACAGAGAGCTCTGTTGGTGGGGAGAAAAGGGGGGGGGAATCACTCGTGTGCTGTGTTGTGCGGCCCTGCAGCTTGGCCTTAAAGCTGCAGTGGCCTTTTAAACTAAAAATTGCCTGGTCACTAGGGGGGTTTAGCCCTGCAGTCCTCAAGAGGTTAATTAGCCATGTGCCTGGCCGCTCTCCGCTCCTCCACAAGATTACTGAGCATGTGCAAGCAGTCTAACGCGGCTCAGCCGCGTCTAAAGTACTGCATGCAGTACGTTGTCTTGTGACGCAGCGTTACAATGTAATGCAACGTGGGCACTGTGAACAGCCCCATTGATTTTTCATTACTGTGCGGTGGGCTGCGTTACAGGCTGCTCTAACGTGCGCCTGTAACGTCCCACTGTGAAACCAGCCTAAGTGTGACAAACATGCAAAAGAATAAGAAATCAGGAAGGGGCAAATAGTTTTTCACACCACTGTATATAGCGCCGACATCTTCCGCAGCGCTGTACAGAATATATTGTCTTGTCACTAACTGTCCCTCTGAGGGCTCACAATGTAATCCCTACCATAGTCATATGTCTATGTAAGAGTGCTAACCACTACGCCATCACTCTCCTCTCTCGTCCCTGTGGGCCACCACTGAGGTCTGAGCATTAGTGTTGGGCAAACAGTGTTCGCCACTGTTCGGGTTCTGCAGAACATCACCCTGTTCGGGTGATGTTCGAGTTCGGCCGAACACCTGATGGTGTTCGGCCAAACCGTTCGGCCACATGGCCGAACTAAGAGCGCATGGCCGAACGTTCCACGAACGTTCGGCTAGCGCTGTGATTGGCCGAACGGGTCACACGGTTCGGACCCGAACGCGCTCTGATTGGCCGAACGGTCACGTGGTTCGGGTAAATAAATACCCGAACCACGTCATATCTCCGCCATTTGTCTGTGGGTTTAGCTTTGGGTAGGCAGGCAGGGTAGTTCGCTCTCCAGCCACGCTAGCCAGGGTCCCCCCCAGTCATTGTGTGTCACTGCTGGGAACAGTAGTACACCGCTCGCTCAGCCACACTATATATAGCATTGGGTACTGCCACTGTGTACCTCGCTCAGCCACACTATATATAGCATTGTGTTTACTGCCACTCTGTGTACACGGCTCAGCCAGACTATATAGCATTGTGTGTACTGCCACTGTGTACCTCGCTCAGCCACGCTATATATAGCATTGTGTTTACTGCCACTCTGTGTACACCGCTCAGCCAGACTATATAGCATTGTGTGTACTGCCACTGTGTACCTCGCTCAGCCACGCTATATATAGCATTGTGTTTACTGCCACTCTGTGTACACCGCTCAGCCAGACTATATAGCATTGTGTGTACTGCCACTCTGTGTACACCGCTCAGCCAGACTATATAGCATTGTGTGTACTGCCACTCTGTGTACACCGCTCAGCCAGACTATATAGCATTGTTTACTGCCACTCTGTGTACACCGCTCAGCCAGACTATATAGCATTGTTTACTGCCACTCTGTGTACACCGCTCAGCCAGACTATATAGCATTGTGTGTACTGCCACTCTGTGTACACCGCTCAGCCAGACTATATAGCATTGTTTACTGCCACTCTGTGTACACGGCTCAGCCAGACTATATAGCATTGTTTACTGCCACTCTGTGTACACCGCTCAGCCAGACTATATAGCATTCCGCATTGTGTGTACTGCCACTCTGTGTACACCGCTCAGCCAGACTATATAGCATTGCGTACTCTGCCAGTCAGTGTGTATATTGCTGGGATCAGTAATACTCCACTCACCGCCAACCACTATATGAGCTCACCATGAGTTCCTCAGAGACCTCCGCTGTGAGCAGCACTCCCAACAACAGCAACAGCCAACGCCCCACGCAAGCTATAACATCCACCCCAGCAGCCAGTGGTCAGCAGCAGCCCTCCCCGGAGGAGAACGTTGTGTCCATCGGTCCGTCGCCAGAGCGATTAATGAGGGCTGCCATTGAGGAGATGATGGGGCCTGATGTGGAGGAGGAGGTCTGGCTCGGGCCAGCATCCCAAGTTAATGTTGAGGACGATGAGAGGTCTGTGTCTGGGGATGTTGGGGTGGCAGAGGTGGTGGGTGGGTCAGACTCAGGAGAAGAGTTGTATGATGAGGATGATGATCGGGACCATCTGTATGTGCCTCAGAGTCCGACCCCGGAAAACATGTTGTATCGTGTGTTTAGGTACTAAAATCTGCGTTCCCACTTCCCAGTACTGCCCGCAGTGCCCGGGTCCACGGATCCATATAATTTTTTGGGCAGCACTATCAAACTGTGGTACTATGAGTGAGTTGCCATGGTCCTTCTGTGCTGCCTGTCACACTCACCGTCTGTCTGCAGATGGATTGTTCAACACAGCTACGCCATCTGACATGTAGTCCTGGACCTTGACCATCTTCTCCAGGCGATTGGTGTTGGAGGACGTGGAACTGCCCGATTGCTGTTCTGTGGGCTGCTGCATGGGTGTCAGAAAATGTTCCCACTCCAAGGACACTGCCAATACCATTCCCTTTTGGGCACTAGCAGCAGCTTGTGTTCTTTGCTGCCCTCCTGGTCCTCCTGGGTTTGCTGAAGTCAGTCTGTCGGCGTACAACTGGCTAGAGAAGGAGGAGGATGTCAATCTCCTCTCTAAAGTCTCCATCCTCAAGGGCCTGCTGGAATTGTTCCATTTTTGACCTGTCTGACACTTTCTTCAATCAGTTTTTTAACATTGTGTTTGTATAAACTGGGTATAAACCCAGTAAATGGTGTTGTCCAGATTCCAGAATAATGAATAATAATGAATAGTGAATAATGCGCGGGCCGCGTTCAATGCAGTCTAGCATGAATTGAGCCATGTGTGCCAGAGAGTCCTGCCAGACTCCTCTGTCTTCATGTTCTTGTGAGCGTTGTGATTGTTGTGATGCACCATATTCGTCACCAGCATCACTTTCTTCCTCTTCTGCTGTCCATTCCCGCTAAATTGTGGAAGTCCAACGTGCACCGCTCTGTCCCTCGGCAGTGGGGGCATCCAATTCCTGCTCCAACTCCAGCTGTTCCTCGTCCTGTTCTTTGTCATAGCTGGGACCAGCGTTTCTTGAGGCAGGTTGCCTGATGTTGGTATCATCACGCTGATCGTTTTCATCTTCAGAATCCCCCACTTGCATCATGCCAGCGGTTTCCATCTTCAACATTGATTTCTGCAGTAAACACAGCAGTGGTATTGTAATGCTGACTGTAGAGTTGTCACTGCTCAGTCACGCAACGTGGATTGCTCAAAATTTTGGAGGACTTGGCAGAGATCCAACATGGTGGCCCAATCAGATCCACAGAAGCTTGGTAGCTAGCTGCTGGAATGCGCCTCGGCACTGCGCAAAAGCGTGCTAGCATGTGCAGCGTAGAATTCCAGCGCGTAGGGAAGGACATCACCCAGCGAGCGATGGTGCGCTAGATGGAAGCGCTCCTGCATCTCTTGGTGAGTCCTTCAGAAGTGGTACTGGACTTTTAACAATGTTTTTTTTTTTTTCCTTCAACAGAAGATCTGCCACGTTGGAGTGAGGAGGACGCCGCCGACCCCGACACCAAGCTGAACCCTGGCGAACTCCAAGCAGAGGATCTTCAGGAACCCTCAAGGCTTTGAGCAAGCTGAGGAGGATCAGCAGTCCCGACGAGACCTCTCCTCATATGCGACTGAGTGCAGTGGAGCTCCCCAGAACAACCTCTCAGTTGTCACTTTGTCACTGGTCACTTTGTCACTTTGTCATTTTGTCACTTTGTCACTTGTCACTTTGTCACTTGTCACTTTGTCACTTGTCACTTTGTCACTTGTCACTTTGTCACTTGTCACTTTGTCACTTTGTCACTGGTCACTTTGTCACTTTTAACTTTGTCACTTGTCACTTGGTCACTTGTCACTTGGTCACTTGTCCAGATGATCTCGGTACACCTCCTGCGATTTAAATTCCTGCACACATTGCTCTGGGATTTGGGTGTGATGAATGATGCATCTAACTGGCCACCGGAGGCAATTAAGGCCTTCAAAACATTGAAAGCAGCTTTCTGTTCCGCCCCCATTTTGCGTCATGTTGAGTTGTTGATGTCATGTTCATCCTCGGCCTCGCCTTGCATTTCAGTGCGAGGTGCATTTTCCACAGAAAAAGGTTGTGAATCCGGGCACAACATTTGTGGCTGTTCCATTGACCTTTCACAGGTAGAAGATTGTGGGGGTGGGAATAGCTCCTCCGAATAGCCCATTGTGTCCTGAAAACTACTCATTGCATTGCTTTGCGCACACATTTTTTTGTCCTCATGCAAGGCCTGAGTTGCACCTGAAAGCGTGGCCTTCTCCTCCTGCGCCTCCTCCTGTTCCATCACGTCTGCTGCTGCTGGGTTAGCGTTGACGCCCGGTCCCTGTTTATTGAACCTCTTATCTTTATTACATTTATGACTGCATGGCGGTAAAAAGCATGCTATCCGCACGCTTCTTGTCCTCATGCAAGGCCTGGGTTGTTGTGTCTCAAAAAGCATGGCCTTCTCCTCCTGCGCCTGCTCCTGTTCCATCACGTGTGCTGCTGCTGCTGGGTTAGCGTTACCGGTACCTTTTCCTGGAACCTCTTCTCTGTATTACATTTATGACTGCATGGCGACAAAAAGCATGTTACCTGTGCAAAGAAACATGACATTTTCCACATTTAAAAGACAGTTTTTCCTTTGAAACTTTACAATCAATTTTCTCAAAAACTATAAGCTCTTTTTCAAATATTTTTTTTCCTCTTGTACCCACTCCCAAGGTGCACATACCCTGCTAATTTGGGGTATGTAGCATGTAAGGAAGCTTTACAAAGCACGAAAGTTCGGGTCCCCATTGACTTCCATTATGTTCGGAGTTCGGCGCGAACACCCGAACATCGCGGCGATGTTCGGCGAACGTTCGCGAACCCGAACATCTAGGTGTTCGCCCAACACTACTGAGCATGTGGGTGGCTAGCGCAGCCAGTGGAAATAGAGGGATGCCATGCTGAGGGAGACCTGCACTGTGCACCACGCGGACAGGTCACAAAAAGCGCAGATTGGTGTATGCAAGTGGGCAGGAAGGCAGCAAGTGTAACTTGGGCAAGTCACAATATTGCCCCAGGATTCCCGGGTGCCCAAGGCGTACACCGAGGCGGCCTGCCCACAAATTTTGCCCTGTTTTCATGCAGTATGAGAGCTTACCAACACAATCTGCTCATAGTATTCAAAGTTTGTTGGCCCTCATACTACATGGTGGTGGTAAAATTGGCCAATCAAGACTGAAGGTGTGTATCAGGCTTAAGGGCTAAGTTCATGATGGAAAATACATCTTGCCATTTTTTTTCTGTCCACTCAATGTTGGCTGGGATGCTGGCTGCCATACTGTGTAAGGTAGAGCTCTAAAACTTGCATGGAACCAGTAAAGTCAGACTTTCCGACATGCACTTTATCCTTATTACTGATTACTGACTGAGTACTACAATAATACAACAAGAATGATGGCGAAGCAATGGTAGGAAAAAACCTGTGAAAATGTACCATAACATCAACCATGTTAATCATAGGCTAACTTTAAAGTGTGTTAAGGTGCTCATTAACTGTACAATTTTAATCAGATTGTATTGTATGAAAATGGAAAAGCTGGTGGGGCAATCTATTCTATCCTAAATGATCACATTATAAATTGTTTCCTTCAAGACCTGGTCAATCAGCGCATTCTATTTTTTTCATAAATACTGTATATTCCAGTGTATAAGACGACTGGGTGTATAAGATGACCCCCCAACTTTTCCAGTTAAAATATAGCGTTTGGGATATACTCGTCGTATAAGACTACCCCTCTTCCAACCCACACCAAATAAAAATTAAATATACTGGTGCTATTCAAGCTAAAGACACTATTGGAGGTGCTTTTAATTGATAATCCCACCATGTAATTGATAGGATCTGTTGTCTATGTTTTCTTTTTATTAGATTTATGTTTTTTACACTGTTT
Organism: Hyperolius riggenbachi; assembly: GCF_040937935.1. Classification (NCBI taxonomy): domain Eukaryota; kingdom Metazoa; phylum Chordata; class Amphibia; order Anura; family Hyperoliidae; genus Hyperolius; species Hyperolius riggenbachi. The sequence continues at coordinate 251,239,308 of NC_090649.1, read as the reverse complement.
CATATGTTTATATGTTGTATATATGTTTTATATAAGTTTTATGATATAGCCTGAGCGCCATCTTTTTCTCTTCTTTCCTAAGCACTTTAATTGACCTAATGAAGCAACTTTAGGGTTGCAAAAGGCGTTGTCTGTGCAAGTATAAATACATTATAACTTTTTTAATATCGACCCACGAGTCTTCCTAAAAGGTAAGAAATCACCTCTCTTACCATATACTATTATTATCCATCTGAGATAGGCATAACTCTGAAGGGCGCCTCCAATAGTGTCTTTAGCTTGAATTACACCCTACTTAGTATGGTACTCGCCTCTACAGTGTAGGGCCGAGTTTCTTTCTGGAGCTGCGACTGTCAAGGCCGAGTGGAGATGGTACCTCTCCACATGCACAGTCTAGTGGTTGCCGTCAAAATCAACCCACATTTGTGAGTATACTACAAATTACTTAATTGTAGACCAATTGGTTGTTCGATAATACACGATAGTGGGCTCCCGGCGTCCCTGTGTTTTTGTCTCTACTAGCCTGATACTGGTGCTATGTATGAACAGATACTGGTGCTGTACTGTATGAGGTACCCAGTATATAACAGTATATAGGCTGATTGACTGGCTGGATTAGTCAGCTCTCCCTCTCCCTAAGCGGATTGGTCAGCTTTCTCTGTCTCCCTGTTTATCAGAGAGGTATGGAAGAATAGATCACGCTGTGCCCATAAAACTCTTTCACCAGTCTGGCCCACCCTTGTATCCTATTTACCTCCTTCTCTACCTCTCAGATCTCGCACATGTGCGCATGTGCCGCTTCAATACAGTCCTCAGCAGCGAGATCTGAGAGGCGGTAACAGTATAGAGTGTATCACCAGGCATCAATGACACACGCTGTATAAGATGACTTCTGACTTTTCAGAAGATTTTCAATCGTTAAAAAGTAGTCTTATATGCCAGAATACAGTCTTATATTGCAAGTGGTTTTGATAATGGGTGTAGTTTAGATTCTTTAATGCTGTGGATAAAGCATTGTTATGTGGATCAATACATTATTTTCTTAATTCTTAATCTGAATGATCTATCTGAAAATGCAATCATTTGCCAAAAAATCACATTTTTGGCAAACTATTGTATTTTCAATAAGATCATAAAATAGAACACGTTAGAGTGTTGTATTTTATGTAAGGGAGCATAATAAACTAAAAGTGCCCACTAATAAATCTATCTTGGTTGAACAATCTTACCACCTCTGTGTAGGATGAGGGACAACCTGAAGTATCCATTCAAAGTGTATTCACTCAATTTACCCTTCTGCTACATACATATGGTGAAACTGTACAATCAAGATTGTATCATTAGTGGGCACCTTTAATGGAACATACACACATCCCAATTTTAATTGGTCAATTTGACTATGTCCATGTAGTTTGGGAGCCGACAGATTTTGAATACAGTTCTATGAACAAATTGTTAGCTCTCATGCTACATGGAGGTGGCGAAACTGACCAGTGATTGGCCAATCAAAATTGGATGTGTGTACACACCTTAAAGTTATGTAAAAGCATATTATTTCTGTTCCATCCCTGGGCAGATCATGAGCAGATACTTTCAGTGGCTGCAAGCCAGATAACTAGAGATTAAGGTGTGTGTGTGTGTATGTGTGTGTGTTGGGGGGGGGGGGGGGCGCGGGGGTTTAGGGGGGGTTGGGGGGGGGCTGGGGCACCTCTTAAGGTGGCCACTAATGACCCAATCTTTTTCATCCAATCTTACAATTGCTATGTAATATAAGGGGCTGCCTATAGTACCCATTCAATATATTCACTCAGTTTACTCTTCTCCTACATAGATTTGGTAAGATTGGGTGAAAAAATGGTATCATTATTGGCTACCTTTAGTCTAATAGCAATCAGTGTGTGGTGGCTGGGGTGGGAGGGGTGGAGAGGTGCACTTTGGTGTCTCAGCCTTGGGTGCTGGAGAACCTTGTCCCAACTCTGATTTCACCTTAGAAGTTCAGGCACACTGGGACAAATCTAGTTTTCCACTGCACTGTATATGGCTGGCTGGAAAAGGCTTGATTGACATTTTTGCCATAAGTTTGTTTTTTATGTCACTAGATTTAAATATATTTCCTAAAAGATATGAGGTGCTTTAGTTCATACCGAGGAAATGGAATGGTAATGTTAGTTAGCAATGCAATTCAGTCAATAACTGTATACTGTAGGGGGGTCGGGGGAAAATGAGTTGAACTTACCCGGGGCTTCTAATGGTCCCCCGCAGACATCCTGTGTTGGCGCAGCCACTCACCGATGCTCCGGCCCCGCCTCCAGTTCACTTCTGGAATTTCTGACTTTAACCACTTGAGGACCACAGTCTTTTCGCCCCTTAAGGACCAGAGCCTTTTTCTCCATTCAGACCACTGCAGCTTTCACGGTTTATTGCTCGCTCATACAACCTACCACCTAAATGAATTTTGGCTCCTTTTCTTGTCACTAATAAAGCTTTCTTTTGGTGCTATTTGATTGCTCCTGCGATTTTTACTTTTTATTATATTCAGCAAAAAAGACATGAATTTTGGCAAAAAAAATTTTTTTTTTAACTTTCTGTGCTGACATTTTTCAAATAAAGTAAAATTTGCTATACATTTGAGCGCGAAAGTTATTCTGCTACATGTCTTTGATAAAAAAAAAAACATTCAGTGTATATTTATTGGATTGGGTAAAAGTTATAGCGTTTACAAACTATGGTGCCAAAAGTGAATTTTCCCATTTTCAAGCATCTCTGACTTTTCTGCGCACCTGTCAGGTTTCATGAGGGGCTAAAATTCCAGGATAGTACAAATACCCCCCAAATGACCCCATTTTGGAAAGAAGACATCCCAAAGTATTCAGTGAGAGGCATGGTGCGTTCATAAAAGATTTTATTTTTTGTCACAAGTTAGCGGAAAATGACACTTTCTGACAAAAAAGAAAAAAAAAAAAGTTTCCATTTCTTCTAACTTGCGACAAAAAAAAAATGAAATCTGCCACGGACTCACTATGCTCCTCTCTGAATACCTTGAAGTGTCTACTTTCCAAAATGGGGTCATTTGTGGGGTGTGTTCACTGTCCTGGCATTTTGGGGGGTGCCTAATTGTAAGCACCCCTGTAAAGCCTAAAGATGCTCATTGGACTTTGGGCCCCTTAGCGCAGTTAGGCTTTAAAAAAGTGCCACACATGTGGTATTGCCGTACTCAGGAGAAGTAGTATAATGTGTTTTGGGGTGTATTTTTACACATACCCATGCTAGGTGGGAGAAATATCTCCGTAAATGACAATTTTTTATTTTTTTTTACACACAATTGTCTATTTATAGAGATATTTCTCCCACTCAGCATGGGTATGTGGAAAAATACACCCCAAAACACATTATACTACTTCTCCTGAGTACGGTGATACCACATGTGTGGCACTTTTTTGCACCCTAACTGCGCTAAGGGGCCCAAAGTCCAATGAGTACCTTTAGGATTTCACAGGTCATTTTGAGAAATTTGGTTTCAAGACTACTCCTCACGGTTTAGGGCCCCTAAAATGCCAGGACAGTATAGGAACCCCACAAATTACCCCATTTTAGAAAGAAGACACCCCAAGGTATTCCGTTAGGAGTATGGTGAGTTCATAGAAGATTTTTTTTTTTGTCACAAGTTAGCAGAAATTGATTTTAATTTTTTTTTTCACAAAGTGTCATTTTCCGCTAACTTGTGACAAAAAATAAAATCTTCTATGAACTCACCGTACTCCTAACGGAATACCTTGGGGTGTCTTCTTTCTAAAATGGGGTCATTTGTGGGATTCCTATACTGCCCTGGCATTTTAGGGGCCCTAAACCGTGAGGAGTAGTCTTGAAACCAAATGTCGCAAAATGACCTGTGAAATCCTAAAGGTACTCATTGGACTTTGGGCCCCTTAGCAGTTAGGCTGCAAAAAAGTGTCACACATGTGGTATCGCCGTACTCAGAAGAAGTAGTATAATGTGTTTTGTGGTGTATTTTTACATATAACCATGCTGGGTGGGAGAAATATCTCTGTAAATGACACATTTTTGATTTTTTTTTACATACAATTGTCCATTTACAGAGAGATTTCTCCCACCCAGCATGGGTATGTGTAAAATTACACCACAAAACACATTATACTACTTCTCCTGAGTATGGCGATACCACATGTGTGACACTTTTTTGCAGCCTAGGTGCGCTAAGGGGCCCAACGTCCTATTCACAGGTCATTTTGAGGCATTTGTTTTCTAGACTACTTCTCACGGTTTAGGGCCCCTAAAATGCCAGGGCAGTATAGGAACCCCACAAGTGACCCCATTTTAGAAAGAAGACACCCCAAGGTATTCCGTTAGGGGTATGGTGAGTTCGTAGAAGATTTTATTTTTGTCACAAGTTAGTGAAAAATGACACTTTGTGAAAAAAACAATAAAAATCCAATTTCCGCTAACTTTTGACAAAAAATAAAATCTTCTATGAACTCATCATACACCTAACAGAATACCTTGGGGTGTCTTCTTTCTAAAATGGGGTCACTTGTGGGGTTCCTATACTGCCCTGGCATTTTAGGGGCCCTAAACCGCGAGGAGTAGTCTAGAAAACAAATGCCTCAAAATGACTGTTCAGGGGTATAAGCATCTGCAAATTTTGATGACAGGTGGTCTATGAGGGGGCAAATTTTGTGGAACCGGTCATAAGCAGGGTGGCCTCTTAGATGACAGGATGTATTGGGCCTGTTCTGATGGATAGGAGTGCTAGGGGGGTGACAGGAGGTGATTGATGGGTGTCTCAGGGGGCGGTTAGAGGGGAAAATAGATGCAATCAATGCACTGGGGAGGTGATCGGAAGGGGGTCTGAGGGGGATCTGAGGGTTTGGCCGAGTGATCAGGAGCCCACACGGGGCGAATTAGGGCCTGATCTGATGGGTAGGTGTGCTAGGGGGTGACAGGAGGTGATTGATGGGTGTCTCAAGGTGTGATTAGAGGGGGGACATAGATGCAAGCAATGCACTGGCGAGGTGATCAGGGCTGGGGTCTGAGGGCGTTCTGAGGTGTGGGCGGGTGATTGGGTGCCCGCAAGGGGCAGATTAGGGTCTAATCTGATGGGTAACAGTGACAGGTGGTGATAGGGGGTGATTGATGGGTAATTAGTGGGTGTTTAGAGGAGAGAAGAGATGTAAACACTGCACTTGGGAGGTGATCTGATGTCGGACCTGCGGGCGATCTATTGGTGTGGGTGGGTGATCAGATTGCCCGCAAGGGGCAGGTTAGGGGCTGATTGATGGGTGGCAGTGCCAGGGGGTGATTGATGGGTGGCAGTGACAGGGGGTGATTGATGGGTGATTGACAGGTGATCAGTGGGTTATTACAGGGAATAACAGATGTAAATATTGCACTGGCGAATTGATAAGGGGGGGTCTGAGGGCAATCTGAGCGTGTGGGTGGGTGATTGGGTGCCCGCAAGGGGCAGATTAGGGTCTAATCTGATGGGTAACAGTGACAGGTGGTGATAGGGGGTGATTGATGGGTGATTGATGGGTAATTAGTGGGTGTTTAGAGGAGAGAAGAGATGTAAACACTGCATTTGGGAGGTGATCTGATGTCGGATCTGCGGGCGATCTATTGGTGTGGGTGGGTGATCAGATTGCCCGCAAGGGGCAGGTTAGGGGCTGATTGATGGGTGGCAGTGCCAGGGGGTGATTGATGGGTGGCAGTGACAGGGGGTGATTGATGGGTGATTGACAGGTGATCAGTGGGTTATTACAGGGAATAACGGATGTAAATATTGCACTGGCGAATTGATAAGGGGGGGTCTGAGGGCAATCTGAGCGTGTGGGCGGGTGATTGGGTGCCCGCAAGGGGCAGATTAGGGTCTAATCTGATGGGTAACAGTGACAGGTGGTGATAGGGGGTGATTGATGGGTGATTGATGGGTAATTAGTGGGTGTTTAGAGGAGAGAAGAGATGTAAACACTGCATTTGGGAGGTGATCTGATGTCGGATCTGCGGGCGATCTATTGGTGTGGGTGGGTGATCAGATTGCCCGCAAGGGGCAGGTTAGGGGCTGATTGATGGGTGGCAGTGCCAGGGGGTGATTGATGGGTGGCAGTGACAGGGGGTGATTGATGGGTGATTGACAGGTGATCAGTGGGTTATTACAGGGAATAACAGATGTAAATATTGCACTGGCGAATTGATAAGGGGGGGGGGTCTGAGGCCAATCTGAGCGTGTGGGCGGGTGATTGGGTGCCCGCAAGGGGCAGATTAGGGTCTAATCTGATGGGTAACAGTGACAGGTGGTGATAGGGGGTGATTGATGGGTGATTGATGGGTAATTAGTGGGTGTTTAGAGGAGAGAAGAGATGTAAACACTGCATTTAGGAGGTGATCTGATGTCGGATCTGCGGGCGATCTATTGGTGTGGGTGGGTGATCAGATTGCCCGCAAGGGGCAGGTTAGGGGCTGATTGATGGGCGGCAGTGCCAGGGGGTGATTGATGGGTGGCAGTGACAGGGGGTGATTGATGGGTGATTGAAAGGTGATCAGTGGGTTATTACAGGGAATAACAGATGTAAATATTGCACTGGCGAATTGATAAGGGGGGGTCTGAGGGCAATCTGAGCGTGTGGGCGGGTGATTGGGTGCCCGCAAGGGGCAGATTAGGGTCTAATCTGATGGGTAACAGTGACAGGTGGTGATAGGGGGTGATTGATGGGTGATTGATGGGTAATTAGTGGGTGTTTAGAGGAGAGAATAGATGTAAACACTGCGCTTGGGTGGTGATCTGATGTCGGACCTGCGGGCGATCTATTGGTGTGGGTGGGTGATCAGATTGCCCGCAAGGGGCAGGTTAGGGGCTGATTGATGGGTGGCAGTGCCAGGGGGTGATTGATGGGTGGCAGTGACAGGGGGTGATTGATGGGTGATTGACAGGTGATCAGTGGGTTATTACAGGGAATAACAGATGTAAATATTGCACTGGCGAATTGATAAGGGGGGGTCTGAGGGCAATCTGAGCGTGTGGGCGGGTGATTGGGTGCCCGCAAGGGGCAGATTAGGGTCTAATCTGATGGGTAACAGTGACAGGTGGTGATAGGGGGTGATTGATGGGTGATTGATGGGTAATTAGTGGGTGTTTAGAGGAGAGAAGAGATGTAAACACTGCATTTGGGAGGTGATCTGATGTCGGATCTGCGGGCGATCTATTGGTGTGGGTGGGTGATCAGATTGCCCGCAAGGGGCAGGTTAGGGGCTGATTGATGGGTGGCAGTGACAGGGGTGATTGACGGGTGATTGACGGGTGATTGACGGGTGATTGACAGGTGATTGACAGGTGATCAGGGGGGATAGATGCATACAGTACACGGGGGGGGGGGGTCTGGGGGGGGGAGTCTGGGGAGAATCTGAGGGGTGGGGGGTGATCAGGAGGGAGTAGGGGGCAGATTAGGGACTAAAAAAAAATTAGCGTTGACAGATAGTGACAGGGAGTGATTGATGGGTGATTAGGGGGGTGATTGGGTGCAAACAGTGGTCTGGGGGGTGGGCAGGGGGGGTGGTCTGAGGAGTGCTGTGGGCGATCAGGGGGCAGGGGGGGGGGAATCAGTGTGCTTGGGTGCAGACTAGGGTGGCTGCAGCCTGCCCTGGTGGTCCCTCGGACACTGGGACCACCAGGGCAGGAGGCAGCCAGTATAATAGGCTTTGTATACATTACAAAGCCTATTATACACTTTCCGTGCGGCGATGGGGCAGCTAGTAACCCGCCGGCGCTTCCGAACGGCCGGCGGGTTACAGCGAGCGGTGGGCGGAGCCAGTCCCCGGCGGCTGATCGCGTCACAAATGTCGCGATCGCCGCATAGCCACTCCCGCAGCCGCCCCCGCCGATGGGCGTATTGCGGTCGTTTGGGCCCGGACTTTGCCGCCGCCCATCGGCTGGGGGCGGTCCTTAAGTGGTTAAAGTCAGAAAACCACTGCGCCTGCGTTGCCGTGTCCTCGATCCCGCTGATGTCACCAAGAGCGCACAGCGCAGGTCCAGTATGGTCTGTGTCTGCGCAGTACACTCCTGGTGACATCAGCGGGAGTGAGGACATGGCAACGCAGGCGCAGTGGTTTTCTGACTTTAAACTCAGAAATTCCAGAAGTGAACTGGAGGCGGGGCCGGAGCATCGGTGAGTGGCTGCGCCAACACAGGATGTCTGCGGGGGACCATTAGAAGCCCCAGGTAAGTTCAACTCATTTTCCCCCGACCCCCCTACAGTATCCCTTTGTGAGAATCTGCTCAGCTGCCTGTGTAAACAGGCAGCTTTTTGACCACTGTTCAGGTCTGCATTCTGCAGGTCTCTTTAAGAGAGACTTTTTGTCTGTATTGCAGTTTGCTGCTGAGGAATTTGCATACATTCGTTATGCAAATCCCCTACCTGCCTCCTGTGATGACTGGCAGTATAAAGGTTGGGATTACCCACAGTCCTTGGCTGGTCATTCCTTCAGGGTTTGTAATACACACTCCTAGAGAGTGTCAGCCATGCTCTTGGTTTGAAGATCAGCTTAGAGTAATTCCTGGAAACTGTGCTAGGCAGATTCCTTAAGTGCAGTTAGGATTGTTTATCTGTTTGTTTGTTCTATTGCTGTTGTCCTGTCCCAGCGGTGGTCGACAGGAAATGGTTCTGATCTCTGTTCTTGGAGTATAGCTGGTGCAGTGGTTGCTACCAGCTATCTCTTCTGTTCTGTCTCCTGGGATCGCGCTAGCCACTTTTCGCTAGCGCTGTGGATCCTTCTGTTCTGTCTCCTGGGATCGCGCTAGCCACTTTTTGCTAGCGCTGTGGATCCTTCTGTTCTGTCTCCTGGGATCGCGCTAGCCACTTTTCGCTAGTGCTGTGGATCCTTCTGTTCTGCTACTCTGTACCTGGATCGCACTCGCTTCTCGCTAGTGCTGTGGATCCTATCTCTCGCTTGTCCCTGTTTTCGTGTGTCTGTCTTGTCTGCTACGACCGCTTGCTGGAGGCTCGGTGAGGTAACCGTTAAGCAAGCGTTCGCGTCCTCTGTTTCATGTTTGTCTGTCGATGGTTAGTTAGGCGTGCTTGTCTCTATTGTGCTTATCACGTGGAGACCGCGCATAACCGTGTGCACTGTTGCGAATGAGTGCGGTGTTCGCGGTTAGCTAGCGTTTGTTGTTTTCCGTATCTCCTCATTGTATTATTTGCTGTGCCTTTGCTACTCTCGTGCTCCGCCTTGCTGTAACCATGTGTCACGTCTGGCGATCGCACCTCTCGCGATCTCGTTCCTGCTTCTTATCTGCTGTGGTGTGTGCACAGTCGCGGGTTGGCGACTAATTTTATGCACACACACACAATCTGTCTCTGTGCTCACTCTCAATCGCTTCTCTTGCGATTGCGTTTCTTCCCTTCGTACAATTCCTGTCTGGCGTGTGTGGTAGGGCAGAGGAGTTGTTCCTCTGCACTCCACAGCTCCACCTGTCGACAGGAATTTCCCTCTGCAGGTGCATAGCACCTAGCCTGGGTGTCCTCAATTATACGCTTGTGGAGGAAATCCGCCGCATCAGCGCACGTCTGGTGCGCTGACCACGGAGACGATTCCGCAATCGTTACACCCTTTAAATTATACTAATGTTTCTTTGAGTTGATGTAGCTTAATTTCCGCATTGTAAATACCTAAGGGTGACTTGTGTCACTCTGAATTGGTTTATTTGCCTTAAACCTCACACACTAATTGCAATAATCACTGCATTAACTAAATTATCATATTTCATTTAAAGACAGCATATGAAATGTTCTTTCTTGTCAATCTAAAATACGTTCTGCACTATTATTTACATATATATAAAACATTAAAACATTCCTGTTTAAAAAACTCAGCGGGGCAATGAAAGGTAAAGAAATGAATAGCTTCCAACCTACTAAATGACAGGAAAATGAATACAGAATGAAACCATTTATACCTTATTTATTTCAGAGCAACACAATTTGATGAAGTTTTACATTTTTATATATAGAAACAATGGCTATTAAGCCCATTCAATCTTGACATACTCGTGGACATAACTATATGAGGGTAAAGAAAGGAAAATGAACAATGAATTCAGAGTATAGCATTACCTTTTTAAATAGAAGGTAATTGTAGGTCAACACTTATAAATACCTCAGAGAGCAATATAAAAACTTGTCAGATGAACTTTTGTCCCTAGGCTTGTGCAAAGAACTAGGGCACATTGAGGTCGATTCATTAACACTAATGCTCTCACACAGCGTAAAGCAATTTGAGCGCGTGCATGCTACGTGCGGTGCTATCAGTGTAGTGTGCGCTGTTAAAGGACCACTATCGCAATATATTGTAAAATTTAAAATGCGTGTAAACATATCCAAATAGAAAGTATTTTTCTTCCAGAGTAAAATGAGCCATAAATTACTTTTCTCCTATGTTGCTGTCACTTACAGTAGGGAGTAGGAATCTGACAGAGCCGACAGGTTTTGGACTAGTCCAATTCTTCACGGGGGATTCTAAGCAAGGCTCTTATTCTATATAAAGACGTTCCCTGAAAAGGATTTATGCAATGGTGCTGGCCAGCTTCCCTGCTCACTTCACACTTTTTTGGCAGTTGGACAGAGCAACTGCCATTCACTAAGTGCTTTTGAAAATATACAAAACCCTGAGAATCCCCTATGAGGAGATTGACTAGTTGAAAACCTGTCGGTTCTGTCAGATTTCTACTACCTACTGTAAGTTACAGCAACATAGGAGAAAAGTAATGTATGGCTATGGAAGAAATGTGCTTCTTATATGTATGTGTTTACATGTATTTTACATTTTTCAATTTTCGCGATAGTGGTCCTTTAAAAGTACGCGTGATCATTGTAAATGACTTGCGATAGTGCAGTACTGCGACCGCGATACTTGAATAGTGATACTAGTGTGGCCACTGACCTTACACCCTCCAAGAGTTGTGATTCCATACGGAGCACTGCACATGCTTGACAATGAGAATGGTAGGGCAGGCAGACACGGAGGCTAACAAATAGGTGGGAGGACAAAGTACGCATATGATGGTTGGAGGGGGAAACCTAGGAAATGTAGAACAAGATGGGAGGTATGGAATGTGAGTGGGTAGTTATATACCTTTGACTTTTTTAATACAGTTTACACTGGATAAAAGATCAAATGAAAATATAAAACCAAGGCCCTCTCAATTCATTTTTATATAAATTCAGCATATTATCATTTTTTATTATTATTATTATTCTTTTTTTATTATTTAGTATTTATATAGCGCCAACATCTTACTAAGCGCTGTACAGAGTATATTGTCTTGTCACTAACTAGCTTGGAGGAGCTCACAATCTAGTCTCTACCATAGTCATATGTCTATGTATGTATCGTGTAGTGTATGTATGTATAGTCTAGGGACAATTTTTAGGAGGAAGCCATTTAACTTATCTGTGTTTGGGATGTGGGAGGAAAGCGGAGTGCCCGAAGGAAACCCACGCAGATACGGGGAGAACATACAAACTTCTTGCAACATAGCAGGAGCCTGTGGGGCTGAGTAGGGTAGCGGCACTTGATCTGTAGCTCCATAGCTTTGAACTGTATCAGGTACAGCAAAGTGTTCAATAGCAAAGTGGAAAATTATTATGAAAAAGAGATTCAGTTAATTTTCATTCAGGTTTGAAACGAAATCCCCAATAAACGTTCAGGGCCCTGCCAGATAATGTAATGCATGTAACAGACTGTCAATGGCAGCCATTTGTAAAGTGTAAAGCTATGTACACACAGATAATAACTGTCACCCATAGGGTTCGGTACTTGATCACTAGGGTGACAGTTCCGGCCTCAAACTCACCCAGCCACATTCCTTGGCTGCAGCTGGGCATTCTGTTGCTCTGGGTAGAAGAAGAGGGACAATGGCATGACCCATAATGCAATTGCTTTCAGCAGTAGGGCAAGGGAATGACAAAATGCTGTTGGCTGCTGCCATGAGTTAAAGATCTGACATGCCAGATCTGTAAGGAAATGAGGGGGATTCCTATACACATGGTACATTTTTAGCCATGTTGGCACCAAACCACCATCTCAGCAAAGTTCAAGCTAGCATGTGTATGCAGTATCGGATTTCTGGGAAGGCCAGGAAGGCCACTGCCTAGGGCAATAAAATCAGATAAGATAAGAAGGGCGGCATGACTTGGAGAGAGAAGAGGTCATATGTCAAAGTAAATCATCTTTTCTGGTCCCGCAGCGCAGCCAGCGCCCTACTCTGCTGAATTCCAGAGTTCCCCAATCCCTGCTTCTCTCTCTCACATTTAATGATGTGTTATAACAATCAGGATCAATCATAACTGTCACCTGATAATCCATTCCTCTGTATGATAGACATACAGATCGATGTGAGAAATACCAGAGATTTACATCACAAAGCAGGAGAAATACTTTCATTTGAAAGCACAGGATGTTAAAAATATGTCTGCTTCCATGAAAGTAGGAAGTAGACACACTGCAGATTTATTGCAGAATTTGTATCAGCTGGAACAAAGAAATGTTTTTATTTAAAGGTTATGTTGTTGTGTATCTTTTAGAGCAGAGAGGAAGTTCTGAGTTCAGGTCCACTCTAATTACAACAGAACATCCAAAGTGGGTCTTGACAGGATGTTTGCTACTTATCTGTTCTCTGTTTTGGATGGGCTTTTCTCCATGCACTGCCCTGCCACCTGTTTGTGGCTCCGACTGCAGCCAGTCGCAAAGAGAACAAAGAAGCAGCGCATGCTATGGCCACTCGCGCTCCCTGTAATTTCTCGCTCCTGCACATAGCCGGTACAGTGTTATGTGTTCTTGACAAGTACATCAGCATCATTTTTCAAGTATGCATGCCCAGAACACTATCGGCTGCTGTGAACATTCGGGCAGGAGCGCGAATTACAGGAATTATTTGTTGAATAGGGGGCAGAGCAGCACAACTGAAATTAGCCCATTCAAACCAAAGATCGCTAGTCAGAGTGTTGGACAAAATTTTTTTTTGGGGGGGGGGGGTGGGGGGGGGATTTGGTGACAGTAGGACTAGGGCACTGGAAAGTACAAATCTGGCCCTGTGTGTATTATTATTATTATTATTATTATTATTATTATTTAATGTATTTATAAAGCGCCAACATATTACGCAGCGCTGGACAATAAATATATACAATGATACAAGGATGACATACATAGGGTTATACACATAGAACAAAGTTATACATACAAATTGTACAAAATACATGATCATGCAATATGGGCTGGTTAGGTAGGCCCAGTAATACAAGTACAGGCTGTCATAGGACAGTAGCACATGATCCTGTAGATTACACTAGGGAGTGGAGGACCCTGCCAGAGGCTTACAATCTAAAGGTAGGGGTGGAAACACTAGGGGGGCTGTTAAATATTCATTAGAGAGTTACTGTGTGGTAGGAGGTGGGTAGGCCATCATAAAGAGGTGGGTTTTGAGGGCTTGCTTGAATATGTTGAAAGAGGGAGCAAGTCTGATGGGTGGTGGAAGGGCATTCCAGAGGGTGGGGGCAGCTCTTGAGAAATCCTGCAGGCGGGCATGGGAGTGTGAAATGCGTGGGGTGGTGAGGCGAAGGTCGTTGGAGGAACGGAGGGGGCGACCTGGTGTATACTTGTGAACAAGCTCCGAGATGTAGGTAGGGCAGGTTTTGTGCACAGATTTATACGCCAGGCATAGAATCTTGAAACTTATCCTGAAACGGATAGGGAGCCAGTGCAGGGATTCACAAAGGGGAGATGTGGATGCAGAGCGGTGCGAAGAATGGATGAGTCTTGCAGCCGCGTTCATCACTGATTGAAGGGGGGGCAGTGCGTTTCAGGGGGAGGCCAGAAAGGAGGGAGTTACAGTAATCAAGGCGGGAGATGATGAGGGCATGGATGAGCAGTTTGGTCGTGTCCGGGGTTAAGAAGGGGCGGATCTTGGAGATATTACGGAGGTGGAAATTGCAGGCTCTGGTGATGTTTTGGATGTGTGGGATGAAGGAGAGGTCAGAGTCCAAGGTGACACCCAGACAGCGGGCCTGGGAGGTAGGGAGAATGGTTGTGTTGTCGATTGTGAGGTGGAAATCTGGGAGGGGTGCAGCAGCATGGGGTGGAAAGATCAGGAGCTCAGTTTTGTCTAGGTTAAGCTTTAGGAACCTAGCTGACATCCAGGAGGAAATTGCTGAGAGACACGAGGAGACCTTGTTTATGGTGGTGGATGAGAGATCGGGGGTATGGAGGTAAATCTGAGTGTCATCTGCATAAAGGTGGTAATTGAAGCCCAGGGAGGAGATAAGCTTGCCAATTGAGGAAGTGTATATGGAGAAGAGAAGGGGGCCTAGAATAGAGCCCTGGGGGACCCCAACTGAGAGGGGGGCAGGGGTTGAGGAGGAGCCATTGAAGGAAGTGGTGAAGAAGCGATTGGATAGGTAGGAGGAGATCCAGGCCAAGGCAAGGCCATGGATGCCCATGGACTGTAGGGATTGGAGGAGGAGGGAGTGGTCAACAGTGTCAAATGCTGCAGAGAGGTCAAGGAGGAGCAGGATGGAATAACTGCCTTTGTATGATATTAACGGAAGGACATATACCATGCCATGGCTGTATCCAAGTTTAAACTCTCTGTAAAATTAAGGACTTCCTTTGAAAAATGCAATTTCCTTAATTGCCCAGTTGCCTTCAAAGCATACCCGAGGTAACATGAGACATGATGAGAAAAACATGGGTATGTACTGTGCCACGCACACAAATAACTATGCTGTGTTCTTTTTTTTCTGTCTCTGTCTGAAAGAGTTAAATATCAGGTATGTAAGTGGCTGATTCAGTCCTGACTCAGACAGGAAGTGACTACAGTGTGACCCTCACTGATAAGAAATTCCAACTATAACATACTTTCCTAGTGGAAAATGGCTTCTGGGAGCAGGAAAGAGATAAAAAGGATCAATAGCTCATAGATTTTAGCTCTGGCATTCTTCAATGAATGTGTCATTGAGCAAAAACAATAAAATAGTTAAAAAACTTAAAAAGCAGATTTAAACATAGAATAAAACTGTGGAATATTTTAGGAGAAGGAAGATAGATACAATTGTTTATTTCATAAGTTTATTTTCGCCTCGGGTGTCCTTTAACTACCTAAAGACCGCATCATGCCAATGGGCGTGACCGCGGCGGCAGCCCCAGGACCGCCTAACGCCAACTGGCGTCAAGTCCTGGGGCCGGCTACTGCAGGAGATCGCATATCCGCTTGGAGGGTGGAGGTCTCCCAGCGGGGATCGGCTGTTAGACGTCGAAACCGCCATCTATAAATATTGTACAGCGCTGCGATCTGCACGGCTGTCCCCTCCATTGGCTCAGGAGTGATCGGCTGGCGGGGGGAGGGAGAGGATAAAAATAAATAAATAGTAAAAAATATTATAAAAATCAAGAGGTAAATATTTATTTAAAAAAATAAACATCTGGGGGGCGATCAGACCCCACCAACAGAAAGATCTGTTGGTGGGGAGAAAAGAAAGAGGGAATCACTTGTGTGCTGAGTTGTGCGGCCCTGCAGTTTGGCCTTAAAGCTGCAGCAGCCTAATTAACAAAAAGTGGCCTGGTCTTTAGGGGGGTTTAGTACTGTGGTTTGGGCATTTTTGTAAAAAAAAAAAAAAGCTACCATATCCGGGGATCTACCCAGATTAGGTAGCGTCAATTACCACCTCTTCCCGCCACACCTGCGTCTTACAATCAATGAATAACAAACAAAACATGGCCACTGGACGCTGCAGCTCTGGCTCTGTGTGTCTCATCACAGAGCAGGGAAGCGGGGGAGCGTTGTGGAAGAGGCACTTGAGTGGGCGTTTTGCAGAGGTGCCTCTCCTACAAGCGACGCCCCTTCTCCTCGAGATTGCCAACAAGCAGCTTGCCAATTTTTGGGGGGTGACAGGGTGGGCCGAGAGCGGTGCATAGGAGACACCGAGGCATAGCGTAGAGCAGGAAAAATTACTATGTGTTCCACCTGACACCCCTCCTCCCCCCCCCCCTCGCTGCGCTGCCTTCGGGTACACTTCAACACTTAATGAGTCACTGATCCAGAATGCTGGCAGAAACATCATGGCACTCATCCAGTCAAAAATGTAAAAATATAGGTCAGAAAAATGTAAATGCAGAGCCTTATTCTGCAGATTGATGGTGCCTATTTAAGTTCTCAATTTAAATAACATTATGTGTGATTTGAATGTCTTGGGTATAGTTGTGCCATTATATCTTGCTAGGTAGACCTGTTATGCATGGTGATTACACAAATTGAAGAAATCACTCTGACAGTAGAAGCTTTAAGTCTTTAGCATGCCATCTGTCACTATCTTTTTTTTTATCTCGTAATTATCTAGTCATTTGGAAACATTAGCATTTATGCAATGCTAGAACATAGAGAGTGTGACTAAGTTACTTTTCCAGCGCCGTGTCTTTATCCAAAAAGTGAGATTTTTCGGCCTATACAAGAAAAAGTAAGTAATAAAACATGATTCTGGCCAACAAATCAGAGCCTTAAAAATTTCTTGATCGCATCAAACACATGCTTCTTCAGGAGTTCTACTTCACATGAGCGACTTTATCAACCATGTGTCAGCTAATACATCTGGCCCAGGAAACCAATCTGATTGTTGCAAGAGCACAAGCATAGTGTGCTGCATGTTTGCCAGTTATTTCCTCTGCATACACTTTTTCCTACATGCACTTTGCTTTTATGGCATATGTATTTTATTTAAAGGACATCCGAGGTGAAAATAACTTGATGAGATAAACAATTGTTTCTATTCTCCTTCTCTTAAAAATGACCTTTTTTTTAGATATCTCTCAGTTATATTCTATATTTAAATCTATTTTTTTAAGTTTTTACTGTTTGATTGTCTCTGCTCAATAACACGTGCATTGAAGTATGCCAGAGCTCAAATCTATGAATTATTGACCCTTTTATCTCTTTCTTGCTCTCAGAAGCCATTTATTTACAGGAAAGTGTTTTAGGGCTGTAATTACCATATATACTTGAGTATAAGCCAACCCGAGTATAGGCCGACCCCCCAACTTTTACCTTAAAAAAACATGAAAAATTAATTGTCCCGAGTATAATCCAGGGTTGGAAATGCCATAACCACACCACTCACAACCACGACCAGCCACATCCATACACGGGAAAAGCAGCATAAAATCATCAGATAGCAGTAATACCAGCCGACTGCTGGTGCCCAAATTCTCTATTTAGCACATTATTTCCTAGACCTGTGTAATATTACCACCATCTCTGAGTCTGACAGTGACTGGCTGAATGCAAGGTTAGTATATAGTGGAGCTAATCCTCTCCCCCCCACCCCACGAGATTCTTACCCCCTCCAGATCTCAGTGATCACTCAAACATAAGTGTCTCCACGTCCCCAGCCAAAAGCATGGGGATTAATGTAACGGCTACAATGTATGCAAGCACCGCTGTTCTCTGGCTGCAGTGCATATCATCTATGTCCCCTTAGTGCCCTGAGCGCCTCCTTGTCCCCCGCCATGTGTTTTCCAGGTCATTCTGATACAATATGTGAGCGCTGTGCCATGTGCATCTTTGTCACCCCTCCGATTCTCTCCCTTGAGTGTCTCCCCCAAGCCAGAGCGGACCAATATGCTCTCTTACCGGGGCAGAGTCCGATCGTTATGCATAGAGGTCCTGCACAGCGTTCACTCACCGGACCACGCTGGATGTAAGCGTCTCCTGTCTAGGACCTCCTCCAGCAGCGCAAGTAATTAAAGGCGCCACTAGGGGGCATTATATACAGGAGACTCCGACATCCAGCGTGGTTCGGTGAATGAACGCTGTGCGGGACCTCTATGCATAACGATCGGACTCTTTACTGGTAAGAGCGCATATCGATCCACTTTGGCTTAGGGGAGAGACTCGGGGAGAGATTAGTGGGATGACAAAGATGCACGTGGCTCAGGGCTCACATAAATTGTATCGGAATCAGCCAAAACACATGGAGGGGGACAAGGAGGCACTCGGGGGTACTCGGGGCACTATTTGGACATGGATGATATGCACTTGAGGGGTGGGGACTCGAGTATAAGCCGAGACCCCCACTTTTGTTCCACTTTTTTAGACCCAAAATCTCGGCTTATACTCGAGTATATACGGTAGTTATCAGTGAGGGTTATGCTATAGTCTGACTCAGTCCTGACCCAGACTGAGACTGCCACTTGCATACCTGATGTTTAACTCTTTCAGGCAGAGAAAAAAAAAAGGAACACAAAATTGTGTTTGGCACTATACATACACATGTCTATCTCATCATGCCACATGTCACCTCAGTTGTCATTTAAACAGACTCTGTAACAAATTTTTCAGCCTTATGTTCTTCTATCCTACAAGTTCCTATGCCTGTTCTAATGTGCTCTGGCTTATTGCAGCCTTTCCTAATTGCACTGTCTCAGTAATAAATCTTATCTCCTTTCCTCTGTCGTGTTTGTCTGGCTAAGGCTTGAATGTGTGGAATTTGCAGGGCTGCTTGTGATTGGATAGAAGCGTTACACACCCTCTGCAGACCCCCTGCACACTCTGTATGACTCACACACTCTGTTTATGTGAGCCTATCACAAGCTGGTTAGTTTGTTTGTAAACACTGCCTAAAACTGTTAATTACAAGCCAGGATTGCAGCAGAGAGTGGCAGAAACAGCACAGAGGGGCACAGGAGAAAATAAGGAATAGAATGGTATGTTTTTTAGTGTAAGGATATTAGAGTACAGATTCTCTTTAAATACAACTTTGAGATAGTCAGAGCCAGTGAGTCATTTGGGTGCACAAGAGCGCCACTGTAGCCGAACTTCGGCTAGCTGATTTGAGCACCTCCTCATGCTGCTCTGGTGCATTGCAGCTTTACAGCCACTGTAATTAGCCTTTTTACATTGCTCTGGTGTATTGCACCTTTACAGCCGCTGTAATTAGCCTCTTTACGTTGCTCTGGTGCATTGCAGCTTTACAGCCGCTGTAATTAGTGGCATTACAGCTGCTCCAGATGGTGCCAAATACAACAGAGCCCCTGGTACCCAACACCAGTGGGGATCACCTGATGCCGGATACTTGTGCTTGCCTGTTGCTTGAGCAACCGGCCTAAAAAGCACAAACCTCCCTCCATAATTACTTACTGAGCCTCCAGCCTTTAGCAACCTTCCTGCATCACCTAGCAGTCTCCTAGAGGTTTCCTGGCTTCTCTCATGCACGGAAGGTGGCGTGTCACCTGACCTGCATCATGTCAGATGTCAGGCTTACTTCCATGCATGGATGCCGGGAGCCACTAGGAGCCTGCTAGGTGCTGCAGGAAGGCTGCTAGACATCGCGGGAGGCTCGGTAAGTATTTTAAAAGCCTCAAAACCCACCCAAAACAAAGTCCTCGTTATGCCTCAGTCATGCCAAAGAGTTGAGACTTTCAGTTGCCTGAGTTCCAGATAACAAGGACTTTGCTCTACTGGACATAATCTAAAAGTATGTGAACCTGGATTGAAAGATGTAGGCTCTGCATTATTGTGCCACATTCCCTTTACCCATACATTACAGAGCGACAAACAAGCACATTTGGCACATGGCATGCACCAAGATCTAGGACTATAAAAAGTTAAATGGAAAAAAAAACAGAAAATTCATAGTAAATTACTAAGGAAGTACGATGGGCAATTCCAATGTTTAGCAATAAGTGGTAGTTACCAAAGACATGAAGATATAAACAACAATAGTCAGATATCAGTGATATGGAGATTACCAACAACAGGCAAATATCAAGCAAATGCAGATTTCAGATTTCACCAATGACATAAAGCCATTGGCAATGATAAAGTAGATATGAATGATTATGCAGATATTACCAATGACAAGCAAATAATATCAACAAAAGGTAAGGCATACCAGTGCAGCCAGACAGTAATAGGTAGATCTGAGTGCCAAGTTGGTGGGGATAGTTAGATTCTAGTAGCAGCTAGGTAAGTAAGTGTTGCAGGTTTGTACGGGTTTGTACTGCAGCAAGCATACTATTTTGGGGGGCTTATTTTGATATATCATGGATTATAGAAGCAGTTTATCCCCTCTTCGCAGGACCATGTTGAGGAATAGCTGACATTTTCCATTGCAACCTGGATGATGGCATAGCTAGTAATGCCAGGTCAAGGTAGTCAACTGGCTGGAAATGCAACGAGAGTCTCTGTTGAAAGGTAAGCAAATGTAATTTCTTACTATCAGATGAATGTGAGCCTGTGCCAACATGTGTATTTCTACAACTGTTGTGAAGTTATTTCATTTATATCATCTTCTTTTTTCAATGAATGTCATATAAATTCTGCCTAAGCTCTCCAGTTTATGTGATTGTAGCATATATTTCCAATCCACTTTCTTCTTAATACTATAACATAAAGCCGTAATCAAGACACTCTCAAAGATTAATGAATGAAGACTATCATTACTGTCAAAGGCAGGTAAAGCTAGCATTCAGAAGCCTTAATTGGATCTTAATGAAGTATGCATACTCATACAGAGCCCTTTTATACTTTTGCTTTCCCTTGACAGGAACCACCTGCTGCCAAAAGCCTTGCTGCAGCCGCTGTAATAAACTGTGTAGTGTGAATAGTATGCTTCAGATACAGCTGGCTTAAAGGGAGAAATAGTCAGCAAGATGAATGAATTGGGGTAAATGGCGAGATGCGATCACTCTCTATATGTTTCCCCGAGACCTGTAATCTCACCTGTGTAATCAATCTGTTATTCCAAAGGATAGAAAACCCTCACCAAGGTGCTATGAAGCAGATAGATTGTGACAAACTAAGAGAAAAACATGCACTATGGAAAGGGTGACTGCAGTCAGAGAGCATGGGGACAGAAAGAATTGCTATTGCTAGCAGTTACAAAACAGCTTGTTCTTCTGAAGAACAGCCTGCATGAAACTGACAGGCAGAGCACAGAGAATGAGTATCCACAGCGTGCTACATTTGTGATTATCATTAACACAGTTCAAAACAGTCATAGCTCAGCCTCAGGGACAAGAGATAGCTGACTCTAACATCAGACATCCCAGAGGGGTGTGCACAGAACTGATAGAGTTAGCACAGAGTTACAAACAGAGGGACAGGGGAGGATCATTTATCATCATCAAAAAAACTTGGAATGAGCCTGTATTGTTGCAATACTTGTTACAAGTTTATGAGACCCTGACAAGTTCAACTAGTCAGAAACCAGTAAATCATCTGACTGCTACCAATGTCAACTAGTAAATCGTTGACTTGTACAATAGTAAGGTCTCCATGACTGACCAATCCAATGGCAAGGGAAACAAATGCAGCAAATAAAATAGCGGTACAGAGATAGATCCACCATCAAAATCTAGCATAAAAGTTTTGTCTCTGAGACTCCAGTTTGACTACTTTACTGCAGTAAATAAACAGTTCTCTGCCACAGCACTCTTTATATACAACATGGTACCAAGTCTGCTGCTGGCTCCCTCAACATCCAATTGATTTTAGAGCCTGCCACTTCTCTTAAAGGATACCCAAAGTGACATGTGACATGATGAGATAAACATGTGTATGTAGAATGCCTAGCACACAAATAACTATGCTGTGTTCCTTTTTTTCTTTCTCTGCCTGAAAGAGTTAAATATCAGGTATGTAAGTGGCTGACTCAGTACTGACTCAGACAGGAAGTGACTACAGTGTGACCCCCACTGATAAGAAATTCCAACTATAAAACACTTTCCTAGCAGAAAATGGCTTCTGAGAGCAAGAAAGAGGTAAAAAGGGGAATTTCTTGTTAGTGAGGGTCACACTGTAGTCACTTCCTGTCTGAGTCAGGACTGAGTCAGCCACTTACATACCTGATATTTAACTCTTTCAGGCAAAGAAAAAAAGGAACACAGCATAGTTAGCATAGTTATTTGTGTGCTTGGCACTGTACATACACGTGTCTATCTCATCATGTCATATGTCACTTTGGGTATCCTTTAAAGCAGGTCTAAAGTTGTAAGTAGAGGAGCCAATTGGTGCTCAAGTGATCAGCATGATCACAATCAGAAAGGCAGGAAAAGCTATATACGTTATTGCAAGTCTGTTCTCTCCTCAACACTACAAAAAATGTATAAAGAGTTTAATAAAAATAAATAAATAATAATTTAATTGTATTAATAAAATAAAAAAAATAATATTAAAATAATAATAATTGAAAAGTAAGCGATGAACAATCCAATAATAAACACGTTAACTGACCTTTTAAAATAGTTTCTATTCTGTAAAAATGGAAAAAATGCATCTTTCCAAAATTTTGCTTTTACTTTAGCATTTTTGTTACTGTTTAATCTATGGGGGTTAAAGATCTGGCATAAAAAATCCTATCTATCCAAGATTCTGTATATTACTGAGTAAACTATGGAAAATCTGTGGTTAGAGAAAATGCCAAATGTCTAAAATAAAAAAGGGTTTATTTCTAAAAAGTGGTTGTATTGGTGGGAGTGAAGTGCTTAATAACTAAAAATAAATATTGAAATATATATGTATAATATCTACTATAATAAACATCACATTATTTTTATAGGACTGAGAGAATAATATTCACAGTAATAATTAAAAAACCCTTCTCGTTGCATACCTTCAAATAAATACTCACTGCACTTTGAAGCTTACTCGCTTCATTTTTCTAAAGAGGTAATATAAATAGCTGCTTTTTCAGCAATATATGATTTGAATACCTGAGTTGACACATTGCACTGAATCACTTAGT
This sequence comes from Hyperolius riggenbachi, assembly GCF_040937935.1. Taxonomy (NCBI): domain Eukaryota; kingdom Metazoa; phylum Chordata; class Amphibia; order Anura; family Hyperoliidae; genus Hyperolius; species Hyperolius riggenbachi. Next base: position 251,216,509 of record NC_090649.1, on the reverse strand, counting down.
TACATTACGTTCACAATATATAGCAAACAGATATAGATAAGGTGAAAATGGAAATTAATGACGCATTAACATGGTTTTCTACTGTGTATATATGACACAGGAAAATCATACACAAAATGAAAATGTCACCTGTGTATACATACAGTACAATAGTCCATGCGTTGCACTAAAATATGGTGAAAGGTCTGGCTTACTATGAATAGTTGTTTTGAGTACTAATGTTTGGACCTCCAAATCTCACAAGTAACATACAACATATGCCTACAGTATATGGCACAGTGAGAGATTTTAATGTTAGCTGTTATATTTTTATTTTATATCACAAAGAATTAAACAAATACATTAAAACATCCAAAAGAAGCCAGGGTGTTTACTCATAAGTGAAATAACAGTTGATAGGCTATACAGTATAATAATCAGCTTTAATAGTTTGTCTCTTTGAAAGCCAAAAAAATGACTTTTTTTATTATAATGTTAATTATTATGATTATAATTGTCATCCCATATTGTCTATATCCCATATTAATAAATATATATCATCATCATAGGTTCTTTTATTTGCACAACAGTTTTTGAGAATGTGCTTATAAGAAATGTGCTTTTTTTCTTCACACCTATAGCAGTGCACCAAGGGCTGTTTTCCACTAAGAAACTTAATTGCGTTACTTGTTATGTTCACTGCCGCGATAGCGACGCAGTGTGTTGGGTGTATATCTCGATTGCAGCGTGTTTGAGTTTTCCTTTTTGCAGATAAAAATAAATGTTGGGGGAAAATATTTTGAATAATTGAAAAATCCCATAACTGCCATTGCTATTCAATTTTTTGCATACCTTTGTATAGGAAGCCAGTCACATGAAAATGCAGCAGGCACAATGGGCTCGATTCACCAAGCGGTGCAAAGTGTTAGCACCGTGGTGAAAAGGCCCTTATCACGCCTAAAGTCACTTTAGGCATGATAAGAAGAAACTCGCGCGAAGTTGCCGCGCGTACGCGCGTACGCGCGTAAGTGCGCGCGCAACACCCGATGCTTCGCGCGAAGCTCCCATTAAGCCCTATGGGACTTTGCGCGCGCTCTCACGCGCTTATGCGCGGTAACTTCGCGCGAAGAGCAGGAAAAATCGGTGATAACTCAGTGGTGAAAAGGTCATCACGCCTAAAGTCTTTTAGGCGTGATAACTGGGTTATCACCGCTTTGTGAATCGAGGCCAATGATTGCAATTGGAAAAAATCACTTTGCAAACACAGCACACTAATAAAAACATCCCAATGTAGTTTTCATTTGTTGAAAGTGTACCTAAGCAACTGCATCGCACAACGCACGTAGTAGAAAATAGCCCTAACACAGCCCTAACATGTACTGTATTATAAAGTGCTGATATTTTCTACAGAGATTTACAGACTATATTCAACAATTCCTATTACTATCTGTCCCTCATAGTACAATACAATACAATACAATAACATTTGTAAAGCGCTTTTCTCCCATAGGACTCAAAGCGCATTAGTAGGTCACAATCTACAGTGTAGTCATAGACTAATGTTCCTACCATGGTCTAAGGCCAATTTTAACCACTTAAGGACTACGTGGATTTTTAATGATCGGTGCTGCGCGGGCTCTCCAGCCCGCAGCACCGATCAGGTAAAAGGCAGGGCGATCAGACTTCCCCCCTTTTTTCCCCACTAGGGGGATGTCCTGCAGGGGGGGTCTGATCGCCGCCGGCTTCCTGTGATTTGCGGGGGGGAAGCTCCTCAAAGCCCCCCTCCGCAGCGATATTGTGCGCTCCCTCCCCTTACCTCCCTCTCTTTTCCCCTGTGTGAGGCGCAGGACGGATATCCGTCCTGCGCCGGATAGGATAGGCTTCAGCCTATCAAATGACGGCGATCCCCGGCCAATCAGAGGCCGGGGATCGCCGATTTCCGTCACGGCGCTGCTGCGTAGCAGCGCCGTATTGATGTAAACAGCGGGGATTTCTTCCCCGCGTGTTTACATTACGTGTGCGAGCCGCGATCGGCGGCTCGCACGCTGTTCACGGAGACAGCCTCCGTGAACTAGCATGGAAAGGCCGCTCGATCGAGCGGCCGTTTCCATGGGAAACCACTAACGACCCGCCGACGCCTATCGGCGTTAGGCGGTCGTTAAGTGGTATGTTTTTGAGGCGTTCTGCACAAACCCATGTAAAAACACTAACTCCATGCAGATGGTGTCCTGTAAACTTGGAATCCCAGAGCTGCAAGACAAGAGTGGTGGTCACAGCCAGTTTGCCACGCTGGCCACTCCATATAAAGCTCCTATCCAATCAAACATGTTAGTAGCCAGATGACCTCACTAGACTAGCAATCAAAATGTTAGATTAGAGAGGACAGCTTACAGCTCTTTCTAATGTAATAGACAATGGGCCTGATCTTTATGCAATGTTAGGGGGCACCTGTACACACACTAAACTAGGCTTTCTCAACCAGGGTTCCTTGAGTACTCTGCCGGGGTTCCTTGGCATTTTTCTCCATGGTCTGGTAAGTACAATAAAGCACATTATAATAGGAGGTACTGTAAAAAGAAGCACTAAATTGGGGGTCAGAATAGTAATGAGCAAAATAATAAAATGCACTAGGATGAGGAGACAGTATAATGAGTGGCAGTGTAATAGGGGGTAGTGAAATAAACAGCCTCACCTACTTTAAAAGACCCATGCCTACTGCAAAATAAATGCAGGGGTTCCTTGAGATCCAAAAGTTATTTGCAGGGTTCATCTAGGGCAGTGCTTTTCAACCTGTGGTATGCGCACCACCGGTGGTACTTTACTGTTGGCCGGGTCACTTAATTGCCCACCTGCCGCTTGTCCTGGTCCCAGCCTGCCTCCACAAAGTTCATCTACCCCTTGCTCGCTCCTCGCTGTGCTGCCCTGCGGCATACCTCAGACCTCAGATCTGCAGTTAGTAGACAGCCAGGCAAATGGTGCACAGTGGCAGCGGGTATACTTCAAATACAGGAAGTGACATCACTGCTCACCACCTGTATTTGAAGTACACGTGCTGTCACTGTGCACTGTTTGCATTGCTATCTCTTTACTGCAGCTGGGTTACCACTAATCTGAGATCTTAACTATTCTGCAGGGCAGCACAGCGAGGGGTGAGCAAAGGAGAGCCAAACTTTGTGGTGAGTCACTGCCCAGCTCTCTGGTGGTGGGGGGAGGCTACCTATATTGAAGCAGGGGAAGTAGGGAGGAAGTGGAAAGGATACCTATATTGGCAATCTGCAGACTAGCAACCCAATTTTAATCCTTTTCCCCACCAATGCTTCCTGCTATTCCCCTCCCATATGCCCCCCCCCCCCCTTTTCTCAAATTGTACCAGTAACAAAAAAGTGCCCCTAAGGGGTACTTACCTAGGGAGGGGGAAGCCTCTGGATCCTAAAGAGGCTTCCCTCTTCCTCCTCAGGAGGGGGGATGCAGCGCTGGGATCCCCCGAAGATCTCGTTGTCAGCGTGAGCACATGCATAGTAGCGGCTCTTCACTCGGGCTCCAGCGGATACAGCCGAGCCAGATCGGGTCCGATCTACTGCACATGCACACTGGTGGTACTTGAAATTTTTCAGGTGATAAAAGTGGTACAGTTAGTTAAAAGGTTGAAAAGCCCTGATCTAGGGTAAAAAGGCTGAGAAAGGCTGCACTAGACTCTTGGCTAAGAGTGTCATCTAGCATACATCTCTAGCTTTAGTAATGGCCCTTCATGGATACAGGCAGCCTTGCCGACAGTATACTGCAGGAGGTGGGAAAAGGTGAGGAATAACAGGACTTTCCCAATAAAAGTCGGTATTATACTGTACTAGAGTACCCTGTGCTTTAGAGTATGTGGAGTACTTTCACATAAGAACTAAAAAAAAAAAATCATAAATCAAATAGGGTCTAGCACCTTTGAACATCTACACTGCATGCATTGGTACTTTTGAAGCTTCATATTAGTGTCAAGTTTACTTTAAAGAAGAATTTTTAGAACAAGTAAAAAAGTTTCACCCCAAATTAAGTACCCAGCACTGTGAAGCTGCAATTTTGCATTGGTCTCTATGTCAGCACCCAATCTAAATAAAAGACCAGGCAACCCAATTACCTGCTTGGCCCTCTGCCTGTACTAGATATTGTCATTAGGTTGGCAAAGTTGGAGCTTGGCAACAACACAATTTCCAACTGGTTTCCGTGTTGTGAATAGTTTGGATGTGTTGATGCTGTGCCTCAATTAAAAATCATCTTTTGATTAAACCCAAATGATCTCATCAAAAAAGAGAAGGAAAAAAAAACATTATTCACGAAAAAAAAACATGATTATTGGGAACCTTTAGGGAATCACAAACTAATCAGAATAATTGGTACAGGGAATAATATTGCAACACATTCCCCTAAGGGGATAGCCCCAGAAGGTACCTAAAACTTGAGCCTGGCACACAGATCCAATTTTGATTGGCCAACGACTGGCCAATTTTACCACCATTATGTAGTATGAGGGCCAACAGATTTTATATACTATGAATAGATTGTGTAGTAAGTTATCATACTACATGGAAGTGGTAAAATTGGCCAATCATTAGCCAATCAAAATTGGAGGTGTGTACCAGACTTTAACCTTTATAAGGTATGTAGTAAAATTCATAAGTACATAAAAGTAGGTAAATGTACTGTATATACTGCATAAGTGATAGGTATAGACCAGTGTCACCATAGCGATAAACCATAGCATAAAGTGATATCTCTATTGTGGTACCTCCCTAAGCAAGTCAGTCCAGTTAGTCATAATCAGAACTAGCGGGAGAGACATACCGCAACAAAATTCCCCCGGCATCTACATCAGCATAGCCAACTAGGAATCATAGACTGGTCCAAATGGACGGTACAAGGGGGGAGGGGTGCTCACATGGCTCTGGCCTTTGGAGTCCATATTACAACTAACACCATGTGATTGATGTTATTCCTTTTTCTCTTTCTATTTTTTTTCTTTGAATTGCATAAGAGTGTCTGTCATTGTAATGTGCCTTTATCTAACTTCTCTCTTTTGTATGCAGTCTGTTCTATTGCTGGATTTTGTTTTATACCTGTTCTGAAAATGCACAAAAATGAATAAAAATGTAATTGAAAGAAAAAGGCTTCATCAGAGGACCACCAGCATGTAAACAAAAGGTGCAAATAACAGGAGGAAAATGGCGTTTCCAGATGTAGGCTGCACCCGAGATGACCAGCTGCATAGATGTACAGAGCCCAAAACATGGGCAGATTATGCAACTTGCATTCAAAACAGATGCCACAAATGGAGGACATTAGCTTCCAAAAACAGTTTGCCCGCAGACTGTTCAGTACAAAGTGCAAATAAGATCAAAGCAAAATCCCCCCACCAGAGACAAAAGAGTTGTCACATATACTGTAGGTCTAGCTCATGTCCGAGCCTTTTCACTTTAGGGAAAGAAGTCCAAATAACTTGCCTTTATAATCCATATAGTCTATAGAAGCAGGACCTATCAAAGAAGTGCCAGTGTGCCTTGCTGAAGACCAGGGAGCGTCCAATTTTCAGCACTTCACTTACAAAATGTCAGGAAAAATTCAAAAGGAAATCTCTGCAGGGATGTAAGTGTCTAAGAAAAGACTTTGATATTTTTGACCTATGAAAAGGAAAATTACACTAGAACGATAAAGGATTCTAAAAAGCACTCTTGCTAGCGTAAAGGTTACAACAGTGCAAATACATCTACCATGCCAGCAGGAATAGGTGAAAGGTTCTGATGTTTCATCTATATTAATTCATACTTTTGAAGGTTTGTGACATTTGCAAAATAATACTTTCAAAAATAATATCACATAGTATTGAACGCGGCATAAAACAAGAGGCTATCAGTGAGATAGACACCAGTAAAACTTCAGTGTTAATAGTATTCTCACCATTTCATTGTTAGCCGTGAGAAGTATATTAGAAACCAGTAAATTTGATCTAACATATTATTTGAGGACTATTAAGTTGTCAGTCGAGAAGGCCATAATACTATCAGATACAGGTGAGCCCATATCATGCATTTTCATCAAGTTAATATGAAATTCAGTCATTACATATCAGGTAGCAAATTAAACAAACAAGAAAGTTTTTATTGCATTTGATTAATACATAAAGAGAATAAAGAGAAAAATGGCTAAGGCCATGTACACAGTGCTCAGTTGCGTTGCAGAATAATTCTGCACGTTCAACGCCCTTTCCATACAGTTCTATGGAGCCATTCACAGTACTCCATTGCAGTTCACACTCACATGCGTTATAATGACTGTAAACTGCCCAGGCCCATAGAATTGTATAGGCAGTGAGCTAACATGCAGAATTTTTCTGCAATACAAATGACAACTGTGAACTACACCTCAAGCCCTGTTCACAATGTTGCAGATTAATTCTGCTTTAAAACTCACTGCCTATACAAAATTATGGGCCTGTTCACAGTACAGCGTTGTAACAGATCATAGTAGTAGGGATGGCCCTGCTTAGGAGAATTCATGGAGGAGCATGTGATCAGTTTGATCCGCTGATAGATTTGTAAGATTCTGATTTGCTGGTCATGATCATGTGTAAAACCAGGAAGTCATCACTGCAAAACAGAAGCTTACAAATCTATCAGCTGATCCAACTGATCACATGCTTCTCCATGAGTTCTCCTAAGCAGGGCCATCCCTACGTAGTAGCAGTAGGGTATTGTACCGTGTTAGCCATCAGTAAAAGCAAGAAGTTTTGTATCAGGATGAGACCAGGATTGAGGCCCGATGAAGGCTTTACAGCCGAAAGCTTACTTACTCTTATTCTTTTAAGTTAGCCAATAAATGGAATTATCCTGATACAAAACTTCTTGTAACAGATCGTGTTATTCTAGCTCGCTGCATGCAGGCTTTTTATTAAAGTCTATGTCCAGTCTCCGCTGCAGTTCACAGTCATTATGACGCATTATAACGCATTATAACGCGTGTGTTATGCAATTGACCACTGTGAACCTAGCCTAAGGACCCAATCCAATTTGCTTTTTCTCCTAGGACATAATTGTTCATCTTCTGTTTAAAAATAACTTTGCAGCACTCTACAATTGAAAAAGTACCAAAGAGTAGGTGGAAAAGTATTGTCAAAATCATTCTGAGTATTTTCTTGCTTGCTGGTTTTATTGTTGGCTAGCAATCTTATTGATAAAATGTGAAAATACCACCCAGGAGAAAACTTAGGAGAAAAAGAGAAATTGGATCAGGCCCTAGGTTTTCAACCCTTGGATCTCACCAACTCCAAGGATGTGCATATATTCGATTACATATTGAACTTCATTTTACTTGAAAGCTACACAGAGGTTAAAGAGCAGATTGTAACATCGGTGGTCACATTTATAATCTGCTTACATGGTAGGATTTTGAGGCAAATATGTAATAATTTGAATATAAATAAGCAACATGTTTATGACATTATATGAGCAGAAATTAGCCATTTTTTACAGATACTGTTAGAGATGATGATGGACACTATCAGAGAGAATAGTAATATTATGTATTTATATAGCACGGACATCACACAGTACTGTCATTTATCACTAATTCCTTAGCATAATCCCATTCTAATGTCCATGCCATCCTCTAAGGACATTTTTTTATGGGAAATCAACTTATAAGTACGTTTTGGGGGTGAGGGAGGGGACTCATGCTAACATGGAAATCATACAAACTCCATGCAGTCAGTGTCCTGGCCAAGACTCAAGCCTGCCAGTTGAGAGTAGACACAAGGCCACTGCAGTAGACCTAATACAGGAGATTTAATACAAGAGTTTATCAGAGGCAACAGACATTTGAGGTCTGCATACACAAGAGTCCAAGACAGATTTTACCTAATACACCTTCAATATCAGAAGAAAAGTGATGTTCTAATAAACACTTACCTACTGCAAACCTGTACGACCCACATAGCTATGAAATTAGGTCTTCTATCAATGACATATTAAAGACTAGTTCACACTGCAAGTTATTCTCGGCTCTTAGTGGTGCTTTAGGACTCCAGCAAAATGCTAGGATAATGTAAATGCCATTTAACCTAATGAGGACAATTAAAGGGTAATTCCAATTTCATCAAAAAAAAGGTAATGCCATTGGTGTATGCATACACCACCATGGATAGAAACAACCAGAGCAGTCCTGTAAGGCTGGTCCTGTTCAGGCTGAGGTCAGAGCCGGCTGCAAGAAGGGAAGGTCAGGTTATGGCTGAGGTCAAGAAAAGGAGTGACCAAGGATAGCCAGGTTTTAGAGGTCAAGACAGACAGCAGGCAAAGAAATTAAAAAATCAGAAACAGGCCCAGAAGGCACAAGTAGGGTAAGCAATTTGGGTTGGCAACAGGAATAACAATAGTCAGGTTAAAATCACCTAAGTATCTGGCATGAAGTCGCAGCACTGGGAGGAGGTATAAATATGCTTAAATGTTCACATGAAGCTACACACTGATACACACCAGTGGCTAACCATTGTAATGCTTTGACACAGCTACACAGGCATAAACATATCCCCCTAACCACGGCCATAAGGCAATCATCAGGAACATGTATATGCAATTTCACACATAAGCAGGGAAAGCACTGCCAGCTAAGGTGCTGTTCAGTGGCGTAACAATAAGGAATGCAGAGGTTGCAAGTGCACCAGGGCCCCTGGACCAAAGAGGCCCACTAGGGGCCCTCCATCCATCTTATTAGCTTTTTTCATTGGTGGTATACTGGTAATAAACACCTCTATATGTTCATTAAATAGTAGTAATCCTTAAAGGGGCAGTATTGCAAAAATAGTCATTTTTACTTCATTACATATAAGTTATGTACAAGTGGAGTAATACTTTAAACACGTTTAGTGGCTGAACAAATGTAATTAGTACACTGGCATTACCTATTTGCAGCAAAAGAGCCACGTCAGAAGAAACATTTACTGACGCCGATTTAGACAATACCATTAGCTGTTTGGGATGGAGTTGGAGGAAAGAGTTACATTTTTACTGCTTTCCTTCTAAGAATGCCTGCCTCGTGAATAAAACAACAACTTTAATCGTAATGTTAGATGCTAGCAGGACACAGGTACAACTCGTGGCTGCTCCGTGCTGCTGCCACAATGCTGCGCAGAGCTGAAAGCTGGTAACCACAGCAACGGACAGCAATAGGTGTCCGTGTCCTTGCCAGCAGCGGTGAAGGGGCCTCGGCAGGCAGCATTAGGATCTGTGAAGTGCGGTGACATCACGCGGCTCACATGAGCTGAAGAACTGCACGAGAGTGCAGTTACAAGGTGGAGGATCCTATTTCTAATGTCTCAAGGGGGAAATAGAATGCCATCCCAAACAGCTGATTTAGCTGCCTCCTACAGCATAATGGTATTGTCTAAATCGGCGTCAGTAAATGTTTCTTCTGACGTGGCTCCCTTGCTGCAAATAGGTAATGCCAGTGTACTAATTACATTTGTTTAGCCACGAAACGTGTTTAAAGTATTACTCCACTTGTACACAACTTATATGTAATGAAGTAAAAAAGACTATTTCCGCAATACTGCCCCTTTAACCAACTTTTTTCTTACTCTGATTACACTTCTCTGACACTGCAGCTGTCCTTGGTAAATTTTGAGGGTCCTTTATCAAAAGAGTTCTTGGGGCCCCATGTAAAACTCGCACTGGGCCTCCAAGCACCTTAGTTACACCACTGGTACGTTACACAAATTATGTGTGAGGAGGGGCAGTCCTAACTGTCCAGGGACTCCAGAACAAGGTGTGTTCCAATATTGCATGAAAAAGAAGAAAACCTCACTCAGCCATTGCTGCTGACACAGAATGGTTTTACAGATGGATGTGCAGCATATACCACAAATACAGAGCCAAAGCATAACCTTAACCAGCTTCATACAAAAGCACAGATGAATAGGTAGCCTCAGATCATACATTTACATTCACGATACAGCAAATTAATACTACTTGCCTCAAACTAAGCTGTAGATTTTATCAGCTGAACTATTTCATCAGCGCCACTATATAGGACAACATACTGATTTCAAGTCAAGGTTTACTAGGCCAAATAGAAACATAGTGCATGGAAACCTTGACCTGGCTACAACTCAAAATGGATATTTATTTTAGACCAGTCACATATGACTACACAAGATTCACTGAAATAAATTGACATTTAAGCTACATGTAACTAGCACAGCCAGAACTGATCCCTATAAAATGTCTTCATTGGTAGAGATCCACACAAATCTTAAGGTCATAAAGTGTGGTACATAAGCATTGGTTATTGTAGCCTAGCTAACACTACATTATGACAGCCCCTACTTCAAAGCTGGTTCTTGCAACCTATCAACTGGTACAGCCTGTATGCAATAGGTGCAGCGTTACTGCAACTCTGTTCCAAGACACAAATCTGTAATTCTGCATTAGGATGTTTGGATTGTGATGATAATTATCAGAATTGTCACTCTGGGTTGATACAAACTCCACCCCACCCCTCTTAGTCTTCCATTACAGCTCGGTGTATTGTGTGCATGTATAAAATATCCTTCATGTACATCCGGAAGAGGCTGTTCATGGCCTCTGTACTGACGTACATTTCGCTTTGTGAAAGGACTCATGAAAAAGCTGGTGACAAGGTCACTTTCTACAGCTCATCACTGCTTACTGCAATAATACTCTGTATAGGATAAACATTTAAAGCTATCAGCTTTGCTTTAATTGATCTATTGAACAAGGAAAAAAATAATAATTTGGAGATGATTTACATTCTGAAAATTAATCCCATCTGACATGTTTAAGTCATAAAACAAGTAGTAAATAAAACTGACCGAAATCAGATACGGATCAATAAAGTTAATAAGAAACCTACAGCAGACCATTACTGACTCTGTAACACACAGTGTTCCGCAATCATTCAAAAAATAAGGCCGCTGTATTATTAAACTCCTCACAGATTTGCAAATTAATGCTCTCAAGGCCTTAAAGAGAACCTGAGGTGGGTTCTAAGAATCCTAATGGCAGACAGAGGCTGGCTGTGCATATAATCACCAGCCTCTGTTGCTATATATCGACCATCCAGGGCCCACCTGCGCTCTGCTCTGCCCCCCAAAAATCACAGCCTCGCTGTCGACACGCAGCGTGTCACCAGACGACTGTTTACAATTGCCTATCAATCTCCGCCGCTCCCCCGCCTCCTCAATAGCTCCGGTCCCCGCCCGTGTCCCTTGCCTCCAATCAGCGGGGAGGGAAGGGATGCGGGCGGGGACCGGAACTAGGGAGGAGGCTGGGGAGCAGCGGAGATTGATAGGCAATTGTAAACAGTCGGCGGGTGACATGCTGCGTGTCGAAAGCACGGCTGTGATTTATGGATATGTGGATTGCAGCGGAAGTATAGTGCACCGGGCACCGGGGTGCTTATTTAACACTGGAGGGGGGGGGGGGGGGGGCAAGCATCATAAGGCCGATTCTGGATCAATCTCAGCATGAAATTACCGTAATCTGGAATCAACCTGTGGTGTATGGGCGGGCAACAGATCTCTCGCCTATCAAATTTGTGCAGAGAGAGATCTGTCTCTTGGTCAATCTGCCCATACATTGTCTGATGTATGGGCACCTTTGGTCTTACAAAATATTCATTAGACAGCCAAAAATCTAATTTGCTATGTTTTACTTTTATCATTTAACTATGCAAAAATAGACAAGATGAAGTTGACTTACAACTATGGGCCATATGCAATTCACATTTTCTCATGAGTTTTCTCCTAGTTGATATTTTTACAACTTGTCATAAAATGCCTTTTAAGCCACCAGCAAGCAAAAAAATACTCCAAATAAATTTGATAGTACTTTCTCACCAACTTTTAGGTAGTTTTTCAATTGTAAAACGCTCAAAATTTAGTTTACAGAGAAGATGAAAATTATCTCCTGGGAGATAACTCAAGTGAAAAAAATAAATTGCATATGGGCCTATATGTTCAAATAAAATTACACCAAAACTATAGCAACAGTAGGTGAGTTGTCCAGTAAAACTAATCAGGTTTCAGATTAAAAGAAACAAGGATTGTGGTTGGATGCTAAGGCTAACTGCTTTACTTTTGTTCTGGTATTCAAATTTGAAAAAATTCTTACAGAGGTTTAAAGATAACAAACAACAATAACAACATTTCTATAGCGCTTTTCTCCCATAGGACTCAATGCGCTTAGGCTCTCTCAGATTCAGTAACTGGTAGTAGGATGAAGTATTAACCACTTGAGGACCTAGGGCTTTCTACCCCTTAAAGAGAATCTGTACTCTGAAATTCTTACAATAAAAAGCATACCATTCTATTCATTATGTGCTCCTGGTCCCCTCTGTGCTGTTTCTGCCATTCTCTGCTGCAAACCTGGCTTGTAATTGCCAGTTTTAGGCAGTGTTTACAAACAAACTAACCAGCTTCTAATAGGCTCAGCTAAGCAGAGTGTGTTAGTCACACAGAGCCTGCAGGGGGTGTGTACAGCTTCTAGCTAATCACAAGCAGCCCTGCACATTCCAGTCTGACTGCCTCAGCCTGACTGTGCCGACTATAGAGAGAAGATTAGATCATATAACAGAGATAACACAGCTACTGTGCAATTAGGAAAAGCTGCAGTAAGCCAGACCACATTAGAAAAGGCATAGGAACTTATAGCATAGAAGAAATAAAGATAAACAATTTGTTACAGAGTCTCTTTAAGGACCGGCCACTTTTTTTCCATTCAGACCACTGCAGCTTTCACGGTTTATTGCTCGCTCATACAACCTACCACCTAAATGAATTTTGGCTCCTTTTCTTGTCACTAATAAAGCTTTCTTTTGGTGCTATTTGATTGCTCCTGCGATTTTTACTTTTTATTATATTCATCAAAAAAGACATGAATTTTGGCAAAAAAATGATTTTTTTAACTTTCTCTGCTGACATTTTTCAAATAAAGTAAAATTTCTGAATACATGCAGCACGAAAAATGTGGACAAACATGTTTTTGATTAAAAAAAACCCATTCAGTGTATATTTATTGGTTTGGGTAAAAGTTATAGCGTTTACAAACTATGGTGCAAAAAGTGAATTTTCCCATTTTCAAGCATCTATGACTTTTCTGACCCCCTGTCATGTTTCATGAGGGGCTAGAATTCCAGGATAGTATAAATACCCCCCAAATGACCCCATTTTGGAAAGAAGACATCCCAAAGTATTCACTGAGAGGCATAGTGAGTTCATAGAAGATATTATTTTTTGTCACAAGTAAGCGGAAAATGACACTTTGTGACAAAAAAAAAAAAAAAAAAAAGTTTCCATTTCTTCTAACTTGCAACAAAAAAAATGAAATCTGCCACGGACTCACCATGCCCCTCTCTGAATACCTTGAAGGGTCTACTTTCCAAAATGGGGTCATTTGTGGGGTGTGTTTACTGTCCTGACATTTTGGGGGGTACTAAATTGTAAGCACCCCTGTAAAGCCTAAAGGTGCTCATTGGACTTTGGACCCCTTAGCGCAGTTAGGCTGCAAAAAAGTGCCACACATGTGGTATTTCCGTACTCAGGAGAAGTAGTATAATGTGTTTTGGGGTGTATTTTTATACATACCAATGCTGGGTGGGAGAAATATCTCTGTAAATGACAATTTGTTAATTTTTATTTACACACAATTGTCCATTTACAGAGATCTTTCTCCCACTCAGCATGGGTATGTGTAAAAATACACCCCAAAACACATTATACTACTTCTCCTGAGTACGGCGATACCACATGTGTGGCACTTTTTTGCACCCTAACTGCGCTAAAGGGCCCAAAGTCCAATGAGTACCTTTAGGATTTCACAGGTCATTTTGAGAAATTTCGTTTCAAGACTACTCCTCACGGTTTAGGGCCCCTAAAATGCCAGGGCAGTATAGGAACCCCACAAATGACCCCATTTTAGAAAGAAGACACCCCAAGGTATTCCGTTAGGAGTATGGTGAGTTCATAGAAGATTTTATTTTTTGTCAAAAGTTAGCGGAAAATGACACTTTGTGAAAAAACACAATTAAAATCAATTTCCGCTAACTTGTGACAAAAAATAAAATCTTCTATGAACTCGCCATACTACTAACGGAATACCTTGGGGTGTCTTCTTTCTAAAATGGGGTCATTTGTGGGGTTCCTATACTGCCCTGGCATTTTAGGGGCCCTAAACCGTGAGGAGTAGTCTTGAAACGAAATTTCTCAAAATGACCTGTGAAATCCTAAAGGTACTCATTGGACTTTGGGCCCTTTAGCGCAGTTAGGGTGCAAAAAAGTGCCACACATGTGGTATCGCCATACTCGGGAGAAGTAGTACAACGTGTTTTGGGGTGTATTTTTACACATACCCATGCTGGGTGGGAGAAATACCTCTGTAAATGACAATCTTTTGATTTTTTTACACACAATTGTCCATTTACAGCGGTATTTCTCCCACCCAGCATGGGTATGTGTAAAAATACACCCCAAAACACATTGTACTACTTCTCCCGAGTACGGCGATACCACATGTGTGGCACTTTTTTGCACCCTAACTGCGCTAAGGGGCCCAAAGTCCAATGAGTACCTTTAGGATTTCACAGGTCATTTTTGTTTCAAGACTACTCCTCACGGTTTAGGGCCCCTAAAATGCCAGGGCAGTATAGGAACCCCACTAATGACCCCATTTTAGAAAGAAGACACCCCAAGGTATTCCGTTAGGAGTATGGTGAGTTCATAGAAGTTTTTATTTTTTTGTCACAAGTTAGCGGAAATTGATATTAATTGTTTTTTTTTCACAAAGTGTCATTTTCCGCTAACTTGGGACAAAAAATAAAATCTTCTATGAACTCACCATACTCCTAACGGAATACCTTTGGGTGTCTTCTTTCTAGAATGGGGTCATTTGGGGGGTTCCTATACTGCCCTGGCATTTTAGGGGCCCTAAACCGTGAGGAGTAGTCTTGAAACCAAATGTTGCAAAATGACCTGTGAAATCCTAAAGGTACTCATTGGACTTTGGGCCCCTTAGCGTACTTAGGGTGTAAAAAAGTGCCACACATGTGGTACCGCCGTACTCAGGAGAAGTAGTATAATGTGTTTTGGGGTGTATCTTTACACATACCCATGCTAAGTGGGAGAAATATCTCTGTAAATGACAATTGTTTAAAGTTTTTTACACACAATTGTCCATTTACATAGAAATTTCTCCCACCCAGCATGGGTATGTGTAAAAATACACCCCAAAACACATTATACTACTTTTCCTGAGTACGGCGGTACCACATGTGTGACACTTTTTTGCAGCCTAGGTGCGCTAAGGGGCCCAACGTCCTATTCACAGGTCATTTTGAGGCATTTGTTTTCTAGACTACTCCTCGCGGTTTAGGGCCCCTAAAATGCCAGGGCAGTATAGGAACCCCACAAGTGACCCCATTTTAGAAAGAAGACACCCCAAGGTATTCCGTTAGGTGTATGACGAGTTCATAGAAGATTTTATTTTTTGTCACAAGTTAGTGAAAAATGACACTTTGTGAAAAAAAACCAATAAAAATCAATTTCCGCTAACTTTGACAAAAAATAAAATCTTCTATGAACTCGTCATACACCTAACAGAATACCTTGGGGTGTCTTTTTTTCTAAAATGGGGTCACTTGTGGGGTTCCTATACCGCCCTGGCATTTTACGGGCCCAAAACCATGAGTAGTCTGGAAACCAAATGTCTCAAAATGACTGTTCAGGGGTGTAAGCATCTGCAAATTTTGATGACAGGTGGTCTATGAGGGGGCGAATTTTGTGTAACCAGTCATAAGCACGGTGGCCTTTTAGATGACAGGTTGTATTGGGCCTGATCTGATGGATAGGAGTGCTAGGGGGGTGACAGGAGGTGATTGATGGGTGTCTCAGGGGGTGGTTAGAGGGGAAAATAGATGCAATCAATGCACTGGGGAGGTGATCGGAAGGGGGTCTGAGGGGGATCTGAGGGTTTGGCCGAGTGATCAGGAGCCCACACGGGGCAAATTAGGGCCTGATCTGATGGGTAGGTGTGTTAGGGGGTGACAGGAGGTGATTGATGGGTGTCTCAAGGTGTGATTAGAGGGGGGAATAGATGCAAGCAATGCACTGGCGAGGTGATCAGGGCTGGGGTCTGAGAGCATTCTGAGGGTGTGGGCGGGTGATTGAGTGCCCTAGGGGCAGATAGGGGTCTAATCTGATAGGTAGCAATGACAGGGGGTGATTGATGGGTAATTAGTGGGTGTTTAGGGTAGAGAACAGATGTAAACACTGCACTTGGGAGGTGATCGGACGTCGGATCTGCGGGCAATCTATTGGTGTGGGTGGGTGATCAGATTGCCCGCAAGGGGCAGGTTAGGGGCTGATTGATGGGTGGCAGTGACAGCGGGTGATTGATGGGTGGCAGTGACAGGGGGTGATTGATGGGTGGCAGTGACAGGGGGTGATTGATGGGTGGCAGTGACAGGGGGTGATTGATGGGTGATTGATAGGTGATTGACAGGTGATTGACAGGTAATCAGTGGGTTATTACAGGGGAGAACAGATGTAAATATTGCACTGACGAATTGATAAGGGGGGGTCTGAGGGCAATCTGAGCGTGTAGGCGGGTGATTGGGTGCCCGCAAGGGGCAGATTAGGGTCTGATCTGATGGGTAACAGTGACAGGTGGTGATAGGGGGTGATTAATGGGTGATTGATGGGTAATTAGTGGGTGTTTAGAGGAGAAAAGAGATGTAAACACTGCACTTGGGAGGTGATCTGATGTCGGATCTGCGGGCGATCTATTGGTGTGGGTGGGTGATCAGATTGCCCGCAAGGGGCAGGTTAGGGGCTGATTGATGGGTGGCAGTGACAGGGGGTGATTGATGGGTGGCAGTGACAGGGGGTGATTGATGGGTGATTGACAGGTGATTGACAGGTGATCAGTGGGTTATTGCAGGGAAGGACAGATGTAAATAATGCCCTGGCGAATTGATAAGGGGGGGTCTGAGGGCAATCTGAGCGTGTAGGCGGGTGATTGGGTGCCCGCAAGGGGCAGATTAGGGTCTGATCTGATGGGTAACAGTGACAGGTGGTGATTGATGGGTAATTAGTGGGTGTTTAGAGGAGAGAATAGATGTAAACACCGCGCTTGGGTGGTGATCTGATGTCGGATCTGCGGGTGATCTATTGGTGTGGGTGGGTGATCAGATTGCCCGCAAGGGGCAGGTTAGGGGCTGATTGATGGGTGGCAGTGACAGGGGGTGATTGATGGGTGGCAGTGACAGGGGGTGATTGATGGGTGATTGACAGGTGATCAGTGGGTTATTACAGGGAAGGACAGATGTAAATAATGCCCTGGCGAATTGATAAGGGGGGGCCTGAGGGCAATCTGAGCGTGTAGGCGGGTGATTGGGTGCCCGCAAGGGGTAGATTAGGGTCTGATCTGATGGGCAACAGTGACAGGTGGTGATAGGGGGTGATTGATGGGTGATTGATGGGTAATTAGTGGGTGTTTAGAGGAGAGAATAGATGTAAACGCTGCGCTTGGGTGGTGATCTGATGTCTGATCTGCGGGCGATCTATTGGTGTGGGTGGGTGATCAGATTGCCCGCAAGGGGAAGGTTAGGGGCTAATTGATGGGTGGCAGTGACAGGGGGTGATTGATGGGTGATTGACAGGTGATTGACAGGTGATTGACAGGTGATCAGGGGGGATAGATGCATACAGTACATGGGGTGGGGGGGTCTGGGGAGAATCTGAGGGGTGGGGGGGTGATCAGGAGGGAGCAGGGGGCAGGGGGGGATAAAAAAAAAATAGCGTTGACAGATAGTAAAAGGGAGTGATTGATGGGTGATTAGGGGGGTGATTGGGTGCAAACAGGGGTCTGGGGGGTGGGCAGGGGGGGGTCTGATGGGTGCTGTGGGCGATTTGGGGCAGGGGGGGGGGGAAATCAGTGTGCTTGGTGCAGACTAGGGTGGCTGCAGCCTGCCCTGGTGGTCCCTCGGACACTGGGACCACCAGGGCAGGAGGCAGCCTGTATAATACACTTTGTAAACATTACAAAGTGTATTATACACTTTGTATGCGGCGATCGTCGGGTTAACATCCCGCCGGCGCTTCCGTATGGCCGGCAGGATGTTGCGGCAAGTGAGCGGCGCCAGGCGGAGGATCGCGTCACTGATGACGCGATCGCTCCGCCCATGCCCCTACAAGGACCGCCGCCATTTGTCTATACGGCGGTTCTTGCGGGGTGCACTTCCCGGCCGCCATTTGTATATACGGTGGTCGGGAAGTGGTTAACACAACTAAAATTATATTTTCTGCAAATGCCAAAATGAACAGGTCGGTCTGTATTTAAACACGCCCAGAGATGGAGCTGTCCTGATCTGCTGAGGTAACGAGTTCCATAATGTAGGAGCGGCAAGACAGAAGGCTCTGGGACCAAAAGTTTTCATTTGGACTCTGGGTATGACTAGATTATTAGAACCTGTGGCTCTGAGATTGCAGGGATTGCTTTGCAGCTGCAACATTTCTTTCATGTATCCAGGGCAGGGATTATGAAGTCAGTAGGCCAATCTTGAATAGTATCCTCCATTTTATAGGTAGCCAGTGAAAGGAGTGCAGGACTGATGTTATGTGGCAGTGACGGGGTTGGTTGGTTAACAGCAGTATTCTGTATCAGCTGTAGGTGGTACCAGTCCTTTTTTGGAAGGCTGGTGTGGAGAGCATTACAATCGGAATGTAATGAAGGCATGAACTAAGGTTGACAGATCTTTTGGAGGGATGAGGTGCTTGATTTTTGCAATGTTCTTCAGGTGGAAATAGGATGATTTCACCGCAGTAGAGATGTGAGTTCTGAAGTTTAAATCCCCATCAATTAGAACTCCCAGGCTATGCACATTCTCGGAGCTGTGTAGATCTGTGCCTCCTATTCCCAGTGGTGAAGACTGCAAGTTAAGTTGTTTTGTTGTCATGTGCTGCCCTCCGATCAGAAGGACTTCAGTTTTATCTGCTTTTAGTCTCAGCCAGTTGTCGCTCCCTGAAGGGCTCTATATTCGGAAATTCGAAAATTGGGAAAATCGAAACAGGAAAAATGGAAAATCGGCAATTGCCATTTCTGGCCACCCCTGTTAAAAAAGCACGTTTTGGGCTTTTAATTATTATAGTTACCGTATAAGATTATAAAGACTACAACGCTATGCTTAATACAGCTGCATAATTAAAGAGTGTATCACTTTAGGTGAGCAATGCATAGCCATGCCCCCTCTAAGTTAACACCCTAGGTGCCCTTATACAATATCAGTGATGGCAAATAAGGAATCCTGGAACTGATACTAAAGTATACTAAGTAATAGAGGAGGAGAAATCACTAAGGGAGGGTATTTGGTAGTCAGTGGCAGTGACCCCCATATCTCTGCATTTTAACTCATCTTCTGGTGCTGCCATTACAAACCATAATTCAAGGACCAAGAAGTGCAGTCACTTCTGCAATAGGTTTATTGCTTATACATGCATCTAGCTATAATTTTTGTTCTATTTCTACCAGCAGCAGTTGCGCCAAGCAGCACAATCAAAAGTCATCAGAGGATTTCTTAGATTTTTTTCATCTGAAAATGCTTTATGTCTAACTATTGTAAAAAAATAAACAGAGAAAATCTTCCATCACAAAACTGACATCAGAAAGCGCATTGTAATTGTACGGTTTTATAGTGTGTGGGCAATTGTCATGGAAACTATAGACTTATGAAGATAAAGATATTATATGCCATAGAAGCTTACAGAAGATGAATTCCTTTATGTAGCAATGTGCTTTCATTATAAAGTAAAAAATCTTCATTGGCTTTCAAACTTCAACTAGGGACAATTCTATTTTCACTTACTTAGAGACTAGCTATGGGCACCATCACAATTGACCTTAATTTCAGTGCGTCAGACCGGGAAATATCACTGTTGTCAGAAGGGATTTCATTTTTTATGTACTGAGAGGAGATCAACTTGCTTAAAGCAATATAAAATGAAACCCTCATACACATGCCAGCTCTTGGCCAAGTTGGCCAGGCGGGATGCCTCTGCCGAAAATCTACCAAGCACCCCTGTTCTCCATGCGTTGGTGAGAGTTCAGACTGGCAGTCCATCTTAGTGAAGTACAGGTCTAAAGCATTGTTCTCCAACTTACACTGTCCGTCGTGTCCCACCAGTCAGCCCTCCTCAATAGCAACATAATGCATTACTAGCCTGTTGGATAGTGACATGTTTGTAGAGAGTTTAACCCTGAACGCCTGAGGGAATAAGTCCCGATTCCTGCAGGCAACAGTCTTTGTACATGTGCACAAGATTTTATTGTCACCACAGTGCATATTCCTAATGCCTGCGAAGTAGTGTAGGTGTTCTAATTTGGCACCATGTGGTTCAGCAAGATGGTGTGCATTTCATTTAACTTCCTCCGTCCAAGCTGCAAGAATGAAGTATCATAATTAAAGAGAATCTGAAGTTTTTGGGGTTTTTTTAACAGATATTTACCTAGGGAGAGGGATGGGTCTGTGTCCTAATGAGCCTTCCCGTTCCTCTCATGGTCCACGCATTCCAGCACTGGATCCTCCATTCAAACCTCCCGCAGCGGGAGGCTTTGGAATTCTTTGGTAGCCCGAGTGCTCCTGAAGAAGGGCAGCTATGTACTGTGCATGCGCGAGTGCACGAGACAGCATGCTCATGCATGCACTGTACAGAGCGGCCCATCTTCGGTAAAATCGGGCTCCTGGACTTCCGAAGCCTCGGTGGAGAGCAGTCTCCGACCCAAAGGGGTCCTTAGATAAAAATCTGTTTAAAAAAAAAAACACTTCACACTCTCTTTAAATGAAATGCACAATATCCTGCTGTGTTGAAATGGTGCTGAATGCATGAGTTCGAGTTCTCAACCATTTGGTGCCTAATTCAAACACCAACAATAATACTAAGTGCTCCTCATTGTTAAAGTTGAACACATGTTTTGAACAGAGTTGCCCAAGACACAAGCAGGAGTTCACACCCGCTTTCTCAAGGACTCGTATTTAGCCCTTGAGAAAACAGGTGTGGACTTCCCAATACCACAAGTACAATCCTCTGGTTGTTTCCCAGACCTCCTCTTGGCTGCTAACTACAAAACTGGCATTCACTTCACTACAGACTACAGTAGTATCACTGTATTCTGCACTCCATTGCCCTACTGTCTAGTATATTTGTATATTTTCGTGGGATGAGGTTGTATGTTTAATAATTATATATATATATATGTATTAGATGATTTCCATTTTGCACAGAATGTTTTTTTAATGTTTGCACTAAGCACTTTTTGACTCTACAGGTTTCATTGCCTTCTTATTTTATCTGCCTTCAATCTGGGTACTACTATAATTGAAGCGTCAATATTATATACAGTGGTGTGAAAAACTATTTGTTATTCTTTTGCATGTTTGTCACACTTAAATGTTTCTGCTCATCAAAAACCGTTAACCATTAGTTAAAGATAACATAAATGAACACAAAATGCAGTTTTAAATGATGGTTTTTATTATTTAGTGAGAAAAAAAACTCAAAACCTACATGGCCCTGTGTGAAAAAGAAATTGCCCCCTGAACCTAATAACTGGTTGGGCCACCCTTAGCAGCAATAACTGCAATCAAGCGTTTGCGATAACTTGCAACAAGTCTTTTACAGCGCTCTGGAGGAATTTTGGTCCACTCATCTTTGCAGAATTGTTGTAATTCAGCTTTATTTGAAGGTTTTCTAGCATGAACTGCCTTTTTAAGATCATGCCACAACATCTCAATAGGATTCAGGTCAGGGGTTTGACTAGGCCACTCCAAAGTCTTCATTTTGTTTTTCTTCAGCCATTCAGGTGGATTTGCTGGTGTCTTTTGGGTCATTGTCCTGCTGCAGCACCCAAGATTGCTTCATCTTGAGTTGACGAACAGATGGCCGGACATTCTCCTTCAGGATTTTTTGGTAGACAGTAGAATTCATGGTTCCATCTATCACAGCAAGCCTTCCAGGTCCTGAAGCAGCAAAACAACCCCAGACCATCACACTACCACCACCATATTTTACTGTTGGTATGATGTTCTTTTGCTGAAATGCTGTGTTACTTCTACGACAGATTTAACAGGACACGCACCTTCCAAAAAGTTCAACTTTTGTCTCGGCGGTCCACAAGGTATTTTCCCACAAGTCTTGGCAATCATTGAGATGATTTTTTAGCAAAATTGAGACGAGCCTTAATGTTCTTTTTGCTTAAAAGTGGTTTGCGCCTTGGATATCTGCCATGCAGGCTGTTTTTGCCCAGTCTCTTTCTTATGGTGGAGTTGTGAACACTGACCTTAATTGAGGCAACTGAGGCCTGCAGTTCTTTAGATGTTGTCCTGGGGTCTTTTGTGGCCTCTCGGATGAGTTTTCTCTGCGCTCTTGGGGTAATTTTGGTCGGCCAGCCACTCCTGGGAAGGTTCATCACTGTTCCATGTTTTTGCCATTTGTGGATAATGGCTCTCACTGTGGTTCGCTGGAGTCCCAAAGCTTTAGAAATGGTTTTATAACCTTTACCAGACTGATAGATCTCAATTACAGTACTTTTGTTCTCATTTGTTCCTGAATTTCTTTGGATCTTGGCATGATGTCTAGCTTTTGAGGTGCTTTTGGTCTACTTCTCTGTGTCAGATAGCCCCTATTTAAGTGATTTCTTGATTGAAACAGGTGTGGCAGTAATCCGGCCTGGGGGTGACTACAGAAATTGAACTCAGGTGTGATAAACCACAGTTAAGTTATTTTTTAACAAGGGGGGGCAATCACTTTTTCACACAGGGCCATGTAGGTTTTGAGGTTTTTTCCTCACTAAATAATAAAAACCATCATTTAAAACTGCATTTTGTGTTCAATTATGTTATATTTGACTAATAGTTAACGGCTTTTGATGAGCAGAAACATTTAAGTGTGACAAACATGCAAAAGAATAAGAAATCAGGAAGGGGGCAAATAGTTTTTCACACCACTGTATATATATTTATACCTTGATAAGGATGGATAAAAAGGAGGTTTATTACTTCTGTTTTTAAATGGTTTTATATGATTGAAATATCTTGAAATAAAGCTGTAATAGAAACACTCTCCAACAGATGGTGCTGTGATTTGACCATTCTTTCCTTTTGTAGTGTAATTCTCATTATGGTCATTGGACATGTTGAGTGGATAGGGGGGCAAACAATCTTTTGCTTGACAGCCATCATAATGATAACACATTCACCATTAAGTTTCTGCAGAATAACCTAAAAAAATAATAAATGAACATGCTGCCCCTGCTGTAAGCATTTTGAAAAGATGCAAATTAACAAAATTATTTTAACTGCGTTTCGAGGTATACATATACTAACTATTAAGGCTCATTTACATGTATTTCCTTCCTTTATTCAAACATTAAGCAGAATTAAGTAAAACGAAAAATTCACCTCACTTGGTGGATCACAGGAGGATGCGGTTGACGTGACTGATAAAAAAAGACGGGTGAGAAAATATTTGCTGGATAGTGAAAATAATCACATAGCGTTGCGATTGCTATACTTTGTATAGAGTTCATGCGCATGAAAAATGCAACAGGATAGTGATTGCATTCGGGAAAGTCTGCTTCTCTGACCAGCTGCACAAGGTCTTGGTTTTAGCTTCACCCATAAGTAGAAATAAATGGATTCTGTCACTTAAAGATAACCTGTACTGTCCAATTGGTACAATAAAAAACATACCAATTGAGCCACTGTGATCTCTTGGATCCCTCTTTGCCGTTACCGCCACTCCCCACCGAGATTCTGGCTGTTAATCGCCAGTTTTAGGAAGTGTTTACAAGCAAAAAACATGGCCGCTAACCAGGAAGCGATGTTTGTATGTGTATATATATATATATATATATATATATATATATATATATATTATATATATCTCATGTTACAGTATACTTGTTATACTCACGGTCATGGCGCTCGGCTTCCTCTCCGAAAGTGTGCACGCCGGCCAGGCCGCGCTCTGCTGTTCCTCTCCCGTCGGGTGGCGGCGTATGGCATCACATCCGGTGATTACTTCCGCATTGGCGCACACGTGAACGCGGACTATTGTAAGCGTTCACGCATAATTACGTCCGCATCTGCGCATGCGCAAGATTTGAAGTTGGCACCCAAACACAGGTGCTGGCCTATAAAAGCCAGTCTCACTTTGCAATAGGTGCTGTCAGTTCGTTGCAGCTTTGCTAGCTCAGTACCTGTACTTAGCCCGCTATTCCTGATTGACTTCCTGTGTTTTGACCCTTGGCTTGTTCCTGACCACTGTTTGTTTTCCGCCTGAACGACCCTTGGCTTGTCCTCTGATTATGCTTGTCTGCTGCCTGCCTCGACCTCTGGCCGGTCTCACGATTACGCTTGTCTGCTGCCTGCCTCGACCCCTGGCCTGTCTCACGATTACGCTTGTTCTGCTATAGTTCCACAATGCGGTGTCAATTGTTCTCCGAACCAATGTTAGGTTCTCTCTGAGTACAACCTGGTGGGCACTACGCAGCGAAGTCCAGCATCTCCATTAGGGGGACGCTGATGAAGACCCATGGTCACTTAGACTTTGTGCTCGAGGAGATTCTCACCTCAGTGGAGAGGTCAACAACACACCTGAAGATACTTAACAATACTACAAGTTTTTATTACACAGTGAACTCCAGTCAGGGATTCTCACAGTTTCTCTGCATGGGCAGCTCCCTTCCCCCTCAGACAAGCGAAATTGAGATCAGAGAGCTGTCTGTGACTAATAAACAAAGCGCACACACAGAACCTGCAGGAGGCGTGGAGGAGGAGTGCATTCCTTCTCCCTATCACAGCAGAGGCAGTGCATTCCTCTCTGGCTCAACAAAGCTTGACAAAGAAAAGAAGATTAGATATATTACAGAGGCAGTGCAACTAGAAAAGGCTGCAGTAAGCCAGACCAAATTAGAACAGGTATAGGAACTTATAGGATAGAAGAAATAAGGCCGAAAATTGTGTTACATAGTATTTTTAAAGTGTGACTGTCAGGCATAAAATCAAAAATCAATTCTTTATTTTTCTCTGGTAAATAAGCAACAAGGATGCTTACCAGGCAATCCAAAAGTTACAATCACTATTACTTTTCTTGTTAATAAATGATCATTCCCCAGTTTACCTGACTCATACTGTATTTGGTACACACAAAATTTGGTACACAAAAAGGAAGTTGCAGGGCATGCTGGCTTTTTTTGCTTCTCTATATCCCCTCAGACTTAAGTAATGCAGCCAGATTGGCTGAAGCCTCTTTCCCTCCTGTTTTCCCCTCCCATACCTCTGTTCCTCTCTAGCCAATATTTCCCATGCGTAGACAATGCACTTTCTATAGTGAAGGGCGGGCAAATCAGGCAGAGGAGAGTAACGGAAGAAATTACATCAGGGTTGGCTTCAAAATAGCCACAGTTAGGCTACTTACACACCAGGACGTTGCGTTTAAGGGACGTTATAGGGCACATAACGTGCCCCTAACGCAACGCCTGGTGCTCTCTGATGTGGACGTCAGAGTGAGCCGCGTTGTGCAGCTCACTCTGGCGTCCGTGATGCCGTGATGCGTACTCTTGGACGCATGCGGCATCACGTGGGTCCGGCCAATCGCCGCACAGAGCGGCCGCTCCAGGAAGTAAACACTGCACGTCACACCGTGCAGTGAATATTAATTAGCCATGTGCCTGGCCGCTCTCCACTCCTCCCCAACACTATTGAGCATGTGCGCACAGTCTAACACGGCTTAGCCGCGCATAACGCACAGCATGCAGCACTCTCAACGGATGTGCTGCGTTACAATGTAACGCAACGTGGGCACTGTGAACAGCCCATTGATTTTTCATTACTGTGCGGTGGGGCTGCGTTACAGGCTGCACTAACGTGCGCCTGTAACATCTTAAAGGGAACCTGAAGTGAGGAAAATTATTTAAAATAAACACATGACATAGCTGCAAGTGAATATTACATACTAACCTCACTGTCGGTTCCTCTCAGAGGCTAACCATTTTCTTCTTACAGTGATCCCTTACAGTTCTGACAATGTTTTGTCAGAACTGAAATCTGACAGTTATATATCAGCAGCTGTCGGTTATAACTGAATGTGCAAGGTAATGGCCATGTTTCCCTATGGCTCAAGTGGGTGATATTACAGTTTAACAGTGTGCTTACCAGGAAGTGGTTATGGGGTAATGGCCATTTTTAAAATGGAGGACGGAGAATTCCATTGATCACAGTGAACAAATGGGATGCAGGAGAGGAGAAAGAGATTGAGGAGTAGACTACACAGGAGGTAAGTATGACCTGTGGATGGTTATTTTGATTTTTTATTTTCAGTTCAGGTTCTCTTTAATGTGAAAGCAGCCTTAAACTGGGAAATGCTAAGAAGCATTTTCTCTTTTTTTTACTGTAGAAAAATCACTAAAATCAAAAAGTGGACAGTGCAATACATGTGTTATGTAAGTAGAGCAAGTATTTAGCTACTTACAGTATATACGTGTTGTTGTTTTTAGTATGGTTGACAGCTCTTTTTTTAAACAGCAAAGCTCTTTTTAGTGCAGGGAAAGCTCAGAGCAATGAGCTGCATCTGCAAACTGCAACTTGTTGCTTGTCTAGACGAGCCCTAATAGCCTGATTTTGTGAATGAGTGACCCATTAATGTGGAAAACAAGTAATGCTCTTGTGTAAAAAAGATTTTCCACTTCATTGTACTGCTTGGAGACACCTATTATACTCATGTAAATATTTACTGAAAAGTCAGTCAGTGGAATTGACTGAACTCCAAGATAAAACTGGTGAGTTGTGCTAAATGCTTATCATCCTGTGCTTGATAGTATGACTCCGAATATTCACTGCCTACCAATCAATATTTCTAATTGTTATTCCATATGCAGCTCTTTTGTTCTTGATCCTTCCTTTTCTTTCAGGTCTGCCCATGCAGACAGCTTTCTGTATACAATATAATAAGTTTGAGATGTATTATACATATATTGAAGGCTAGTGCTATGGTCGAGCATAATTCCTAAATTATGGCATGGTAGTGAACAATTTTGTCAATTTAAAACCATTATGTGTCTTATACTTTATAGTTTTCACACAATACACAGATGGCAGGACTACAAAGCTGCAATATACCGTGCTGCCCATAATTATTCATACCCCTGGCAAATTTTGACTTAAAATTACTTTTATTCAACCAGCAAGTAATTTTTGAAGGGAAACGACATAGGGTCTCCCAAAAGATAATAAGACGATGTACAAGAGGCATTATTGTGGGGAAAAGCATTTCTCAGCTTTTATTTACATTTGAGCAAAAAGTGTTGAGTCCAAAATTATTCATACCCTTCTCCATAAACAATAGAAAATCTTTTATTGGCTATTACAGCAGTCAAACGCTTCCTTGAAGTGCAGACCAGCTTTTTGCAAGTCTCAACAGGTATTTTTGCCCATTATTATTATTATTTAGTATTTATATAGCGCCGACATATTACGCAGCGCTGTACAGTGTATATATATATCTTGTCACTAACTGTCCCTCAAAGGAGCTCACAATCTAATCCCTACCATTGCCATATGTCTATATTATGTAGTGTAAGTACTGTAGTCTATGGCCAATTTTCGAGGGAGCCAATTAACTTATCTGTATGTTTTTGGAATGTGGGAGGAAACCGGAGTGCCCGGAGGAAACCCACGCAGACACGGAGAGAACATACAAACTCTTTGCAGATAGTGCCCTGGCTGGTATTCGAACCAGGGACCCAGCGCTGCAAGGCGAGAGAGCGAACCACTATGCCACTAGCAATGAGTGTCATGATATCGCAACTAGTTATGATGTTGGGATAATACAGAAGCCATACTCAGTGCAGTTTCTAGGCTAAAATGCACCCAGGGTGAGGGTGTAAAAATTGCGCCCCCCCCCCCCCCGAGCAAGGTATGGACGCCCGCAATATAGGTTAGCCAGGTCTAGTTGCACTCAGTATAGGTCCCCCCAGTATAGGTAGCCAAGAATAGGTAATCCAGTATAGGTAACCAGGCATAGGTGAGCCAGTATAGTTGCCCCCGGTATAGGTTAGCCAGGTCTAGTTGCACTCAGTATAGGTCCCCCCAGTATAGGTAGCCAAGAATAGGTAATCCAGTATAGGTAGCCAGCTATAGGTCCCCCCAGTATAGGTAGCCAGGCATAGGTGAGCCAGTATAGTTGCCCCCGGTATAGGTTAGCCAGGTAGGTGCCTCCAGTATAGGTAGCCAGTATAGTTGCCCCCAGTATAGGTTAGATAGGCAGGCGCCCCTGGTATAAGTTAGATAGGTAGGTGCCCCACTACAGGTTAGCTAGGTGGGTGCCTCTAATATAGGTAGCCAGAATAGTTGCCCCCAGCATAGGTTAGATAGGTAGATGCTCCCAGTAAAGGATAGTTAGGTGCCTGCAACATAGGTAGCCAGTATAGTTGCCACCTGTATAGGCTAGCTAGGTAGGTAGGTGCCCCCAATACAGGTTAGATAAGTAAGTGCCCCAGTATAGGTTTGATAGGTAGGTGCCCTACAGTATAGGTTAGATAGGTAGGTGCCCCCAGAATAGGTTAGATAGGTAGGTGCCCCCCAGTGTAGGTTAGATAGGTAGGTTCCCCCCGTATAGGTTAGATAGGTAGCTGCCCCCCATTATAGGTTAGATTAGGTATGTGCCCCCCATTATAGGTTAGATTAGGTAGGTGCCCCCCATTATAGGTTAGATTAGGTAGCTTTCCCCCAGTATAGGTTAGATAGGTAGGTGCCCCCCACTATAGGTTAGATAGTTAGCTACCCCCAGTATAGGTTAGATAGGTAGGTGCCCCCCAGTATAGGTTAGATTAGGTAGGTGTCCCCCAGTATAGGTTAGATAGGTAGCTGCCCCCCAATATAGGTTAGATTAGGTAGGTGCCCCCCAGTATAGGTTAGATTAGGTAGGTGCCCCCAGTATAGGTTAGATAGGTAGGTGCCCCCAGTATAGGTTAGATTAGGTAGGTGCCCCCCAGTATAGGTTAGATTAGGTAGGTGCCCCCCAGTATAGGTTAGATTAGGTAGCTGCCCCCCAGTATAAGTTAGATAGGTAGGTGCCTCCCCAGTATAGGTTAGATAGGTAGGTGTCCCCCAGTATAGGTTAGATTAGGTAAGTGCCCCCCAGTATAGGTTAGATTAGGTAGGTGCCCCCCAGTTTAGGTTAGATAGGCAGCTTCCCCCAGTATAGGTTAGGTAGGTCCACCCCCCATAATGGAGGGGGGAGCCGGAGCCGCGGGGAGGGCAGCCCGACCTCTCCCTCCCTCTCCCCGGGCCGCCCTCCGTGCTCCCCCCTCAGACGCAGAGTAATTACGCAGCAGGAAGCGCTGTGCATAACTACTCACCTTCCTGCGTTCCACTCGCCGCTGATCTCCTCTCGTCATAGACGCTGCTACACACGCTGCTTCCTGTTTAGCCGGAAGCAGCGTGTGTAGCAGTGTCTGACGAGAGGAGATCAGCTGCGAGTGGAACGCAGGAAGGTGAGTAGTTATGCACAGCGCATCCTGCTGCGTAATTACTCTGCGTCTGAGGGGGGGAGCACGGAGGGCGGCCCGGGGAGAGGGAGGGAGAGGTCAGGCTGCCCTCCCCGCGGCTCCGGCTCCCCCCTCCTTTACAGCGCCCCCTCACAACAGCGCCCAGGGCGGCGGCACGGGCCGCATGGCCCTAAAAACGGGCCTGGCCATACTTTCCCATTTTAATGTCTGCTGTGTATTATGTCAGGTGTGTATGTCGGCTAAAGCCAGGCTGGCTTTGGGGGAAGCTGTGATTGTCTGTATGACAGGATGAAGAACTTTGAGTCTGTATTCAGTCCTCTGGAAGTTGGAAGCTGCTAATTGGATTGCCTGTCGGCCAGGAGATTGTAAATTTGCATCTGAAGGTGAACTCTTGTGAACAATAGAGCAGGAACTGCTAAATTGACTTGCTAGCTTCGGGCAAGGAAATGGCTCATTAGGCCACTAGCCAGTCACCTTTGATCTGCTGTGAAATACTGTCTCAGATGTACTATTGTAACCTGGCTCAAATAAGCTGCTACTGTGATTGTTTGTATGTCAATGAAACTACATTTGCATTCGGTTCCTCTGGATACAGGTAATTGGGTAACGACCCTCTATTCTGTCCTGGATCTTGCATTACTTTGAACTTTGTGTATGTGTAAACAAGCCACTATACAATCCAGCCTGAATGAGTCTGGACAGTTGGAAGCTAACACAGGAACGTTTGAAGTTTACATATGACAGCCTGCTGGAAGTGTGTGAAGTGTTTTGAAATCTCTGAAAGATCAAAAGTGGGACAGGAAAAACCTTGGAAGTTTGCATATCACAGGATATGACCAGCATTCTGTGCAAACCTTCGGAGGCGGGTTGGACTTGTACCCCCAGGCCCCAAATGGTCCTATAAGAACCCGCAAAGGTCCTTCACAACTCGTAGTTCCTTGGAGATAGCCAAGATGCTAGAGCTGCCCCGACTACTGGTTGGAAGTTGCGTTCTAAGGCAAACAACGCTCTGTATACGCTGGTAACGTTTTTTTCCCTTTTATTTCTGCAACCTGTCTTGTTGTGTACCTTTGTAACTTTTATTTTGTAATTTTTACTTTGTTTTTGTAAATCTTTTGTATATATTAGTTTCTGCATTGTTCCACATTTTTCTGGAGTATTAAATCATTATTTAATAAGTTTGACTTCTGCTGTACTAAGCTAACGCTCATAGCCTAGAGGAGACTGCAGTGTAACTTGCGTTACAAAGTCAGTGCTTGATTGTGCCTTGCTACTGTACGATTGTACTGTGTGTGTGTGCGTGCGTGGCATTCCCGTATTCGGCCTCAAGCGCAAAGCTGACCCAAATCGAAAACGCAGATTGCGTGCAGATCACTCGACATCAGAGTGGAAGTGTCTAGCAACAGCTAGTGGTGGCAGTGAGAAGTGTTCTGAGGGTTCACAGCTTTGTGTCAGCTTGACTAAGGCTGCTTCCCCTCTCGATCTGGTCAAACCCGCAGTCGGGAACCATATCTGCAGGCTTAGCCGCGGGGCCGGTTCCTGACAATGAGCTCCAAATCTTTCAGGTTGGAGCGGTCTTCTGATCTTTAACTCTCTCCACAGATTCTCAATTGTATTCAAGTCAGGACTCTGGGTGGGCCACTCCAAAACGTTAATGTTGTTGTCTGCCAACAATTTCCTCACCGCTTTTGCTGTGTTCTTTGTGTCATTGTCATGCTGAAATGTCCACTGGTGTCCAAGGCCAAGACTGCTTAATGTTGTTGATGAGAATCTTCAAGTATTGCTCTTTTTTCATGGAGCCATTTACTGTGATTAGGTTCCCTGGTCCATTGGCTGAAAAACACCCCCAAAGCATTAGGTTCCCACCACCACCTTTGACAGTGGGGATGGTGTTCTTTGAGTTGAAGGCTTCTCCTTTTTCAAGCCAAATGAAGGAAACATCATTGTGACCAAACAATTCAATTTTTGTTTCATCTGACCATAACACAGAAGACCAGAAGTCGTCTTCTTTGTCCAGATGAGCATTTGCAAAGGCCAAGCAAGATTTTGTGTGCCTTATCTGGAGAAGTGGCGCCCTCCTTGGTCTGCATCCATGGAACCCAGCAGTGTGCAGTGTCCGTTGGATTGTCTGCCTTGAGACGTTGCCACCAGCAGAGCCCAGATACACCAGGATGGCCTTTGCAGTAATCCTTGGATTCTTTTTCACCTCTCTCACAATTCTCCTGGCCAGCACAGGTGTCACTTTTGGTTTCCGACCACGCCCTCTGACATTTCCCACAGTGCGGAACATCTTGTATTTATTAATAATACTTTGCATTGTAGCCACTGGAACGTGAAAACATTTAAAAATGGCCTTGTAGCCCTTTCCTGACTTGTGAGCAGCTACAATGCACAGCTGCAGGTCCTCACTGAGCTCCTTTGTCTTAGCCATGACAGTTCACAAACCAACTGCAGAGAGCTGCTTTTTTCACCTGTTGAGTTGATTAAAACAGCGGTTCCCATTTAATCAGGGTAATTAGGCTGCTGTAGAACAGCTTGGACTATTTGGAATGGTATAGAACTTTGGATTATCCTACAGACTGTGACAGTTTGTGAAGGGTATGAATAATTTTGGACTAGACACTTTTTGCTGACATGTAAATAAAAGCTGAGAAATGTTTTTTTCCCCACAATAATGCCTCTTGTACATCGTCTTATTATCTTGTGGGAGACACCTATGTCATTTCCCGTCAAAAAAGTACTTGCTGGTTTAATAAAAGTAACTTTAAGTCAAAAATTGCCAGGGGTATGACTAATTATGGGCAGCACTGTAAGTATGTCTTGTATGCAAACTTACTACTAATCTCTTAGTTGAACAATAAGTACAGGTAGGCTTTAATACTTTGTCCTCAGAATTCTTTACATTTCTAAGGAACAAATTTAATAACATAGTAAAAATATGATTTTGAGAAGCTGAGACACAAAAGCGCCCCTACCCTTTCTAACATTAGGCACAATCTGTCTTTGAACAAAAGACTTCAACCATTTATAGCTAATTTTGGCTGTTTAAGTACGCGGTCTTATTGAGCTGTAAAATGTTTTCTGTGTAAAGCTGTCAATTTGACTCTTGTTCTGTTCTGCTCCTCATATAATACTCAAGTATTCAGTAGCTATTTAAATCTTATTGCATAGAAACCTTGTTTTAGTCACATGATGACTTCATCAGTTGGCAGATGCGATCACTGTATGATCAGATTTTCCATTCCATCACTTTAATATCTGATGCATGAGAAGGAGATGTTTGCTCCTAACAAGCCTGTTGTTCCCAACATACAGATAATTGTTAGTTCTTTGGCTATTATAAACACACAATGGCAGTTTTTGTGGAACACTATAGAACAGATCTATAGTATCAAATGCTATGCTATTGCATTGTATGCCTTTTAACTTGAGTTCCAGAAAATTAACATTACAGTGAAAATAAAAATCAGAAATGGAATCTACTGTGTGTTCAGTTAAGGGTTAAAGTAAATCAGAACAGTTCACCGGGAATTCTCATGGCTGCATATTGTAAACAAAAACTGTACTATACATCTGTTTAAAACTTGCCATCTGAAGATTCCATTACCGCAGCTCTCCCATTACTTTATATTTTGTTGCATCATGCTTTTCAGCCATTGGAACTGAGAGGCTGACTGGCGGTGAGTTTGCAGGGAGCATCCCCCTTGGAGGGGACTATGTTATATAAACAGTCATGAAAGCAAATAGAAGCTGGCTCAGTTTAAAAGGTCACATGATGGGATTTCTATATGTGAGGATAGCTGGTAACTGGTTAAATCTATATATTTGCTTCATGCCATCCCCTTTGCCATTCATACTCCACACTGATGCTGGGGTTTGGGGTCTGCACTGTGATCCATTCAGGCTGCACTTTCCAAAACTGTCAGTCTCCCGCTTGACTTCAGGAGGAAGAACAAGCTGCACACTTTAATGGGAAAGGCCGAGGAAGTGCCATGTCATAGTTTTTCAGTTTGGGCTATTGTAAAGAAAGAAGAGTTAGAATATCTACCAAGGTTTTACTGTTTACTGTTCTCAGGTGATACCTAAAGCTGTAATGTGAGAGAGAAAGCTGACAGCAATTCTTCCACTCTATAAAACAGTATTTTTCTTTCTGTTTTCTCTTCTTGTGGAGATTCTGAACCACTTTTTGAAAAGGACAAAGTAAAATATTTCTGGTGTAGACGCCAACCACACTGAAGAGGTGCTAGCTAAGCCTTCTTGTATCCAACCCAAAAATGGAAATAAATTAGTTTGTTCTTCAGCTGTATAAACAGGGAGAAACGACAGAAGAGACCTGTATTTCGTATTTATGAACAGGTAGCTCAGTATGTCTGCAGGTGTGAAAGACTCTGACTACCACCACCACAAACACACACAAACCGAAGCAGAGCTTTTTCACACACGCTGCGCATCGCGTAGAGTTGAATTTTGGTGCGGCTTTGGCCTCATGCACGGGTAATTCGGGAATCTGACGATTGCAGCACCCCAAATTACTTCTCCCTTCAAATTGCTACAACTCGGAAGGGGAATAGTATTTAACTTCACCCTGAATTTGTGGGGCAGCAGGGTGGGCCGTTATTCGGCTCACTCTGCGCCAAAAAGCCCTGTGTGCCCATATGCCATGTACGCCACACACACACAAATTGGACACAGAAAATAGGAAGAACTGCAAATAAGTGTGGGAGCGTTGCCAAGAAGCATCAACCATTTAGCAATACATAAAGTGTAGCGCAAGTGAGTGTGATGGTACAGGGCCAAGAGGTATGTCGTGTGTATATTTCCATAACACTCCCTCTTCTTTCATAACAAAGTAAAGACCGTCTGGAATCTTTCCTAGACATTGTAACTGTATATGAATAAATGTCCTGCCAGCACCTCACACAGATGAAAGCATCAGCTTTGCCTTACGGTATTACCTCCGCTAGAGGTATTAATGCCAGACAGACACTGTCAGTTTGTGTGCATCATGTGTGTGTTAGAGCTATTGAGAACTTACCATGTCCAGGCAACAGTCTCAATTTTGTGATCAGATAGGAGAGGAGACATTATGTTATAAAAAGGATGTTAACCCATTTTATATAAAGAGGACAAAATTTAAAGCAATCCTGAAGCCATAAATTATTATTATTTATATATAATTATATAAAATTTATATAAAAAGATAAATTCTTACCTGGTTAGGTAGAAGAATCTGGATAGTCCAGATACCTTACTTAGCTTCATACACGCAGGCGCAGTAGAACAAAGGCGCTCGTGCATGAAAGAAGAAAGCTATGCATGAATGCCTCCATTCTTCTGGGACACTGCAACCCATATTTACTCATGTGCAGTATGGATGTGATGGTTTCCGGCCGCACTCCCATTTGCAGGGTCGAATATGTGCTATTACGTACAGTGTACAAAGACACGGAAACCCATGGACTTCTCAGAAGCTTCCCACCAAGTAAGCCCCATATTTTTGGACCATAAGACACACATTTTCTCTCGCAAAAGTGTGTGTGCGTGTGTGTTTTGGGGGAGTCAGTGCATCTTATGGTCCGAATAATACAATTCGGACCTGCGCCAGCCTTCCCCCCCCTATAAGTGCATGTTGCTACACCAGACCACTGACGCTTCCATCCGATGATCCTTTTGTTGGTCTTGGGGGCGGTACCACAGTTCCATGATTAGGGCCAATCACTGCACTTGCTGAGTATCAGTGACCTATCAGGAGTCAGTGGGCATCTTTCCTTAAACGACCAAGGAACGACGCCCACTGATAGGTCACTGCTACTCAGTGAGTGCAGTGATTGGCCCCAATGAAAGAGCCAACTCCAGTTGAGAATCAGAACAGCAGGCGGTCGTAATTGGTGGGTCTGGTTGCAGTGCCATCCACCTAAATGTCTGCATGACATCTGGAGGCTACCTCGACTTCAGATCAGCTGGAGCAACAGCATGCACTTGGAGCAGCGGGATTGAATCAATGCATCTGCTCTACTCTGCCAAGGCCTTCTGCAGCACGTCCCTGGACTCAACTTCTGACGCATCATTCACTCTGATTGGCAAGTAGATCACCTACTAGGAGGTCATTAGGGTGGCAAAGGAGAACATAGGGGTACAGAGGAGACACAGGAGGACACGGGGAATGAGGGTGACACAAGGGGACAGATGAGACAAAGAGGGACAGAACAGGACACAGAGGGACACAGGGAGACACAGAAGGGACAGAGTAGGACATGGGGGACACAAGAGTTATAAGGAAGGCACAATTGGGACACGAGGTACAAGGGGGGTTGGGGGAGAAGATCCATATGCAGCATGGACACACTGGTTTTAGTACATCTTTTTCTACCCTGGCTTTTGTCCTCTAAACCTAGGTGCTTCTTATGGTCTGAAAAATATAGGTATCTATCTTTTGCCTTCAGGATTACTTTATTTTGGGAGCCTGAGTGTGTGTGTGTTCAGCCCTATACAAAGTCATCTCTGATATCCAGCCAATGTAATTCCTCTGTAGGTTGCTGTGTTAGGCCCAGTGCACAACAAAAACCTCTAGCAGATCCGCAAAATGCTAGAGGTTTTTGAAGCAGATATTCAGAGCGATTCTAGGCATGAGAGGTTTTCTAAACATGCCTTGGTTTTTTGGAGCATTTTTGTGTAGCAGATTTAATATATTGTTACAGTAAAGCTGTTTCTGAACAGCTTCTGTAACAAAAACGCCTGGAAAACTGCTCTGATCTAGCGTTTTTCTACTTTCCTATACTTTAACATTGAGGCAGAAATGCCTCAGAAATCTAAAAAGTGCTGCAGCCCCCGAGTTTGCGTTTGTGGAAAAAAACGAACCGCTCTGGTGTGCACCAGCCCATTGCAATACATTACCCAAGCAGTTTTCAAACAGCTAGCGTTTTTAAAAATGCTCCATAACCGCTCTGGTGTGCACCAGCCCTTAGCAAGGTGCTGTCTTAGGGTGCTCTGATTTCTGATTAGCTAACTTGTAGTTCCATAGACAGATTTAGACCGTCCTTAAAGAGACACTGAAGCGAAAAAAAAATTATGATATTATGATTTGTATGTGTAGTACAGCTAAGAAACAAAACATTAAGATCAGATACATCAGTCTAATTGTTTCCAGTACAGGAAGAGTTAAGAAACTCCAGTTGTTATCTCTATGCAAAAAAGCCATTAAGCTCAACGACTTTTCAAAGTCGTGGAGAGGGCTGTTTTCTGACTTTTATTATCTCAACTGTTATTAAACTGTTTACTTTTCCTCTGCAAGAGGAGAGGTCATTAGTTCACAGATTGCTCTGAAAGAATCATTTTGAATGCTGAGTGTTGTGTAATCCCCACATATTAGAGAATGATGCAGTGTTAGAAAAAACACTATATACCTGAAAATAAAAATATGAGAATATTTTATTTGCTGCTAATCTTCTAGTAATTATTCATAGTACACAACCAATTCATTATATCATATATTTTTTTTCGCTTCAGTGTCTCTTTAATGGTATAGTTTATCTCTGTTTTTCTCTTTTTATTTTATAAGCAATTTACTGCAATTGTGTGTTATTGTGGCTTCTTGTCTTTATAATTACTACTTTTGT
The DNA here is from genome assembly GCF_040937935.1 of Hyperolius riggenbachi. Classification (NCBI taxonomy): domain Eukaryota; kingdom Metazoa; phylum Chordata; class Amphibia; order Anura; family Hyperoliidae; genus Hyperolius; species Hyperolius riggenbachi. Next base: position 251,179,305 of record NC_090649.1, on the reverse strand, counting down.
CAATTTTCTTTCTCCTCTGTTCCAGCCTTTGGAATATAACTTACTTAAATTAAACTGGATGCGTATATGTGTCCAGTTTGAGCCGCAGTAAATCAATCTGGCCAGTGTTGTTGCAGCGCATGCACAAGTTTCCATGAGCTCATGGTGGGATTTACATGTTGGCAGTTGGTAAAGGGAAATGTATTCCCCAAGCCAATCAAATTGCCTTGAATGAATAAACAAATCATGAGGCATGTTCATTCATAAAAGTGAAAGTAACTAATGCAGTTAAAAAAACGGTCAAACACCTCCTGGTAACTTCCAGGATAGCGTATAGTGCCAGGTAACTAGTTAAAAAAACATAAATAGTTAAGTTAGGGTCTGACTTTTTTTTTTAATATGTATGTAATGAGGGTTCATTACTGTTATTTTAGCAAATAAGGGATTGTAATTATTGAAAGGGTACAAAAAAAACCCCACAATATATGGCCATACATTGTACTAGGAACATCATTTAAATGTTGTGGTAGTTGGGACAAATGGCAAATAAAATGTATGCGTCTTATCTACAGTAGCAATGTTTATTTTAAAACTACAGGGCATGTACCGTATATACCGGCATATAAGACGACCCCCCAGCTTTTCTATTTAAGATATACAGTTTGGGATATACTCGCCGTATAAGACTACCCATCTTCCAATGCACACCAAATTAAATTAAAAAAGATCATATACTGGTGCTATGCTTGAACAGATACTGGTTATGTACTGTATGTGTTACCCAGTATATAATAGTATATAGTCAATTGACTGGTTGGATTGGTCAACTCTCCCTCTCCCTAAGTGGATTGGTCAGCTCTCCTTTTCTCCCTGTTTATCAGAGCGATATGGAAGAATAGATTGCGCTGTGCCCATAAAACACACCTCTTTCACCCTTCTGGCCCACCCTTGTATCCTATTTACCTCCTTCTCTGCCTCTCAGATCTCGCACATGTGCATCTGCGCCGCTTTACTACGGTCCTCAGCAGCGAGATCTAAGAGTCGGTAACAGGACAGGGCGTATCACCTGACATCAATGACACCTGGCGTATAAGACGACCCCTGGCTTTTCAGAAGATTTTCAAGGGTTAAAAAGTAGTCTTATACGCAGGAATATACTGTAATTGGAGAAATTGTGCATTTTTTCCATTTTTTTCTTTGAATTTCCCTATAAAATGCATAGAAAATAAAGTAATTATGGAAAACAAGTATCATCCCCAAAAAGCGTAATTTGTGGTGAAAAAACCCCCCAAGATATACCATATTTTTTGGACTATAAGACGCACTTTTTCTCCCCCAAAAGTGGGGAGAAAAAGTACCTACGTCTTATAGTCTGAATGTCCGAATGTAAGCTACCCTGGTGCTTGTTTCCGTATGGTTAAATAGGTCCTAAGCGAGCGAGTGCTGTCCAGAGCGGCATAGCAGCAGCCGCTGTAACTATGCACATTAATTGTCCTTTGATCTTAATCTCCTCCCCCCCAGCGTGCCCCGCAGCAGCGTGTTCCACAATGTTTACATGTGACACAGGAGAAGCCGCCGTTATCAGCATAGCTAGTCCTTTGATCTCGCCCAGAAGCCGTCACCTCTAATGCTGGTCCTTTAAACTTGCCCAGAATATGCCGCCCGCCGTCACCCGCTGTTAGCTCTAATGCCCGAAGCCGTCACCCGCCATTATCACTGTCAATCCTTTAAACTTGCCCAGATTACGCCGCCCGCCATTATCTCCAATGCTCGTCCTTGGATCTTGCGCAGCATCAGACCCCATTAGCACGATCCCTGCTGACAGGCAATTCAGCCGCTATAGCAGTGGTAGTGATGGGTCGTTCGCGAATGAGCCGGCTCTAAGAGCCGGCTCTTTGCTGCGAACGATAAGAGCCGGTTCTCTGTTTTGAAAGAGCCGATGCCTCAGCCGCCCCACACAGCTCTGATTTGCTGTGTAATAAAGGGCGCTGAGGCATGCTGGGAGATGTAGTCCTCCTCTTGCAGCTTGTACGAGTGTATGGGGCGGAGCAGAGCAGTAGCAGGAGGGATTGCCCAGTCAGAGAAGCAGTCTGGAGTTGTCATGGAGACGGGGGCGGGGATTTTACTCCGATTCTGAGTGGTGTCTAGTGATATTTAACGAAGAGCCGATTCAGAGCCGTAAGAGCCGGCTCTTTAATGGGAGCCGATTCAGAAGAGCCGATTCTCCGAGAACAGCCGGAATTCCCATCACTAAGCGGTGGAGTCTGAAGGCTTTGGTACTACCCTGTTTACGTACGTCATCCCATGACCCGGCACACGTGCGACACAGGTCATTAGAGGGCGCCAAGATCCAAGGACGGCGGGCGGCGAATTCTGGGCAAGTTTAAAGAATCGACAGTGATAATGGCGGGTGACGGCTTCCGGCATTAGAGCTAACAGCGGGTGATGGCTTCTGGGTGAGATCAAAGGACGAGCATTGGAGATGACGGTGGGCCATGTATACTGGGCAAGTTTAAAGGACCAGCATTAGAGGTGACAGCTTCTGGGCGAGATCAAAGGACTAGCTATGCGGATAACGGCGGCTTCTCCTGTGTCACATGTAAACATTGTGGAACACGCTGCTGGGGGGGGGGGGGTTTAAAATCAAAGGACAAGTAGTGTGCATAGTTACAGCAGCTGCTGCTATGACCTTTAGAAGATCACACTGGTGCTGCTGCCATCATTTACATGGCATGGACACCCACACTGGACCCAGCACTGCCACCCAGGCTGGTAAGATTTCCTTTAATGTACTTAAATTTACTGTTTAGTTAGTGTAGCTGGGGAAAGAAAGGGGGGGGGGTTGTGTAGTGCAGTGTAGCTTGGTGGGGGGGGGGGCTTGGAGGATGGGGGGCAGCAGGAGTTAGTGAAGTGTAGTTTAGTATAGTTTGTGGGGACGTCAGGGGTTAGTGTAACTTGGCAGTGTAACAAGGTCCATAAGACACTCCTGGACCATGGATGCACCCAGGTTTAGTATATTTTTCCCCCTGGTTTTTACCCCCTAAACCTGGGTGTGTCTTATAGTCCGGAGCGTCTTACAGTCCGAAAAATACGGTACATCATTTAGGAACGTCCAACGACCGACACTAGCGGCAATACATTACCTGTTCCGCCAGCGTCCCCTGGTCTCCGCTGTCCCTTCTCCGCGCTGGGCTCCGGCTAGCTTCACTTACTTCCTGTCCCGACAGGAAGTTTAAACAGTAGAGCGCCCTCTACTGTTTAAACTTCCCCCGGCAGGAAGTAAAGTGAAGCTGTAGCCCTGGAGCCCAGAGCGGAGAAGAGACAGCGAAGACCAGGGGACTCGCGCCGGCTGGATCAGGTAATGTATGTGGGGGGCGGCGACGGCGGCAGCTCCACAGATTGTGAATCGGTTTCATAGTGAAATCGATTGACAATCTGTTTGCAGTAAAGGCAGCCATACGATCCCTCTCTGATCAGAGTCGATCAGAGAGGGATCTATCTGTTGGTCGATCTGATGGCAAATCGACCAGTGTATGGCCACCTTTAGAGAGACTGTGGAGTATTGTGCTATCAGTGCCTATAATGTAAGCTCAATTGTGATTGCATTGCTATCTGTGTGAGATTGCACTGCGTGCCATGCCTTCCCATTCAGCAATAGGCTGACCCATAGAACACAACTGCAAACCTGAGTGCATGCAGTGTGGAGTCAGCGTATGTAGCTGTATGTGCCATTGACAGGGACAAAGCCTCTTGGATGTCCAGGAATCTGTGTATGGGGCCTAACAGCTTAAGCCATGCTTAAAGAGACACTGAAGCGAAAAAAAATTATGATATCATGAATTGGTTGTGTAGTAGGGGTAATTACTAGAACATTGGTAGCAAAAAAAAAATATTCTCATATTTTTATTTTAACCACTTTACCCCCCACGGTACGGATTTCTCCGTCCCTTTTTCCACCCTTATAAAAGCAAGGGACGGAGAAATCCGCTACCGCCGCTGTCCACGCTCCCACCGCTCGTGCGTGCGCTCCCGACGCTCGTGCACGCCACCGCCCGCTCGCCCAGAGATCAATGAACGGGAAAATCCATTCCCGTTCGTTGATCTAAGCCCCCGCAATGATCTGCTGCTTCTATGAGAAACAGCGCGATCATTGTGATTTTCCCAGCCTCATAGTGCTTCCTGTAAGCGTCCTTCCGGACGCTTACAGGTCGCATGAACACAAACTCACAGTAGCCATCTTGTGGCCAAATAGTAAAACTACACCCTAAAGCATTTTACATATACAAATACATTAGTTTTACACAATAAATTAAATAAATAGTTACCTTAGGGACTGAACTTTTTAAATATTTATGTCAAGAGGGTATAATACTGTTACTTTATAAACTACGGGCTTGTAATTAGGGATGGATGCTAAACTAAAAAAAATGCACCTTTATTTCCAAATAAAATATTGGCGCCAAACATTGTGATAGGGACATAATTTAAACGGTTTTATAACCGGGACAAATGGGCAAATACATTTCATGGGTTTTAATTACAGTAGCATGCATTATTTAAAAACTATAATGGCCGAAAACTGAAAAATAATAATTTTTTCCAACATTGTTTCCTATTTTCCCATTAAAACACATTTAGAATAAAATAATTCTTGGCATAATGTTCCACCTAAAGAAAGCCTAATTGGTGGCGAAAAAAACAAGATATAGTTCATTTCATTGCGATAAGTAATAATAAAGTTATAGACGAATGAATGGAAGGAGCGCTGAATGGTGAAAATTGCTCTGGTGTTCAAGGGGTAAAGTTATACAGCTTTTTTTTATATAACATTGCATCATTCTCTAATATATGCAGTTTACACATTACTCAGCATTCTACAGGCATCAAAAGTTTTTACAGAACAGGCAGTGAACTTTTGACCTGTCCTGAACTGTTCTCTGCAAAAGAAAAACACAATACAGCTGAGATAACCTCAATAATAGCTCAATGGCTATTTGCATAGATAACAACTGGAGTTTCTTAACTCTTCCTGTACTGGAAACAAATATTAGACTTATGTCTATGCTCCTAATGCTTTATTTCTTAGCTGTACTACGCAACCAATTCATTATATCATACCTTTTTTTTTCTTCAGTGTCTCTTTAACCACTTTCGCCTCCTGGACGTACTAGCTACGTCCAGGAGGCCATGTGCACGTGCGCTCCCGGTCGCAGATCATTAGCCCAGGAATCAATGAATAGGGCTATGGTGCATGATCACCAATTCCTCTCCCCCGCAGAAAAAGCGACATCTTCTCTCGGAAGCTTCGCTTTTTCTGGCTCTTGCGTCCCCATATGTCCCTCTAAGCATACATGTTACGCTTACAGTGACGTCATGTAAACAAACACATGGCTGCCATCTTGTGGCCAAAAAGTAAAACTACAACTAAATGTAAAAAATAATAAAAATCAACACATATTTACGGAAAAAAATTGCTGTTTACATCCCACCCTCCCAAAAATACCCAAATAAAATGTTCAATATAAAAAAAACAACAACATTACAAAAAAAAAAAATGTAAATATTTACCTAAGGGTCTAAACTTTTTAAATATCAATGTAAAGATGAAATATTTCTATTTTTTTTATTTTAAACTTGTAAATAGTGATGGATGCAAAACGGAAAAAATGCACCTTTATTTCCAAATAAAATATTGTCGCCATACATTGTGATAGGGACATACTTTGAATGGTGTAATAACCGGGACAAATGGGCAAATACAATACGTGAGTTTTAATTATGGAGGCATGTATTATTTTAAAACTATAATGGCTGAAAACTGAGAAATAATGATTTTTTTAAGTTTTTTTCTTATTCTTCCTGTTAAAATGCATTTACAGTAAAGTGGCTCTTAGCAAAATGTACCCCCCAAAGAAAGCCTAATTGGTGGCGGAAAAAAACAAGATATAGATCAGTTCATTGTGATAAGTAGTGATAAAGTTATAGGTTAATGAATGGGAGGTGAACATTGCTCGGATGCATAAAGTGAAAACGACTGAAGGCTGAAGTGGTTAAGGTTATTAAGGGTATTAAGGGTTTTCCCTAAAGTAAAGCTTCTTCCTCCTTCCAATTCCCTGAACATTGTGAGATCTTGTCTACACTAGCTTGTTACCTAGGCAGGTCTTGACAGTGAGCCCATATAATTCAGATCCTTATTCCACAGGAATTAGAAGTCAACAAATGATAAATTCTTTTGGCATGCATCTGCAGCTGAAATGAATATAATATTTCCAGCAATTAGCATGACCTATACTGTAGGAAAGAAATAATATACAGTACTGATCTTCCCAAATGAGTTACTACTGATGGGTGAATCTGCAGTACCAGCTGACTGTGCCATGCATAAGATGCTGAAATACTGTCCTAAGTACCTTCACATCATTAGCATGTTATCTGAATGCCTCAAATATGCAGTAATTGCACAATGCCACAATGCAAACTCCAGGGTGCTATTTTTTGGATCTCTTCATCAGTCATGATGGCCCATTTGTTTTTGCACATTACTATGCATTTGTGGTTATTTTATTTTTAATTGACTCCCTGCTCCGGACACAAATAATAATTTTGCATAATGAGAAATACATGACACTTAATACATTCTAAACGGACATCATTAATTCTAATTGTAGCAACACTGAAGTTAATTGTGGAATAACAGGGAAATTGAATTCCCACTGGAGTTCAGAGTCAATTTCATTTATTCCAGATGACCATCTTGCTGGAGATCTGTTATGTGGGTGTTTTATGTTTTGGAGGAAAGTGTGCAATGATTAAATTATAAAGGTCTGCAAAAACTTGTGTCATGTTCCTTTGTAAGAATCAGAAATCTTGCTAAACGACATTGGGTAAAAAAAAAAGAAATCTTGCTAAACGCAACCTACTTATCTACAGACCTACTAGCTTATTTGTTAGCCTCACAAGAAATTATTTTGTATCTTTTTTGAGTAAATAAATTATAAATCAGCAAAAGTAAACTAATTACTCAAGCAAGCAATTATTTGAGCTGCTACACATACAGTATATTATTAGTTAAATATGTTTGTTTCTATTAAACAAATATGTTTGTTTCTATTCATTCTCCTCTTGCCTTTTTCTTAATCATTTGCACGGGAAATGACACATGGCCATGCACTGGTTGATAAAGTCAAATGATGCATCCCTCTCAGATCATAATCTGATCAGATAGGGAACCATCCGATAGCATTACCCTCCACACACTGCACACAGATTTTTAATACGTTTTAGCATTATATCCATTACAAATCTATCTAACTGCAGTGTTGCACTGAATCGTATGGGGCCATTAATCTGACACCGCTACAGACCCACTGCCGATCAAAATGTATTATTGATCCATTTCGGACAAAAATTGGTCGATCAAGCGAGCATGTTGTGGCAATGATTTCTAGCAGATTTGATTGAAGGATTGTATCAGACGGATATGAATAGTAAAAATCGATAAGTGTATGAGCACCTTAACCATTAGCCGCGATTGTGGCAGTATATCTATGAGCGGCGTGCACGCGGTAGCACGCACCCGCTCTCTCCCCCATGACTGGCAGTTACAGGACAGATTGGTGAATGAGAACATGTTTCCATTCACCAATCTACACTACGTCTCTCCCTCTAGATTGTAAGCTCTCCCTCTAGATTGTAAGCCTTTGGGCAGGGTCCTCACTCCTTTTGTGTCCTACCTGATCATGCACCTCTATTACTGTGCACCCATGCTATGCATTTGAGTGAACCTAACTTGCCTAATCTCCATGCTCCCATCCAGTGACTAAGCATTACCTTGTACTCATAATGTGCTGTGTGATCTGGTTTTCTTGTATTCCTGTATTGTCATATTGCTGTTTGTCACCCCTAAATATTGTCTGTAACCTAAATTAATGTCCAGCGCTGCGTAATATGTTGGCGCTTTATAAATACAACAAATAAATAAATAAATAAATACGTGCTGGATTCAGCTTTCTATACTTGCCATCTAGTGGACAAATAGAATAGTGCACTTCACTATTATTTTTGTCCCCTCAAAAAATCCAACACATTTAAATAAAAACCCTATTAACCCCTTTTTGTTCCCACAGTTAGCACAATAAAAAAAAACTTGTAAAAAAGAGCCAAAGTGACAGAATATATAATTTGTTACGTTAGGGACTTAGTTTTTAAATTATGTATGCTACGAGGATATATTATTGTTTTTTGGAATAAAAAAAATACAAAATGGAAAAAATACACTTTTATTTCCATATAAAATATTGTCGCCATACTTTGTACTAAGGACATAATTTAAATGTAATACCTGGACAAATAGGCAAATGAAATGTGTGGGTTTTAATCACAGTAGCACTTATTTTAAAACACACATACACACATACCTTTTTATTTCTGCGGAAATTGGGTATCTGTATACAGTAAATACAGGTCTTCCCGCTAATGACAATGTTGTCCATTAAATGTAGCTGCAAGTCAAAGGTTTCTTCTAACTTACCCACTCTGTATAAAATCATGTAAGGCTCCAGAAATGAAATCAATAGTTACTTTGATGTAATAGTGTTTCATACTGGCCTTTAGCAAAAAATAAACCTCCTTCCATCATTATTTCCATGATTCGTTTAATACTCTGATGATGCACAACTGTCAAACCGAGTATGGTATATATCAGAATGAGAAAAGGAAACAAAGACAACTGCAGTGCAGAAAAAAATTCCTGTTCAATGAAGACTGAGCTTTATTGAATTGATTAACAAACATCTACATGATAGAATAGTTTTAGTAGTGTCTGCTGGAATGTCCAGACTGGATTCGTCTAGCTCTCATATGTTCCTGAAATCCTCACTCATTACCATAACAACAAAGTCATTTAGGAGGAGTACAAATACAGTTCTCAGCTTCATACTGACGTGAGTCAGTTAATGGACAAGCTGGCCAATCATTCATGTAGTTAGGGAAGGCTTGCTATTTGCTGGTGGGATCTCTTGGAGGTAGCTAAGCTGCTGGATACAACCCAGGGCAAAACATTTTACTCTGCCTTAGTTAACCTAACCATGGCTATAATTACTAGGTAAATACCGGCAGAGTTAATCCAGGGATTTATACGACTGTCAGGAGTCAGGAAGGAATTCTTTCCCTTTAAAGTGATCTTTTTCCTGGTTGAACTTGATGGACAGATGTATTTTTTCAACCAAACTATGTAACATTCTGTGCATTCCACATAGAATTGCATGTAGGAGTATGGTCACTACAATCTATGTGAGTTCATTCAGTTAATTGAATCTTCCCAGACATCATAGCTAATTACACAGGCATCTACACCAGCAAATCATGATTTAGAAATCCACCCCTCTATGAAAGACTGTATGGCTGAATACTTAATGCAGTCAATGAGAGGACTGCATAAAGCAAACCTGTAACATGCAACCTCCCACCCCCCTCTTTATCTGCAGCGTGATTGCTGTATCACCTATGCTTTCTAATGTTCTATCATCACTGTTTTCTAGCACTGAAAACCTTAGTACATCAATGGCTTTGCCTTCTGTGCCATGACAACAATTACTCATAAGATAATATAGCAGTAAATGTGTTTTTTCTTGTATAGTTGTATTTGTAAACAGTAAAGGGGTCATACTTGTGAAAACTGCTGTAATGTGAAATTGCATGCAAAAACACACATAATGTTTTCCTGTGGGCCAGGAACCCTCTGCAGTTTGGTGATACAATTTTGGTGCATTTTAAAAACTGAGTACATGAATTAGTTTATTGCACGGGATTTTTTCATAGAAAATCATTAGCTACTGCAACAATTGCCTGTTAAAAGCAGCAGGCAAACACTAGGATTTTGCAGCGCGAATTTGCATTGTGTAAAGTCACCGGCGCTTCCCCCTGCCTAAAAGTACACACCTGTTCAAAGTGGGATAAATGTTCTAAGTATGAGCCAAGTACACAAACAGTTCCTGTGCTCCTCTTCCCCAAGTCCTCTCCTGGCACCATGACTCTAATCGTACTCTATCTCACCCTTTGATCAATGTTCAACTCCTCCCTCCCCTTGTCTTACTCTACCCATAATCCCTACTTGGTTGCTACACCCTAGACCAATAACTTTAACTTTGCACCTAATCCTACTACCTCCTCCCCATAGACATACATATAGAGCTGTCACTCCTGCCAGGGCGTAGATTTCTATCCTCCCCACGATGCATGCCGCTCGCTCTCACCGCTCCTGCCGCTGTTCGTGCTGGGCAAGAGGCTATTTCATTGGCTCCTAACCCCATTAATGCTGTGAGCCAATCGCAGCAATTACTGCACTTAAAAGGGCATGGACAGCTCTGGTCTTAAAGCAGACAGAGCCGTTTAGTCTGGACAAGGTTAACATGAGAAGGCATATGGATGCTGCCAACAACAGATGGCAAATGAGTATGGATCTCTGTCCAGCATCTACACTGGAGCACAGGTGTTTATTCCAAATGCCTGCCTGTGATAATAGCTAATTTTAGAAACACTAATTATAAATTCATCTGTAACCTGGGAATCCTGCAAATGAGACTCAGTAAATGGCATATTGCAGATATGGGAGGTATTGGTCTACTCTACATACATAAGATGTAGCTCAAAGGGTTCAATTAACAAAGAATCTAAGATATCTGAAATCACTCTCACAATTCTTTAGACGAGAATTGCATTTGATTATAAAAGAACACACTTTCTTGAAGCTTCCTTATAAACGCCAGACAGTTTTCTCACAAATGGCTTTTTGTTATTTCATCTCCATTTTGAGATAGAATAACAGCATTCCAAAATTCTTATTTTAGAACTAAAAAGTCATTCTAAGCTTTTGCAGAAAGAGAAATGTTGTATTTTTAAAATACGTGAATGGACACCTGAGTAAATGAATAGCTCTATCACCAATTGTCCTTTGCAAAATGATACAATCATAGACAGAAGAGTTGCCTGGGATATAAAAACCATAAAAAGGCCTGTAAGTGCTCTTATGTCTGCACTACAGGACAGATCATTCTTGAGTGGTAAAAAAAACTTTATTAGGTGCTATACAATACATTTAGCAAAGGAAAAAAACATTTGTGCATTATACAGCATATATAGGATTATACTAACGTTACTTAAACCACTTCAGGATCACAGGTTTTCTTCCCTTAAAACCAAAACAACTTTTACATTTCAGCGCTCCTCCCATTCATTCACTGATAACTTTATTGCTACTCATCACATGTGAATGATCTATAGGTTGTTTTTTTCGCCACAAATTAGGCTTTTCAAGGGTGATATTTTATTTTAGTAATAATGTTATTCTCTATGCATTTTAAAAAGAAAAAAGAGAAAAAAATGAAAAGATACACTATTTCTATATTTCCAACCATAAAAAAAAAGCAAGGGAGGCTAGGATTAGATCAGGGTTGATCAGGGTTAATCAGGGTTGATCAGGGGTATATAGTCCTGGTATATTTATTTATAAGTCCTGGTATATTTATAAAATCCTCTAGGTGGCAGTCAGAATACAAGAAAAGAAGATCCAGTTACCTTGTAAGCCTCTCAGGAGTGATTACAAGGTAACTGTATTTTCTTAAGTGCTGGCAACATTGTTTGTAAACCTCACAAATGAATGAGCACTGCTATTGGCTTATAGCAGTGCTTATTCATGGTTACAGGCATCTGATTGGTGATGGGAGTAATTACTCCCATTCATCAATCCCACCCAGAGATAAATGAAGCTGGTGCACGCGCATGTGCACGCACGGGGGCGCGCACCCGCGGGCGGGAGCGCGGGAGCGCGCGGGAGCGGGGGCGCGCGCGCGTGCACGCGCACGATCGTGTCCGCACAGCACAATAGCGGCAGGGGCGTTTATCAACGCCCCTGATCCGCTCATTAAGTCAATAGGGGCGTAGTTATGCGTCTGGGAAATCCGAAAGTGGTTAATGTATAAAGCAAATATTGACCAACTATATATTCTTGATATTGTAAATGTCAGATGGGAAAATATGTTATTTATAATAAATATGTGCTGAAATCATGAGGAACTGGGCTATCAGAATGAGTTAATGACAAAAACACATGGGCCCTTAGTCAATTACCTTTTTCTCCTAGGTTTTCTCCTTGGTGATATTTTCACACCTTATCAATACAATGCCTTTTAAGCCACCAGCAAGCAAGAAAATACTGTATACCTACTGTTTGGTACTTTTTCAATTGCAGAGTGCTGTAAAGTTATTTAACCATTTTTTCCACCGCTGAAATATATCTACGTCATCTGTGGCACCCTCCAAGCCACCATGACGTAGATATACTGATTCAGCTTGCAGCCCTGCTGTGCACGATTGGGTGTGCTGCAGAGCGCACCCCCCAACACTGTCAGCTGCATTACTAATTGGCAAAAGGGAACATGTTTCCTTATAGCCAATTAGTCCACCCCCTCCCATGAACGATCGCTGCAGTAGTCAACTGCAGCGATCCTTCATCTGTCTCCCTCTGTGCACAAATCATTAAAAAAAAGCAGCCTCCCTCACCTTACCTCGTTCCTGCGACTATCCTGAAGCCCGATCCTCCGATCCCCGCTCTGCATTCAGCTCCGCTATGCCGAATATCCAGGTCTCGGCTTGATGACGTCATCAAGCCGGGACCGGATATTCGGCATAGCGGGGCTGACTGAAGAATGTGGATCGGAGGCTCTGGCTTCAGGATAGTCGTAGGAACCACACGAGGTGAGAGAGGCTGCTTGCTGGTGGATTTTTTTAATGATTTGCGCACGGAGGGGGCTGCCTGATGAGGGGGGGGGGATCTGGCTATCATTCCTGGGGGAGGGAGTATTTAAAAGAGGGTATGTTAAGATCACTGGGGGACATCTGGCTATCTGGGGGGTCTAATAGTAAGGCACATCTGGTTACCCTGGGGGGGGGATAACCTAATACCGGGGGAACATTTTGCTATGTTGGGGGGCCGGTGCTAATCCTGGGGGCATATCTGGCTAAAATGGGGGAATGCTGATCCCGGGGGTACATCTGGCAATAATTAGGGGCACTATTCTTAGGGGCGCATCAGACGATCTATGCTGGGGGTGACAAATGCGGGGGACACATCTGACTATACTGGGGGGGCTTATATTGGGACATATCTGACTATCCTGGGCGGGATGATACTGGGGACACATCTGGCTATCTATTCTGAGGGACATAATACTAGTGGCAAGTTTTTATGACAGAAGCACTTTTTATTTTTAAACTGGAACCGGTAAAAACTGAGAAATCATGCATTTTTAATTTTTTTTCCTCTTCTTCCCATTAACTATTTTCTTAGTACAAAATACCCCCCAATGAAAGCCTATTTCTCTTGGAAAAAAAACAGTATATAGATCGTTTAAGTGTCATGAGTAGGGATAAAGTTATTGCTGATTAACTAGGGTCATGGCTAAAACATCAAAACAGCTCTGGTCCATAAGGTGGAAACAAGGTCGGGATGCAAAGTGGTTAAACAGTATATGAAAAAATTATCTGCTAGGAGAACTTTTAGGCAAAAAAGTGAATTGAATAAAGGCCAATGTTTGTATAAATCACTTGCATTTAATACTCATGCTCATAATAATGTTGTTTAAGTTCTTGTTACTATTTAGCTTGAAACTACATTTTAAGTTGCCTATCCCAAAATATTAATAATTGAAAATATATAATTCTGAGTAGAAGACTTGGTGTAAAACACACTTCATGTATTTTATAGTTATGTTATAAATACATATGAATCCAATGTCACAGTTCAAATACTATAGTATTAAACAAACAAACCCGTATCATAATATGCATACAACTACAATATGTACAGTCATACAATAAAATACTGAGATTCACTAGTAACTCATCTTCACAAAACCAGTTTTCCAGAGTAAAGATAATATCCAATGCATATATAAGAGGTTTAACAGATCTTATGCATGTAATTAAAACATTCTAATAGTCCACGTCCTCATCTCTCACTGAATAAATTGATTTAGTCTTTAGAATGCATACCATTTACACACATATTTTCCATAGCTCATCATCTGACAGTCATTTACAATACTTAGAGCATATGTCTAAATATTTACATTTAGTGACATCAGTACTATCTGATCAATATAGCCTTTTTTTAAATATATGTGTTTTATATAATGGAATACATTTATTCTGTTTTAGTTAAATATGTATATGCCTGTGAGTATCCAATGATTGTGATACACTGTTATACAGTAATTGTAGATACATATACTACAAATAGCAGTACAATTGCTGTGTGCAGGTAGTGTACAGCAATGTTACAGATACAGTACTTACACGTAAGCTGGGATAACAACAAGATAGGAGGTGCCCAAAAATATATAGGATCTCAGGATATAGCTAACATAAGAATACAAAAGCATATACAGGCAATCTTGCCTCTCCTAAAGCAAAAACACCATTTCACAAGTCATAACCCGCTTCCTCAGGTCAGTTGAAAAACTAGTGCCTTAAAAATGGCTGTGTGGAGCATGGGCGCCTTCTTAGTCAAAGTTTGACTAACCATCAAAAAACATATAAAAAGGATTAGGACTGGGGGACGGGACTGACAGATAAGAGAGTGACTACTGCCAATGCAACAAGAAAGCTGATTATAATATGGCCACAGGGGGCTGCACAGTAAAAGAAGCAGCAGAATGCTATAAACAGGGGAGTGGGCTGCAACTCATAAAGGGGAATGGGCTGCAACTCATAAAAGTGGGGTCAGCTGATGATGAAGATGTGTGTGGGTATCCGGAGAGGAAGCTGCTTCACATTTGAAGAAAACCTGTAATGAAAAAAAAAACCCTCCGGGGGTAACTTTCCTCAGGTGGGTGAAGCCTCTGGATCCTAACGAGGCTTCCCCATCCTCGGGTGTCCCAGCAATGCAGCACGGTGACCCCCGAACAGCGGCGAGGTAAATATTTACCTACCGCGATCCTGCGCACTACTGGCTATTCATTCGGGTTAAGACGGAAATAGCCAAACCCGATCGGATCCGATCTACTGCACATGTGCAGGTCCTTTGCACCTGCGCAGTAGAGCGGATCCGATCCGATCGCAATAGGTAAATATTGCCTGTGCCTGCGCATCCTTGTCAAGCCTTGTCGAGCGACCTTCAGGGGAGCCAGCACTGGATTCTCCAAAGCTACAGAGGATGAGGAAGCCTCATTGGGACCCTGAGACTTCCCCCTCCCGAGGTAAGTATTCCCCAGAGGGTTTTTTTGTTACAGGGTCTCTTTAAGGGGGTGGAGGCAGCACTGGACAGTTGACCTAGGAGGACAAAAAGTATTAATGTGGCCCTGAATGCCATTCCACTAAAACATTTGTGAGGCAGTTCTAAAAGTCAGAATTTATTACTGACCATAATATACAGTATATCATCAAATATACAAGAACTGAACCCTTTTCTTGTCTATGCATTTTTTTTTCATTTCGTTGTCTCTTGGTCAAGGTTTTAAGAGTGTGTGAAATTAAATAAAAATTGTTAAAAAAAAAAATACAAGAACAATCTCTTTTGCCACATATAAATGCAGTTTGACTACAAATTCAGAAACGGCAAGACAGAACTGGTGAACTTAAAATGAACATGAAAATATATGAAAGCAAACAGCATGTAAGGTAATGGTGTGTGTAAGTCACGGATCTCTTGCATAAAAATAATGAGAGAAAGGAAAGTGTCTGCATGTGCTGTCCGTGATTCAGTCTGATCCTTTCTTTTATCTTCTTTTCTGTATTATAAATTGACTGTTAAAACCTTATCAGGGAACACAGGTGCTTTATTGTCCCGTCAGGTCTGATTGATGTGAGTAAAATATCCAGCATGTATGCTGATGTGCAGTGGTGGGTACAGGAGTCTGGGCTGATTTTTTTTACTGTTGTTTCTGCCCAGCACTGTCAGACAGAATATTTCTGTTCTAATTAAAAAGCAACAGAAAGTTCTTTCAGCTATAGTGTGAAGAGTGATTGGCAGTGTTCATTTATAAATGACCAAGTGTAAGGGTCATGTAACATGGGTAAGAATGTCATAACATCTTGTCACAGTGTACGTCTCAGAAATGATGGTTTGTGACAACCTCTGCCCAAATGAAAGTAGACTTTCATTTGCTGATCACTACTGACTACTCTTGAATCAGCAGGAACTGAAATCTAGCAGCGTTCTGTGCCAATGACATTACTGCTGTCAACAAATACTGCCTAGTTCTTCTCTATTATTAGCTACAAATTGCTACCTAGGGGCTCAGTAACATGGATGGCTTTGTCACCAGAGCTAGACAACCACTAATAAAAAGGCAGAATATAAATGAGAGCCTTTTCATTAGTGTTAACCTAGCTAGTGTTTTGGAAGCATTTGGTTACATCTTCTGGGCTGACTTCCTCTGACCATAATTCATCCTGGCCACTGGAAAAACAGCAGGAAAATGTCAGAAAACAGCAAGCAAATTAACCAGTGCTTTCTAAGCATGTACTCCGCCAAAACTGCCCATATGAACTTACTCCAGTGTTTCCGCAGATTTCTATAGGTGCTGGTTTTCTACTCACTTTCCAGTTTAAACAAGCCAGGAAACACCTGGGATATCACCGTGTGAGATGGCGCTAACAGCAATTTGTAGCTATCATTACTTGCATGGTAGTTTTTAGGTACTTTTGGCAGTGATACAGTTCTACTATTCACGATACACTTTGGATTTTGTAAAGCAGGATGGTTTTCATTGATGTTTAGGTACTAATGCCCCACCGCCTGCCTAGCCCTTACCAATGCCTTTAACCAGCTGAGCGGTCTGGACGAGCTCAGCTCGTCCAACACCGCCAGCGGCTGCCGCTCAGGCCCTGCTGGGCCGATTTTGATGAAATAAAAAGCAGCACACGCAGCCGGCACTTTGCCAGCCGCGTGTGCTGCCTGATCGCCGCCGCTCTGCGGCGATTCGCCGCGAGCAGCGGCGAAAGAGGGCCCCCCTAGCCGCCTGAGCCCTGCGCAGCCGGAACAAAAAGTTCCGGCCAGCGCTAAGGGCTGGATCGGAGGCGGCTGACGTCACGACGTCGGCTGACGTCGATGACGTCACTCCGCTCGTCGCTATGGCGACGATATAAGCAAAACAAGGAAGGCCGCTCATTGCGGCCTTCCTTGTTTATTCTGGGCGCCGGAGGCGATCGGAAGATCGCCTCCGGAGCGCCCTCTAGTGGGCTTTCATGCAGCCAACTTTCAGTTGGCTGCATGAAATAGTTTTTTTTTTATTTAAAAAAAACCCTCCCGCAGCCACCCTGGCGATTTAATCAGAACGCCAGGGTGGTTAATGAAAAATACACTTCCTAGCACCTAACCCTAACCAAGTTAACCCCCTTAAGGGTGTAAATCCTTAAAAGTCCAATATCGCAAATGTAAAGGTTCATTTTATAATGTCATTATAAAAAATAGCAGCATTTTGGTGTGCATGGCTGCAACTTTTTTTTTTTTTTTTTACAGAGAGCAGACTTCCAGTTAAAGAGCTGAATTTCCCTCCCTTATCATCATTCCACTCATTACTTCTGGCACTGGTGATGCACAGAACATGTTAAGCATATAGAAGACAAATTAGCTGCTTAAAGGAAAACTCTCGATTAACACGTTTTTTTTAACCTGGGATTGAGAGAGTTCCTGAAATGCTAGTAAATAATGATGAGTACAATTCACTTGCTTATCTCTTTTGTTTACTGTATCAGATTCCTTTGACTCTAAACTGAAGGCAGTCTGCTCTAATCTGACAGCAGAGTGAACCATGAGGGGAGGTAGAATTCCCTCACAGTGCATCTTTTAACCCTGTGTGTGTGAGAGAAAGTCATGTGTCCCGTGTCTCTGACTGAAGTGTCTGAAGAGAGCAGAGGAAATGTAATGCTGGGAATACACCATATACTTTTCTGTTAGATTTACCTGCCAGATAGATGAATTCCAACATGTTGGAAATGATCTATCTAACCATCTATCTGCCTAGCAATTAGGCATTGTTCTACTCAGCAGGAGATAACCAGAAGACAATGTACCAGAGATAATGACCAATCTCTACAGAAAATAATCTCATTATGCATTCTAACAGAAAATCTAACAGAAGAATCTAACAGAAAATGGTATGGTGTATTCCCAGCATAACTTGTTATAAACATTTGTAATTGTCTGTGACACCACAGCTTTTCATACTTTTTTTTTCAGAGAAAAATACTCTGTAGTATACAAAAAAACAACAAAACTGGCTGTGCATTGAAGCAGACACCCTTTTGAGAATGATTTGTCTCAATAGAGCTAAATTCTATACACAATGAATTAAAGCTTTTGCCTCTGATATTTAACATGAAAAGTAGGAAAATGTTTACCCAGTTACTTAGACATTATTTGTACACTGTCATTTTAGAACACTTGGTTTGATAGTGTTCCTTTAGTGTGCAGAACAAGAAAGCAGCTTTTTTTTTTTCTTTTTTTTATTCAGGCCCATACTGTGAAGAATGAAATGGCTTTTTTAAATAGCTAATTGTTTTACTGCCTTCTGACAGCGGAGTAACAAAAGCATATATTACAGCAAAGAGGAATACAGAAAAAAAAAATCAAATTTAACATTCCACTTTGGCTACTGAGGAATTCACTGCTCAGAGAAGTAATAAAATAATTTGTTAGCTGAGACAACACACACAGACACAGGTCACTTAGAACAGCACTGAAATATCTGTTAGAATCCAACAATTATATTCTTCTTGCACCTGCTGTTCACCCCTATTCCTTCCTCTGGACTGTTCCTGAATGCCTGTGATGCATATTTACCATACTGATGAGTGTACATAAGAAGTTGTGGACTTTCATATCAATCAATATTCCTAATGAAAAAGAAAATACTGAAGTGCTGCCGATTTGGAGTAGGACCTTATTGATATGTCATTAAGCTCATGAGATTGGTACTTTAAGCTCCCCACTTATATTTACTGTTCCCTGACGTCTAACCCTTACATTTACCTTTTTCTTACCGCCTAATCCTAACCTCTCACCCTTATAGCTACCCTTTCTTGACGTCTCACCCTAACCTTTTGAAATACATAAATCCCTTTCTGATGCCTAACTTCAACCTTTCCCTAATGTTAACCCCTCTCTGGTGCCCAACCCAAACCACCTAATTCTCATACTCACCTTCCATAATCTTCAGTGGACATTGGCCTGACTGTAGTTTTCACATATATAGTTAATGTGACTTGGCTTATCATACATTAAAGCAGCACCAGCCCTGTATTAAAATGGTTTACTCTATCCAAATGCATAATGAGTACCATACAATGCTTGCACTTTATCCGCAGGCATAGCTTCAAATGTGAATGACCATTAGCTCTCTGCAGTCCACAGCAGTAGATTACAAAATGGCAATTATCAGCATCAATTGTAATAATTTTACACATGGAGCAATTACTTCTAATACCCTAATCAGTATGCTAATTGACACTTTAGAATATAATTAGCTACAATTTTCCCCTCCAGAATGCAATCGCTCTATTTCTCCAGTTATGTATTCAAATGGGAGTCTTTGTGACCTCGTGGACTTTAGCACGGTGGGCCTATCTATCAGCCACTTCTTCTTTAAAGAGGAACTGTAGTGAAAATAACGGAAACAATAAAATAGTTTATTTTTTACATCTTTTGTTCTGCCAGGTGATCTGTACGGAATGTTTTTTTACTGAGCGTTCAATGCACAGAGATAAATATTGCTTGCTTGGCAGTTGGAAAAAGCTTTTATTTCCTACAATGCAAAGAGGTTCAGACAGCAAACTGTCAGGACCATGTCATCACACTATGGGTGGGGTTTCACCACAATATCTGCCATACAGCGCCCCCTGATGATCTATCCAAGAAAGGATAAAGATTTCTGTTGGGAAAGGTGTAGGTGAGTAGATGAAAAAGTACTGGCAAAATTATTCTAAGTATTTTCTTGCTTGCCAATGGCTTAAAAGGCATTTTATTAATAAAGTATGAAAATATCACTTAGGATAAACTCGGGAGGAAAAAGGGAATTGAATAAGGCCATTGAGTGCAAAAGGAAGAGGAGCAGCAGAAGGCAAGAAGACAGCATTCAGGAAATAAATTTGCTCTGGTCAGAGTTTAAAGAGCAACTTTAAACCCTGGCTGAACTTCATCTCAATCACTAGCTGATTGAGATGAAGTTCAATCCAGCAGAAATAGCAATATTTTTTCCAGCAAACATGTTGTTTGCCCTTTTACAAAAATAAATATTAGGCAGGGTGCACACTTCTTAAAGTGAACCTCCGGACTAAAAATCTACTCAGCAGAACTGAAAGGCTTGGTGTTTCTTTAACAGTTTCACAGCATCAGAACTTTGTTTTTCTTACCAAAGCATAATTTTTAGCTGCGTTTTTAGCTAAGTTCCACCCATCAAAGAAAACTGCCCGGGCTCTTTTCCCCTGATGCTGTGCAAAGCATGATGGGATTTCCTATGTTGTTTTTCACATTGCCTAGCAACTGGGAGTGGTGATCAACACACAGGACAGTTGGAACTGTGTCTCATGCTCCCTGCCACCTCCTTTCGACCAAAAAGATGGCTCCCCTCATGAAATCAAACATTTGCCTGTTCTTTTAAAACAGGATGGGTAGGAGATTATATTACCTATCTATTTTAATTAACATAACTAATGTAACTTAATGACAGTATGTTTGTTTAGGCTGAAGTTCCTCTTTAACAACACGCTGGATTTGCAATTTTCTGAAAATGTGGTTGTCGCACGTTATGTGGCATTCTATTTGTAATCCTTTGCAAATCTGCATTTGTGATTTTTCTGTGTTTAAAGCTTCCTGCACACAGTACAATAAAAAGATTCGGTTTTATGGCAATTTGAGCATTTTTTTATTCAAGTGAGAAATCTAAAATAATATAAAAATTGTACCATGGGTGGCCACTTTTGAATTTGGACAGCACCTCTTTTTTCCGTTTTTCAATGCAAATCACTGGGAACACAAAAAAATAGATTTGGTATGAAAAAAATCACATGCAATTTGGATGTAAATTAACTGTATTTTTTCATGTACATTAGTGTCACTGGTACTATTCATAAATTTAATGTGCATTGCAATTTTTCATTTACAAATGCTTTTAAAAATCAAACATGCCACTTTAAAAAAAACTGAAAAAAGAAGAACCTCAAATGCAGAAATTTGCATTTGAGAAAAATTGCTTCTATCAGCCCCCTCCAGCCGTCCCGTGCCCTCATAGTCACTCACGGAGCCTCCGGTCCACCGCCACCAGCAAGTTTTGTTTTCGCTGACAGGCCCTGACAGGAAGTCGATGGGCTTTCCGTGCCTGTGCAGGCCTGGCCACGTGTATCCTTTTTCATGTTCCCGTCCTCAATAGCGTCCTGCACAGGCACAGAACGCTATTGTAAATAGGAACGCGAAGAAAAATACACATGACCAGGCCTGTCGGCCTGTCAGCGAAAATGAAACTAGCTGGCGGCGGTGGTCCGGAGGATCCGTGAGTGGCTGTGAGGGCACGGGACCCCTGCAGGGGGCTGATAGAAGCCCGAGGAAAGTAAAACTGATTTTTTATTCCTGGCTTAAGTGTCCCTTTAAGTGTGAGAGAACGCTGAAAAGCCGCCGCGTGTGCTGATAGCAAGGCAGCTGATTCCGCGTCCAATGCGGCGGTTTGCACGCGGAAGCGTGCGTCTGGTAACATGGCAGAACGCGGAAAAGCCGCCGCATGTTTTGACAGCAAGGCGGCTGGTTCCGCGTCCAGCGCGGCGGTTTGCACGCAGCAGCGTGTGTCTGGTGTGGCTGAGTCTGTTAGTTCACACAGGCTTAGGAATACATGCTGAGAGGCAGAACTTTTATCATGGGCAAGGGGGGATCAGCTGACCGAGCCGATCAGCTGACCCCAGAGCTGGTAACTATTGGTTGATCACGTGAGGGTGGCGCCAGAGAGCACTACTCCATATATAGTTACTGCTGCCCAGTCACAAGTTGTCTGCCGTTGCAAACACTACGTGGAAGCACTCAGACCTTAGTCAGATCCAACAGTGTGTTTGAACCAGGAGGACCTGGGAATTCGCACTGAGCCAGTTAACTTGTATTATTGCTCTGTTATATGTTAGACTAGTTCCAGGGTGTAGAGACCACTGACCTCACACCCAGACTAGGGAACTTGTGTTATCATTCTGTTATACATCAGACTAGTTCCAGGATGTAGAGACCACGGACCTCACACCCAGACTAGGGAACTTGTGTTATCATTCTGTTATACATCAGACTAGTTCCAGGGTGTAGAGACCACGGACCTCACACCCAGACTAGGCATTGTTTGATATCTGTTATGACTTATTGCTTTCCTGACTATTCCTCTGATCACTATTTCGGTACCTTGCATATCTGATTGCCAAACCCTGCTTGCCTTGGATACCGAATCAGCTTTCTGTCTTTGTACTTTGTCTGTCCGTGTGTTGCCGACCTGGCTTGCTCAACCTCGAGAGCTATCTCTCCCCTTAAGAGATAGTCTCTGGATCAGATAGTGATATCCACCTTCTGGTGTCACTCCCCCTCTGGTCCTTCCTACCTCCAGCCTGACTCCACCCCTTGGAGAGTCTCAGGCTGCTGGAAGGTTCCTGTACTCTCTAAAGCAGTATTGCCTATACTGCCTAATATCACCTGCTCATCAGGTGTGTGTAACGATTGTGGAACTTCCTCCGTGATCAGCGCACAACGCGTGCGCTGATACGGCGGAAATCCTCCACAAGCGTATAATTGCAGGAACCCAGCAAAAGGTGCTACGCACCCGTAGAGGGAAATTCCTGTCGGCAGATGGCGTTGTGGAGTGCAGAGGAACCAATCCTCTATACCTCCACAAATGCCAGACAGGAATTGTACGAAGCGCAGAACCCAATCGCAAGAGAAGCGATTGCGAATGAGAACGAGCAAAGGGACAGGTTGTATGTGTGTGCACCAAACTAGTCATCAACCCGCGACGGTGCACACACCACAGCAGATAAGAAGTAGGAACGCGATCGCGAGAGGTGCGATCGCCAGACGTGACACAAGGCTACAGCAAGGCGGAGCACGAGAGTAGCAAAGGCACAACAAAACATACAATGAGGAGATACGGAAAATAACAAACGCTAACTGAACGCGAACACCGCACTCATTCGCAACAGTGCACGCGTTCATGCGCGGTCTCCACGTGATAAGCACAATAGAGACAAGCACGCCTAACTAACCATCGACAGACAAACATGAAACAGAGGTCGCAAGCGCTTGCTTAACGGTTACCTCACCGAGCCTCCAGCAAGCGTTCGTAGCAGTCAAGACAGACACACGAAAACAGGGACAAGCGAGAGATAGGATCCACAGCACTAGCGAAAGTGGCTAGCGCGATCCAGAAAGACAGAACAGAAGGATCCACAGTACTAGCGCAGGATGCTAGTACGATCCAGGTACAGAGTAGCAGAACAGAAGGATCCACAGCACTAGCGCTAGGCGAGTGTGATCCAGGCAGACAGAGTAGCAGAACAGAAGGATCCACAGCACTAGCGCAGGATGCTAGTGCGATCCAGGAAGGCAGAACAGAAGGATCCACAGCACTAGCGCTAGGCGAGTGTGATCCAGGCAGACAGAGTAGCAGAACAGAAGGATCCACAGCGCTAGCGCAAGATGCTAGTGCGATCCAAGTGAGACAGATCAGAAGAGATAGCTGGTAGCAACCACTGCACCAGCTATACTCCAAAAACAGAGATCAGAACGATTTCCTGTCGACCACAGCTGGGACAGGACAATCACAACAGAACAAACAAAACAGATAAACAATCCTAACTGCACTAGGGGAACCTGCCTAGCGCAGTTTCAGAAATTACTCTAAGCTGATCTTCAAACAGAGAGTAAGGCTGACACTCCTCCAGGAGTGTTTCACAGGAAGGAATCCTTATGACCAGCCAAGCATTGTGGGAAACACATAGTACTTATAGTACACGCCTCCAATGAATGTGGCCAGGCAATTTGCATGACAACGTATGCAAATTCCTCAGCAAGCACAAGCTGCAAAACTGACAGAAGCTCTCCTTTCCAGAGTCCTGCAGCATGCAAACCTAAACAATGGTCAAAAAGCTGCCTGCCTGCACAGGCAGCTGAGCAGATCATTACAGTACCCCCCCCCCCCAGGGTCGAATTCCAGACGACCCTCAAAACTGCTATTAGCAAAAGACTCCAACTGAAGACTCATGAAGGTCGGGACAGCCCGACAAGGTCCAATTCCAGAGTCAGTCCACCCGAAACCGACCTCATCGGAAACAGAAGCCACCGAAACATGCCCATCAGCACTACAAGTCTCAGCGTAACACCCATCAGGACTGTGGATACCAGAGAAGAAGCCATCGACACACTCCAGACAATACCCACCACCTTCCAAGGAGCGTCCGAAAATACCAAATCTGCCACAAAACCTGTTCGAAGCGTGTCTTTCAAAACAAAAGTTGCTGTTGATCGTATTCAGGGTACCAAGCAAAACTTCTCTCGGAATCTCCCAGAACGCCTTGTAGCTCCGCAGAGATTCCAAGAAGCCAGAACGCTCACCAGGCTCACATGGAGAGCTACCAAGCACCCCCATGGAACCTATGACAGTTCCAGATTCAGAATTAGCAGGACATCCATCAAGATCAGGACTTTCAGGGACCACTTCTGGGCATGCAAGCAGGCAGGCTAAATCAGAACATGTCTCCACCGAGGAAGCATCTGAGTACGCTGGTAACCAAGGCACACTTGGGCTTTCTGGGTCACAGAGCACACTGGGGTACACCAGCACAGGAGAAACCTCAGGACACATCAGGGAACTGCCAACCTCAGAGTCCGGCACGACCAGACCAAAACCAGAACCGGGCAAAAAATCATCACGAGTAGAGGTCACAGGTACTGGTATTTCAAAAGAAGACTCGGTCTCAGGCTTAGAGATCTCAATGACTGTAATGGTATCTGACAGAAATTCATCATTGACTACCCATGACTGAAGCTCCACCAGAGCTGAAAAGGTAGCCAGCAAGGCAGCAATGCCTACGGAAGAGGGCAACACCTCAGAAGGACTTGGGGGGCAGGAGACATCTCCTACAAGTTCTGCACCCTTTGGGAGGAACTCGGAGACCTCCAGAACATCAAACAAGACCTCAGGAACATCATTTTCCAGGTTTTCTAAGAAGGATTCTGAACTATCCATGTTATAGGGCTGAACATTAAATACCTCCTGCAGGCAGGGCAGATGTCCCAGGAATGGTTCCACCATGACCTGAGACTGAACTTCATCATAATTAGCGGGATGTACAGGAATATTTACTGGAACACACACTGACTCCCTAGCTTCATTCTCACTGTACCCAGTATTCTGTGTGGCAGTCAAACTAGCTTGTAACTCCAAAACTGCAGAAAAACAGGTGAGTATAGTGGCAATACCTAGACGAGCCTCTAGGGACACTGCAGGGGATTCTAAGCAAGGCCACATTGACTCATCCAGAGTACAGGGTGCAGAATCAGCACTTCCCTTAGAGCAAGAAAGGGGCTCACAAACGTCAGTGTGAAAGGAAAACATGTTTTCATTCATGGTACAGGGCAGGTTCAGAGAAAGCGTCTCTGAACAAGGCAAAGAAGGTTCAGCATCAGATTCGCAAAACCGAAGCGCTGTCTCACTCTTAGATTTGGCTAACAATGTCGAATCCGAGGAGTCAGAACGCAAAACCTGCGAATCAAAAATCAACTTAGGTTGTGAAACTGATGCTTCCATAGCGCAAACCTCCGCGATCTGCGGGGCAGACTGTAAGGTGTTCAGGACAGAAACACTGGGGCAACTGTCACCAGGCAACGGGCCCTTACAGGTGTGAACAGGGTGAGACAGAGACTCATCTGCAGAAGAAATGGCGACATCAACAGGATAAACTTTATTAGGCATATTAATTTTACTTTTGACGCTGCATAGTCGAAAAATTTTCCCCATAGCAGGGTCACAGACGGAAGATCTCAAAGATCTGTTTCTAAATGAGAAAGGATCCCACACATCCTTGAGGAAACCGGCAGACTCATGCCGATCACAATCTGCAGGAACATCCGAGAAACAGGCATCAGATCGCACAGATTCAAACTGCACACTGTCAGGAGAGAATCCTTCAGGATTCGCACAGGAATCAACCAAAGCGGCACACTCATTCATTTAAGATTGCACAAAGTCAAGACTCTCATGCTTTACCCCAGAAAGGCAGGAACAATCATCTGACAACGATGTCTCTTTATTGGAATCAATTGGTTGGTGTGTGTGCAACTCATCCAAAATCGTCTGCCACACATAAATCACCAGATCCACATCACCCTCGTCACATTCATCGGAATCAATCAAAAGGTACATAGAATCGAGACAATCATTCAAGACATCCTCGCTTTTTGCGATGTAAAAATCGCAAAAGGCTTTCCAATCAAAATCGAATTCCTCCAGCAAGGCCCCAACATCCCAGGAAGCAAATGGGGGTTCAAACAGGCCAGTATCCAGATAATCTCCATATGGGTGGAGTTCAGAAACGAGAACAGATTTTTTAACTGCTTTAATATAGTGTGCGATCCTACCTATAGTAGGATCCACGTAAGCTTTGGATTGGGGCAAAAAACCTGGAAACTGATCAGCAGATGCATACTCAACAAAATCGTACAAATCGGAAATTCCGTTTACACTGGGGTTTTGGATTGGGCTGGTCATACTGTAACGATTGTGGAACTTCCTCCGTGATCAGCGCACAACGCGTGCGCTGATACGGCGGAAATCCTCCACAAGCGTATAATTGCAGGAACCCAGCAAAAGGTGCTACGCACCCGTAGAGGGAAATTCCTGTCGGCAGATGGCGTTGTGGAGTGCAGAGGAACCAATCCTCTATACCTCCACAAATGCCAGACAGGAATTGTACGAAGCGCAGAACGCAATCACAAGAGAAGTGATTGCGAATAAGAACGAGCAAAGGGACAGGTTGTATGTGTGTGCACCAAACTAGTCGTGAACCCGCGACGGTGCACACACCACAGCAGATAAGAAGTAGGAACGCGATCGCGAGAGGTGCGATCGCCAGACGTGACACAAGGTTACAGCAAGGCGGAGCACGAGAATAGCAAAGGCACAGCAAAATATACAATGAGGAGATACGGAAAATAACAAGCGCTAACTGAACGCGAACATCGCACTCATTCGCAACAGTGCACGCGTTCATGCGCGGTCTCCACGTGATAAGCACAATAGAGACAAGCACGCCTAACTAACCATCGACAGACAAACATGAAACAGAGGACGCGAGCGCTTGCTTAACGGTTACCTCACCGAGCCTCCAGCAAGCGTTCGTAGCAGACAAGACAGACACACAAAAACAGGGACAAGCGAGAGATAGGATCCACAGCACTAGCGAAAGTGGCTAGCGCGATCCAGGAAGACTGAACAGAAGGATCCACAGTACTAGCGCAGGATGCTAGTACGATCCAGGTACAGAGTAGCAGAACAGAAGGATCCACAGCACTAGCGCTAGGCGAGTGTGATCCAGGCAGA
Source organism: Hyperolius riggenbachi (assembly GCF_040937935.1). Taxonomy (NCBI): domain Eukaryota; kingdom Metazoa; phylum Chordata; class Amphibia; order Anura; family Hyperoliidae; genus Hyperolius; species Hyperolius riggenbachi. The sequence goes on along the minus strand of NC_090649.1, from coordinate 251,151,715 downwards.
CAGAGTAGCAGAACAGAAGGATCTACAGCACTAGCGCAGGATGCTAGTGCGATCCAGGAAGGCAGAACAGAAGGATCCACAGCACTAGCGGAAAGTGGCTAGCGCGATCCAAGGAGACAGAACAGAAGGATCCACAGCGCTAGCGCAAGATGCTAGTGCGATCCAAGTGAGACAGATCAGAAGAGATAGCTGGTAGCAACCACTGCACCAGCTATACTCCAAGAACAGAGATCAGAACGATTTCCTGTCGACCACCGCTGGGACAGGACAATCACAACAGAACAAACAAAACAGATAAACAATCCTAACTGCACTAGGGGAACCTGCCTAGCGCAGTTTCAGAAATTACTCTAAGCTGATTTTCAAACAGAGAGTAAGGCTGACACTCCTCCAGGAGTGTTTCACAGGAAGGAATCCTTATGACCAGCAAAGCATTGTGGGAAACACATAGTACTTATAGTACACGCCTCCAATGAATGTGGCCAGGCAATTTGCATGACAACGTATGCAAATTCCTCAGCAAGCACAAGCTGCAAAACTGACAGAAGCTCTTCTTTCCAGAGTCCTGCAGCATGCAAACCTACACAGTGACTTTTATTATTATACTTAAAATGTTTCACTTATTTATTTGTTTTCTTCTAATACACATAACCAGGGTGGGGCCGTATGTGTATAAAGAAGCACTCGCACAAATTTGACAGTTTCTATGTGACCGTGCTTCCAGGCCCATCCACTGGACTAATATAGCCCTAAATTCCTACATATAGATGAAAACCCCCCACCAATCCGACATGTTTCGACCCCAAAACTGGAGTCGTCGTCAGGGAAAAGAAAGTGCTTTGTGCTAAGAGGTGCTAGTGCATTAAGAAATATAAAGCATTGTGTATATACATTCCATAAAGAAAACAAAAAATGAGAGCAAGTGCTCTCTTGTTCAGTCAGCATTGAAGTGAGCTTTCACCTCATCTGTTTATATACTGCCTGTGAGGGGCAGTCCCCTGCCGAGACTACCCCTCCCATTTTTCCAATCCTCTCATTGGTGAGTTTCATTGTCAATCAAAATCCCTGTATCATTATTGGTCCACATATTGTTTCCCATTATCCTTTAAACAGCCTTAAAAATAAGTTTCTATACCTCCAAACTTCTTGTACATCATGTCTATATACCCAATGACAATCCTTTAGAAATCTGTGCTGCCTTCCGTATGTTAAAGCAAAAAACGCCATATATCTTCGCATTCTCCATAGACTAACATTGGGGGGTTCTGATTGGTGTATTCCTTACCATGTGACTCACTCTAGCTCAAAACCGTCCAATCGTTGTATGTGTGACAGTGTTGCTATGGTAACCTGGTCACGTGGGGCCGCCATCCTATCAGATGTTCATGTGGATCGGAGCCTCCACCACGTCATCCGTTCGTCTTAACGCTGCACGTAGCAGCGTTACCATGGAAACACATGTAAGCGGCCAGGCTTGTGCATAGTATGGAGCGAGCGTACCATTCGCTCCTCCTCCCGCATACTTTCCAACCTATCAGATGTGGGTCGGGGCCTCCCAGCAAACCCTCTCATCGCGTCATCCATTCATATTTACGCTGTGCTTAGCAGCGTTGCTATGGATACATTCATATGCGAGCTATTATACTTAATGCGGGGAGTGTGCGTAACTTTCGCCCCTCCTCACCACTCTTCCAAACACAGATATCACTACCTTCTTTATTTATAAATTCGCACAGATCCCTTTTCCTCATAGCCACTATGACACATAACCAGTCATTTTATCGAAGATGAAAGCCCTCTCCACACGGTTTATAGCACATCACTTTTTCTTCTTACCTATGTCCCCACAGTCTAGTTTGTCACTTATTTTAATACATCAATCAGCCCCATTTTATTAGGGTGTCGCTGAATAGTATGCTCCTTTTCAAATTTAAGGGAGAACAATCCTAATAGACTATTAACAAGTCAGTATTCAGCAGGGCATAATAACCCGTCCATTATACCTCTATTACAGTTGATTGTAATGTATAAACAAGTGATGTGGGGTCTATAGTTTTAAATCCTTATATTCTGCTATCACTGGATAATATTCGTCTTATTTGAATTGCTGTAGATGGAAGATTGGATTCCCACTATTGCTGTTTATACAACATTTATTGGATAAATGGGGTGTATGTAAACCCTTCATTTAAGCCTCCCGGATTTAGGGTTCCTAGGCGGTAGATCCATTTTGCCTCAAGTTGCCGCAATTTTAGATCCAGATTCCCCCCTCTAGGTCCCATCTTCCACTGCTGTATAACAAAAAACTTTAGACATGAAGTATCCCCTTCATGAAATTCCCTAAAATGTCTTGAGACTGGTGTATCTTTTGGGTTCCTTATATTGCCAATATGTTCCAATATTCTCTGTTTTACCTGCCTAGTTGTTTCTCCTATGTATAGCAGGTGGCATGGACATTCTATGGCATATATTACACCCTCAGTCTCACAATTGAAAAAGTCCAGAATTTCATACATTTTCTCATTTTTAGGGGCCATAAAGTTTTTGCATACATTGACATTAGAACATGCCTTGCAATGGCCGCATTTATACATCCCTTTCAGAGGTCTGTCAAGCCAGGTTTTCTTTATGTTCTTTTTTGAAATCGGTAGAAAGGAGTGTACTAGTTCATCTCCAATATTTTTTCCTCTCCTATACGTAAAATTCGGTGTCTTTGGAAGTATTTGTTTTAACTGTGGATCCAATTGAAGTATTGACCAATGTCGTCTTACAATTTTCTTTATTTCTTCTGATTGTAGTGAGTAGGTGCTTATGATTCGCATTGCGTTCTCATTTTGTCCGTCCTCCCTTGTATTTTGTTTGGGGACCAGAAGGGTCTCCCTTTCTATCTCCTGAGCCTTTCTCTGTGCCTCCTTTATTACATAGTTTGGATATCCCCTGTCATCAAATCTTTTCTCTAATGTACTACATTCCTCCTCAAAACTCTGATCATTTGAGCAGTTTCGCCGTGCTCTAAGGTACTGTCCTTTTGGAATTCCCTTTTTTAGAGCTACTGGATGATGACTATTCCAGGACAATAACGAATTTGTAGATGTTGGTTTTCTAAATATCTTAGTTTCCAGTTTTCCGAAATCTGCTCTTGTAATTTGCACATCGAGGAAGTTCAGAGAACGCTTATCAATTTCATATGTAAAGTACATTCCAATCTGATTCTGGTTCAGCAACTGTACAAAGTCCACAAATATATCCCTGGGGCCGTTCCACAAGATGAACACGTCATCTATGAAACGACCCCAGAAAAGCACATGCGATGTGTAAAAGGCTAAATCCTCCGAAAAAACAACTGTATCCTCCCACCAACCGAGAAAGAGATTTGCGTACGATGGGGCACACGATGTCCCCATCGCACATCCCTTCCTCTGAATGTAAAATTTGTTTTGAAATAGAAAGTAATTGTGAGTCAAGATGAAGTATAGAAGATCCACAATAAACTGAGAATGTTCCTTGAGGTGGATACTCCTAGTTTTAAGGAAGTACTCTACGGCTTCAATGCCTATATCATGTTTTATGTTGTTATATAGGGACTCGACATCTAGACTTGCCAGCCAAACTTCATCATTTATTGATATCCCCTGTAGTCTGTTGAGTAAGTCCATCGTAACTCGAATATATGAGGGTAAGCTAGTTACAAAAGGTTTAAGGAATTGATCTACATATTGACTGATTTTTTCCGTCAGACAACCATTGCCAGAAATTATCGGTCGTCCTGGTGGTTTCTCCAATTTTTTGTGTATCTTAGGAAGTGAATAAAAAGTGGCTATCGTTGGATATTTTGACAGCATACAAGTCTGATCTTTTTTACTTAGAACTTTTTTCTCGACGGCATCGTTTAACAATGTCTCTAATTTTTTATAGAAAGCTGAAGTTGGATTGCTTTCCAGTCTCTCATAATTTTCTTTATTGTTTAGAATTCCCATGCACATCTCAATATACTGTTCCTTTTTCATCAACACAATATTCCCACCTTTGTCTGATTTTTTAAAAATCAAGTCCTCATTTTTACTTAGATCTATTAAGGCCTTTTGTTCATCCTCACTCAGATTGTGTCTCCTATCAACCCTTTTTGTCTTACTCAGTTCTTCAAGCTCTTTTTCCACAGTCTCTAAGAAGATTTGAATGGGAGGGTAGGAACCAATTGCTGGACAGAACCTACTTTTTACTGTTAGGTTACTTTCTGGTATACCTAGGTTAGTTTCTCCTGTTTCATTCTCAGTCAATAAATCGTTTAAAATCTCCAAATTTCGCATTTCCTGAGCCACTTCCATTTTCGATTTCATGGTTTCAGAATTCATGTGCTTGTATACAGCCAACTTCCTTCCAAACAAGTTTATATCTTTTATTATTTCAAACAAATCAAAGTTTGCTGTAGGTACAAACGTGAAACCCTTAGACAATACCGAAATTTCAAATTTGTTCAAATGATAGTCTGTTAAATTAACAATTCGCATTTGGTCTTCTCCTAGTACTTTTTCTACCACTCTTCCTCCCGGTTTCTGTATTGTTTGGGTTTGTATGCCCACTTTTCCCTGTTCCTCAACTGCCTTGGTGTTACTTGACCCCCGGGCTTGGGCTTCTTTCCTCTCCCTAAAAAAGCCCCCTGTTTCGGCCTAGTATCTTTATTCGGGGTCTCGTTTTCAGACTCAGTTTCACTTTCTGTGACCGACGTTGGTGTATTTGGGGCGGGATTAGGGTTAGTCTTTTTCCAATTGTATACCTTTCCGTTTTTAAAATCTTTCCAGTCTCGATTGTATTTATTATGTTTCTTTGCCTTAATAGCCTCTTTATGACTCTGAACTTTTTTCTGCAATTTTTCTTCTAATTGTTTAAATTCTGGTTGGTCCTTATATTTGATCACCTCCTTGTGGGCCTGTTCTAGTTTTTTATTTGTATCCTCAAGTGTTTTTAATTCAAAATCTCGTAGGCATGTCATTAATTCCAATGTTTGTTTTGTCTTTAGTTCATTCCACACTTTCATAAATTCTTCATTCTTGGAATGTTTATGGGGTACACATAAATTCCTTAATCCCCTTACTGTAATGCCTTCTTTAATATATGTATTGAAACTAGAAACCTCCCACCAACCCTTATTGTGCTCTTTATATATGCCAAATATGTTTTTAAAAGCTAGTTCAATTTCAGAGTCAGTAGTTACAATTTCAGGTGTTTTTTGCGAGACCTCACCACCACAGGAGAAGACCTCTTTCGCTTCTGCTATTAAGATATTTACATCTGGTATTGTGGACAGAAAACCTGACATGTTTTGGGGTAATTTTCAACAATGGCACAGGAACTCGATTCTAGTATATAATTGCACTTCTATCTCGAGATCAGGGTGTCAGAGTCACCCAATTTTCAATTTTAACAATTCACAGATCTGATTTTATTAAATTACACACAATTGATCCCTACAGAAGTATGTTAAAAGGTAACTTTTATTATTATACTTAAAATGTTTCACTTATTTATTTGTTTTCTTCTAATACACATAACCAGGGTGGGGCCGTATGTGTATAAAGAAGCACTCGCACAAATTTGACAGTTTCTATGTGACCGTGCTTCCAGGCCCATCCACTGGACTAATATAGCCCTAAATTCCTACATATAGATGAAAACCCCCCACCAATCCGACATGTTTCGACCCCAAAACTGGAGTCGTCGTCAGGGAAAAGAAAGTGCTTTGTGCTAAGAGGTGCTAGTGCATTAAGAAATATAAAGCAATGTGTATATACATTCCATAAAGAAAACAAAAAATGAGAGCAAGTGCTCTCTTGTTCAGTCAGCATTGAAGTGAGCTTTCACCTCATCTGTTTATATACTGCCTGTGAGGGGCAGTCCCCTGCCGAGACTACCCCTCCCATTTTTCCAATCCTCTCATTGGTGAGTTTCATTGTCAATCAAAATCCCTGTATCATTATTGGTCCACATATTGTTTCCCATTATCCTTTAAACAGCCTTAAAAATAAGTTTCTATACCTCCAAACTTCTTGTACATCATGTCTATATACCCAATGACAATCCTTTAGAAATCTGTGCTGCCTTCCGTATGTTAAAGCAAAAAACGCCATATATCTTCGCATTCTCCATAGACTAACATTGGGGGGTTCTGATTGGTGTATTCCTTACCATGTGACTCACTCTAGCTCAAAACCGTCCAATCGTTGTATGTGTGACAGTGTTGCTATGGTAACCTGGTCACGTGGGGCCGCCATCCTATCAGATGTTCATGTGGATCGGAGCCTCCACCACGTCATCCGTTCGTCTTAACGCTGCACGTAGCAGCGTTACCATGGAAACACATGTAAGCGGCCAGGCTTGTGCATAGTATGGAGCGAGCGTACCATTCGCTCCTCCTCCCGCATACTTTCCAACCTATCAGATGTGGGTCGGGGCCTCCCAGCAAACCCTCTCATCGCGTCATCCATTCATATTTACGCTGTGCTTAGCAGCGTTGCTATGGATACATTCATATGCGAGCTATTATACTTAATGCGGGGAGTGTGCGTAACTTTCGCCCCTCCTCACCACTCTTCCAAACACAGATATCACTACCTTCTTTATTTATAAATTCGCACAGATCCCTTTTCCTCATAGCCACTATGACACATAACCAGTCATTTTATCGAAGATGAAAGCCCTCTCCACACGGTTTATAGCACATCACTTTTTCTTCTTACCTATGTCCCCACAGTCTAGTTTGTCACTTATTTTAATACATCAATCAGCCCCATTTTATTAGGGTGTCGCTGAATAGTATGCTCCTTTTCAAATTTAAGGGAGAACAATCCTAATAGACTATTAACAAGTCAGTATTCAGCAGGGCATAATAACCCGTCCATTATACCTCTATTACAGTTGATTGTAATGTATAAACAAGTGATGTGGGGTCTATAGTTTTAAATCCTTATATTCTGCTATCACTGGATAATATTCGTCTTATTTGAATTGCTGTAGATGGAAGATTGGATTCCCACTATTGCTGTTTATACAACATTTATTGGATAAATGGGGTGTATGTAAACCCTTCATTTAAGCCTCCCGGATTTAGGGTTCCTAGGCGGTAGATCCATTTTGCCTCAAGTTGCCGCAATTTTAGATCCAGATTCCCCCCTCTAGGTCCCATCTTCCACTGCTGTATAACAAAAAACTTTAGACATGAAGTATCCCCTTCATGAAATTCCCTAAAATGTCTTGAGACTGGTGTATCTTTTGGGTTCCTTATATTGCCAATATGTTCCAATATTCTCTGTTTTACCTGCCTAGTTGTTTCTCCTATGTATAGCAGGTGGCATGGACATTCTATGGCATATATTACACCCTCAGTCTCACAATTGAAAAAGTCCAGAATTTCATACATTTTCTCATTTTTAGGGGCCATAAAGTTTTTGCATACATTGACATTAGAACATGCCTTGCAATGGCCGCATTTATACATCCCTTTCAGAGGTCTGTCAAGCCAGGTTTTCTTTATGTTCTTTTTTGAAATCGGTAGAAAGGAGTGTACTAGTTCATCTCCAATATTTTTTCCTCTCCTATACGTAAAATTCGGTGTCTTTGGAAGTATTTGTTTTAACTGTGGATCCAATTGAAGTATTGACCAATGTCGTCTTACAATTTTCTTTATTTCTTCTGATTGTAGTGAGTAGGTGCTTATGATTCGCATTGCGTTCTCATTTTGTCCGTCCTCCCTTGTATTTTGTTTGGGGACCAGAAGGGTCTCCCTTTCTATCTCCTGAGCCTTTCTCTGTGCCTCCTTTATTACATAGTTTGGATATCCCCTGTCATCAAATCTTTTCTCTAATGTACTACATTCCTCCTCAAAACTCTGATCATTTGAGCAGTTTCGCCGTGCTCTAAGGTACTGTCCTTTTGGAATTCCCTTTTTTAGAGCTACTGGATGATGACTATTCCAGGACAATAACGAATTTGTAGATGTTGGTTTTCTAAATATCTTAGAGGCTATTAAGGCAAAGAAACATAATAAATACAATCGAGACTGGAAAGATTTTAAAAACGGAAAGGTATACAATTGGAAAAAGACTAACCCTAATCCCGCCCCAAATACACCAACGTCGGTCACAGAAAGTGAAACTGAGTCTGAAAACGAGACCCCGAATAAAGATACTAGGCCGAAACAGGGGGCTTTTTTAGGGAGAGGAAAGAAGCCCAAGCCCGGGGGTCAAGTAACACCAAGGCAGTTGAGGAACAGGGAAAAGTGGGCATACAAACCCAAACAATACAGAAACCGGGAGGAAGAGTGGTAGAAAAAGTACTAGGAGAAGACCAAATGCGAATTGTTAATTTAACAGACTATCATTTGAACAAATTTGAAATTTCGGTATTGTCTAAGGGTTTCACGTTTGTACCTACAGCAAACTTTGATTTGTTTGAAATAATAAAAGATATAAACTTGTTTGGAAGGAAGTTGGCTGTATACAAGCACATGAATTCTGAAACCATGAAATCGAAAATGGAAGTGGCTCAGGAAATGCGAAATTTGGAGATTTTAAACGATTTATTGACTGAGAATGAAACAGGAGAAACTAACCTAGGTATACCAGAAAGTAACCTAACAGTAAAAAGTAGGTTCTGTCCAGCAATTGGTTCCTACCCTCCCATTCAAATCTTCTTAGAGACTGTGGAAAAAGAGCTTGAAGAACTGAGTAAGACAAAAAGGGTTGATAGGAGACACAATCTGAGTGAGGATGAACAAAAGGCCTTAATAGATCTAAGTAAAAATGAGGACTTGATTTTTAAAAAATCAGACAAAGGTGGGAATATTGTGTTGATGAAAAAGGAACAGTATATTGAGATGTGCATGGGAATTCTAAACAATAAAGAAAATTATGAGAGACTGGAAAGCAATCCAACTTCAGCTTTCTATAAAAAATTAGAGACATTGTTAAACGATGCCGTCGAGAAAAAAGTTCTAAGTAAAAAAGATCAGACTTGTATGCTGTCAAAATATCCAACAATAGCCACTTTTTATTCACTTCCTAAGATACACAAAAAATTGGAGAAACCACCAGGACGACCGATAATTTCTGGCAATGGTTGTCTGACGGAAAAAATCAGTCAATATGTAGATCAATTCCTTAAACCTTTTGTAACTAGCTTACCCTCATATATTCGAGATACGATGGACTTACTCAACAGACTACAGGGGATATCAATAAATGATGAAGTTTGGCTGGCAAGTCTAGATGTCGAGTCCCTATATAACAACATAAAACATGATATAGGCATTGAAGCCGTAGAGTACTTCCTTAAAACTAGGAGTATCCACCTCAAGGAACATTCTCAGTTTATTGTGGATCTTCTATACTTCATCTTGACTCACAATTACTTTCTATTTCAAAACAAATTTTACATTCAGAGGAAGGGATGTGCGATGGGGACATCGTGTGCCCCATCGTACGCAAATCTCTTTCTCGGTTGGTGGGAGGATACAGTTGTTTTTTCGGAGGATTTAGCCTTTTACACATCGCATGTGCTTTTCTGGGGTCGTTTCATAGATGACGTGTTCATCTTGTGGAACGGCCCCAGGGATATATTTGTGGACTTTGTACAGTTGCTGAACCAGAATCAGATTGGAATGTACTTTACATATGAAATTGATAAGCGTTCTCTGAACTTCCTCGATGTGCAAATTACAAGAGCAGATTTCGGAAAACTGGAAACTAAGATATTTAGAAAACCAACATCTACAAATTCGTTATTGTCCTGGAATAGTCATCATCCAGTAGCTCTAAAAAAGGGAATTCCAAAAGGACAGTACCTTAGAGCACGGCGAAACTGCTCAAATGATCAGAGTTTTGAGGAGGAATGTAGTACATTAGAGAAAAGATTTGATGACAGGGGATATCCAAACTATGTAATAAAGGAGGCACAGAGAAAGGCTCAGGAGATAGAAAGGGAGACCCTTCTGGTCCCCAAACAAAATACAAGGGAGGACGGACAAAATGAGAACGCAATGCGAATCATAAGCACCTACTCACTACAATCAGAAGAAATAAAGAAAATTGTAAGACGACATTGGTCAATACTTCAATTGGATCCACAGTTAAAACAAATACTTCCAAAGACACCGAATTTTATGTATAGGAGAGGAAAAAATATTGGAGATGAACTAGTACACTCCTTTCTACCGATTTCAAAAAAGAACATAAAGAAAACCTGGCTTGACAGACCTCTGAAAGGGATGTATAAATGCGGCCATTGCAAGGCATGTTCTAATGTCAATGTATGCAAAAACTTTATGGCCCCTAAAAATGAGAAAATGTATGAAATTCTGGACTTTTTCAATTGTGAGACTGAGGGTGTAATATATGCCATAGAATGTCCATGCCACCTGCTATACATAGGAGAAACAACTAGGCAGGTAAAACAGAGAATATTGGAACATATTGGCAATATAAGGAACCCAAAAGATACACCAGTCTCAAGACATTTTAGGGAATTTCATGAAGGGGATACTTCATGTCTAAAGTTTTTTGTTATACAGCAGTGGAAGATGGGACCTAGAGGGGGGAATCTGGATCTAAAATTGCGGCAACTTGAGGCAAAATGGATCTACCGCCTAGGAACCCTAAATCCGGGAGGCTTAAATGAAGGGTTTACATACACCCCATTTATCCAATAAATGTTGTATAAACAGCAATAGTGGGAATCCAATCTTCCATCTACAGCAATTCAAATAAGACGAATATTATCCAGTGATAGCAGAATATAAGGATTTAAAACTATAGACCCCACATCACTTGTTTATACATTACAATCAACTGTAATAGAGGTATAATGGACGGGTTATTATGCCCTGCTGAATACTGACTTGTTAATAGTCTATTAGGATTGTTCTCCCTTAAATTTGAAAAGGAGCATACTATTCAGCGACACCCTAATAAAATGGGGCTGATTGATGTATTAAAATAAGTGACAAACTAGACTGTGGGGACATAGGTAAGAAGAAAAAGTGATGTGCTATAAACCGTGTGGAGAGGGCTTTCATCTTCGATAAAATGACTGGTTATGTGTCATAGTGGCTATGAGGAAAAGGGATCTGTGCGAATTTATAAATAAAGAAGGTAGTGATATCTGTGTTTGGAAGAGTGGTGAGGAGGGGCGAAAGTTACGCACACTCCCCGCATTAAGTATAATAGCTCGCATATGAATGTATCCATAGCAACGCTGCTAAGCACAGCGTAAATATGAATGGATGACGCGATGAGAGGGTTTGCTGGGAGGCCCCGACCCACATCTGATAGGTTGGAAAGTATGCGGGAGGAGGAGCGAATGGTACGCTCGCTCCATACTATGCACAAGCCTGGCCGCTTACATGTGTTTCCATGGTAACGCTGCTACGTGCAGCGTTAAGACGAACGGATGACGTGGTGGAGGCTCCGATCCACATGAACATCTGATAGGATGGCGGCCCCACGTGACCAGGTTACCATAGCAACACTGTCACACATACAACGATTGGACGGTTTTGAGCTAGAGTGAGTCACATGGTAAGGAATACACCAATCAGAACCCCCCAATGTTAGTCTATGGAGAATGCGAAGATATATGGCGTTTTTTGCTTTAACATACGGAAGGCAGCACAGATTTCTAAAGGATTGTCATTGGGTATATAGACATGATGTACAAGAAGTTTGGAGGTATAGAAACTTATTTTTAAGGCTGTTTAAAGGATAATGGGAAACAATATGTGGACCAATAATGATACAGGGATTTTGATTGACAATGAAACTCACCAATGAGAGGATTGGAAAAATGGGAGGGGTAGTCTCGGCAGGGGACTGCCCCTCACAGGCAGTATATAAACAGATGAGGTGAAAGCTCACTTCAATGCTGACTGAGCAAGAGAGCACTTGCTCTCATTTTTTGTTTTCTTTATGGAATGTATATACACAATGCTTTATATTTCTTAATGCACTAGCACCTCTTAGCACAAAGCACTTTCTTTTCCCTGACGACGACTCCAGTTTTGGGGTCGAAACATGTCGGATTGGTGGGGGGTTTTCATCTATATGTAGGAATTTAGGGCTATATTAGTCCAGTGGATGGGCCTGGAAGCACGGTCACATAGAAACTGTCAAATTTGTGCGAGTGCTTCTTTATACACATACGGCCCCACCCTGGTTATGTGTATTAGAAGAAAACAAATAAATAAGTGAAACATTTTAAGTATAATAATAAAAGTTACCTTTTAACATACTTCTGTAGGGATCAATTGTGTGTAATTTAATAAAATCAGATCTGTGAATTGTTAAACCTACACAGTGGTCAAAAAGCTGCCTGCCTGCACAGGCAGCTGAGCAGATCATTACAGTGTGTTTCTCAAAGTATTATTGTTACACCAAACACTCTTATATACATAGGTGTCCAGAGGTTAGCAATATATCTGTATTATCTGTGATTCTGCAGATCATCAATAATCGGGTATATATCTGTATTCTTGGTGATACTGCAGATCACCAATAATCAGATTCTCTCTGCGTGCTGACACTGATCGTTACATTAAGTATTCAGATTTTTGTAGGTAAAGTGATGTCTCTACTCATTAGTATCTTGTTAGATTTCCCATAGCTTTACTACAGTCAACAACATTTGAGTTCCATGGCTGGAGTAATTATCTGTAGATCTTTAAGAGCAGCAAAAGAAAAAAATGAGTTTTCACTGTTTTTCACTTTTTCCCTATGTATTTGGAATTGGGAAATTGAGATAGACAACAATTATTTTGTGTAGGTTGAGCATATTTACAGCATTTAATCTTTACTGTCATCCTTATCAACAGGGTCTTCAGCTCTTCCTCAAGCCCCTACATAATCCACTGTTTATTGGAGTATATAAATAAACTTGTTTGTATTAAAATTGACAGTATTATGTCTACTTTGGGGAGATAAGTCCACCCGCCTCCCGAGGAATTTTAAGGCTTTTAATACATTTTATTCATTTGGCGCCTCTGTTCTTCTTACAATACGGTAGACCATGCTTGGTGGAAAAAGAGCTATAACCGATGTTTAGCGACAAGCATACAACATAAGCGCACATTTGAATTCAGCAATGGCACAATGATGATCTCTTAATCGAAAAGTTCCAGAAATGCAAAAATTAGGAACCCGAAAGTGCAACACTCGATTATAGTAAAACCTTGGATTGAGAGTAAATTGGTTTAAGAGCGCTTTGCAATACAAGCAAACATTTTTGTGAAATTTTGACTTGATATACAAGCAATGTCTTGATATACAAGCATAAAAAGTATACAAAAAAAAGTCACGTTATCACAACTGAGCCGATAGTTCTTGTCCCTTGTCTCCTGCGCTCCAGAATTGTACTTAATTGTACCTAATCTGAGTGTAGAGACTGTGTAAAGTCACATTTCCATGAACTCCTCAAAAGTAACTGTCATTGAATAAGTTTTTGTTAAAGAGAATCTGAAGCAAGTATAAAACTCGCTTCCTCTCTTATATTCAGCAGGGACATGTGTGCCCCTGCTAAACCGCCGCTATCGTGCCGCACAACGGGGGTCCCTTACCCCCCAAATCCCCTCCGTCCTTGCCGGGGATCTCTTCCGCATTGAGGCAGGGCTAACCGCTGCAGCCCTGCCTCTCACGCGTCTGTCAGCACGTATCTCCGCCTCTCCCCCGCCCCTCTCAGTCTTCCTTCACTGAGAGGGGCGGGGGAGAGGCGGCGATGCACCGCTGATGGACGTGCTGTGAGGCAGGGCTGCAGCCGTTAGCCCTGCCTCTAGGAGCAGCAAAATCTACAACCAAGTTGTTCGTAGATTTTGCAGGGGGGGAATTGGGGGGTAAGGGACCCCCGTTGTGCAGCGGGATAGCAGCAGTTCAGCAGGGGCACACATGCCCCTGCTGAATATAAGAGAAGAAGCAAGTTTTTTACTCGCTTCAGTGTCTCTTTAAAGCCACACACACAAAAAAAAGTTATTATGTTAGTTATAGTTAAAATCTTGTTTACATATTTATTTTATACTATTTGTACTATACTGTTTTTGGATTGTGGAACGAATCAATTGGGTTTCCATTTAATCCTATGGGGAAATTCGCTTTGATATAAGAGTGCTTTGTATTACAAGCATGTTTCCGGAACAAATTATGCTTGCAAACCAAGGTTCCACTGTATTTTGAGTGTCCTTGAACGATTACACCGATTGCTGTCTGAACTGATCCGCCAGAACAGATCAGTCTACGTGGACAATAATTGCTTTCTTTTACTGTCCTTGGGTAGAGTGACCAGACGTCCCGGATTGCCCGGGACGCATCCCGGATTCGGGGTCCACTGTTCCAGGCTGCATGAGGTCCCAGGAAACATCCCGCTTTCAGCAGCGGGACGTCCCGGCCTCGGGACTCTGGTCACTCTATCCTCATGTATATTCCCCTTTACTAGCGCTCAGTGTCCAAACGCTACAACCATCTGTTGATACTTGAGTCCTGGAACACGTGTACACCTTTAAATGTAAACAGCAAGAAAAAACTCATCGTGCAGAGTGTCTATATATTGCAATTACACCACTGTGTTTCCGCAGCCATACACTAAAAACCACATGGGGTAGTGCTAATAAACCTCTTCCACCAGTCTGCATGACTGTTACAGCTGAATTACAAGAGTTAAGGTGGCCATACTTCAGGCGACTTGGCGGCCGATCCACCATCCAATTAGATTATTATTATAATCGAATTGAATGAAAATCAGTGTCGCCAAGTGCATGACTGTCAAAGCGACCAATTTCGGGAAGGAAATTGGTCACACGGATCGCGCATGCCGCAAGATGTTGGGCCGAAGTTGGTTGGTCAGGTGTGCGGCGGTACGGCGTCGATTTCCGGAACGAGCGGTGAGACGATGAAACCCCAGCTGCTGCTGCAATGTATAAATGTGCCCCCTGTGTGCATTTATACGTTACCTGTCAGACGCTATGCACCGACGTCAGACACTATGCGCCAGTAGCATGTACGGAGAGCTGCCCAGAGGTTATGGACACCACGCGAAATCTGCTACAGGACGGGTAATGTATAAATGCACACACTGGAGGGGAACATTTATACATTGGGGGCAACGGTGGTGTGGACTCAGTCGATTCCCTAAAGATTTCATGCTGAAATCGGACGGGAATCGACCTGTAGTGTATGGGTAGAATTGACAAAAACATACATTTATCTCTAATCAGATTTGACTATAGATAAATTTGTCTCTGTGTCGAATCTGCCCATAATTGTTAGTTCTATGGGCACCTTTAGAATTAGAATCATTTTTTAACATACCTAATCTCTGTGACTTTGAAGCTGCCACCCAGGAAATCACATAAAAAGGCATTTGACTGTTTCCACCACTAACTGCACTACAAGCGAAAAATGACCAGCACTTGCCGATTCTTAAAAAACAGGGTATTTATTCACAATAAGTGTGAACAAAGTATAGCCATGACATACGGACTTCCAGAATGTAACTATAGCTCAGTAGTAGTAATAGCTCTTAGCTGCATACAGATGCATGAAGATCTCCTCAAGGATAGGTTACACCTTCATTGCAGCCCAATTCTACTCACAACGGACTGTCGACGTTTCGAACGGATCAACCGTTCTTTGTCAAGTGATAGCATGCGACATACTTTGTTCACACTTTTTGTGAATAAATAACCTGCTTTTTAAGAATCGGCAAGTGCTGGTCATTTTTTGCTTGTGGCCTATATCAAGTCTGTGCTATCCACACGGACTAGACCTGGCACAGCCATTGAAGAAAGATAGGTGTGCTGTCCGAGAAGTACAAAAAAAAAAAAAACACACCTCTAACTGCACTGAGATATGAAAAAGACGGTGTTTTTTAATAAAGATGAAGTAACTTTTTGCAAAGGCTTATAGGAAAACTGTATCGGCAATAAGTATTTGGGTGACAGATTTATATTGTGTGTTATGTCTGACTGTAATTATACTTAAAGTTTATAAGCGCTTTGAGTCCTACAGGAGAAAAGCGCTATAGAAATGTTATTGTATTGACAGCGAAACAACTTAGGAGGTACTACTGCGGGGCATATGCTCCAAGCAACAAAGACACTTGTTTTAAGGAAAAATATCAAAAATATTTTATTAATTATCAAAGTAGAATACACAATGAAAAATCACACATTTAAAACAGCCCACTGGCTGTCAACACACCGCCCATTTATACCATCATTTGCACATACCCATACACTCCTGGCCCCGTAATAATGATGGTAATAATAGCTCAAACATGGAGACTTAAATGTCGGCTGATTCGAATTGGATAATTCCAATAAAAGTTCCTAGGTGGAAAGTCTACTCAATGTCAGTAGTTGGTAAATATAAGGCAAAATCTAGCCGAGCCCAGCAAAGCACACAGGCAAATGTGAGGAGGGGAGTGGTTAGTATTGTATATATCTGGTTGGTTGGATGACTTTTCCTGTTTTCCTTAACTTGAATTATCTCAGATTTGAGTATTTTGGAAGTTCATACAGAGCTCTCTCCCCCTTCTGCATATAATTAGGCACTCATTTGGTGCTCTCATTCATATCTCACATTAAATTAGTAATTACCTCCTGTCATTCACTCAAAAAAAACAATTCTACATTTACTCCTTCCTGGATTACTGCAACATCCTCCCCTGTGGTCTTCCTGCAGCCACACAGGCATCACTCCAGCCAATCCATTCCAGAACCTTGCTGCACAACTCATTTTTAAATTTAAAGTGTTAAACAATGAACCGCATTTAGCAGCAAAAATCCTGGCATAATCAGACTGCTAGGGAGCTTAATATACGTCAGATCAGTTCCATTTTATGTCTTAAGGTGGCACACCATACGATTTATAAAATTTAAATGTATATTTCTAATTCAAGAATCTATTTTTATGATTGACTGTGACATTTGAAATATATGACCAATGTACCACACACATGTTCAATTTTCCCTAATTATGAATAAAAAAACCTTTTCTCAAACGGTTCATCAGGGGGCTCTGTATGGCTGATATTGTGGTGAAACCACTCTTATTGCATTGTGGGAAATAACAGCTGTTTCCAACTGCTGCAGCATCTCCTTCCACAGACATCACCAGCTAGCAGTAAAGATGTCCCCATGTGATAAATCTTAGAATGTAAATCAGGGAGAGGAAGGATTTTACAATGGGCAAACACTGACTAAGGCTAATTTCACACCAGGACGTTGCGTTAGAGGGGGCGTTAAGGTCGCGTAACGTCCCCCTAACTCAACGCCTGGTGGTGCTGGATCTGGACGTCAGAGTGAGCCGCGTTGTGCAGCTCACTCTGGCGTCAGTGATGCCGTGATGCGCACTCTTGTGCGCATGCGGCATCACGTGGTCCCGCCGGCCAATCGCCGCACAGAGCGGCTGCTCCAGGAAGTAAACACTGCACGTCATAACGTGCAGTGCATATTAATTAGCCATGTGCCTGGCCGCTCTCCGCTCCTCCCCAACATTACTGAGCATGTGCAAGCAGTCTAACGCGGCTCAGCCGCATCCAAAGTACTGCATGCAGTACGTTGTCTTGTGAGGCAGCGTTACAATGTAACGCAACGTCCGCACTGTGAACAGCCCCATTGATTTTTCATTACTGTGCGGTGGGCTGCGTTACAGGCTGCTCTAACATGCGCCTGTAACGTCCCACTGTGAAACCAGCCTTAATCTTTTATAAATAATTATTGTAAAAATTAAGCACTTCTTTCATTGCATTATGTTCACTGCAGTTTCTCTTTAAGAAATTGACAATCTACCCTTCACCATTCAATTTCTATAAAAATTTATCAGAAAATCCAGCATTCACCCCTCCCCCCCCCCCCCCCCCCCCCCCCCACACACACACACACACACACAGCCTTTGATTTTTCTGTACAACCAATCATTTTTATCAAATTGCTGTAAAATGTAATCATTAATTTTATTGTATCATGTATGGCCACCTTTATGCTAGTAAAAAATGTACTTCCTGTAATAAAATCACCCCAAAAAATGTACTTCCTGTAATAAAATAACCTAAAATAGCACTAGAAACACCTCCTCAGATTCGGGTATACAGAACTTCTCATGACCCCCCCCCCCCCCCTTTTTCTTTTTCAGGCAAAAATGTAACCCAAATATACAACAAATCCTGAACTCAGGTAAACACAACAAAGTGTCCCTCTATACTGAATCTGAGATAAAATTTAACTTTTATTACTCAATTAAAAAGTAGTCTGACTGACGATATACATACTCTGAAAGTATTGCAAGGCCTACTCTGTCAGTAATAAATGGGTCACTAAGTAACCCAGGCCCTGTTGCAATACCAAAAATTATAAAATCACACAACCCCCACCACACAACCCGACATGTTTCACTTCTAAACGAAGCTTTTTCAAGGGAAAAGTGACATTAAAGTGCAATTTGTGATAAGGTGCAAAGTTACATCATAAAACAAGTATAGAGTATGGCCTATAGGCTCATAACATCATAGCAGCCATGATGTTATGAGCCTATAGGCCATACTCTATAGGCTAATGTCGGGTTGTGTGGTGGGGGTTGTGTGATTTTATATTTTTTGGTATTGCAATAGGGCCTGGGTTACTTAGTGACCCATTTATTACTGACAGAGTAGGCCTTGCAATACTTTCAGAGTATGTATATCGTCAGTCAGACTACTTTTTAATTGAGTAATAAAAGTTAAATTTTATCTCAGATTCAGTATAGAGGGACACTTTGTTGTGTTTGTAAAAATGTAACCCAACAAGGTTGTTCCCTTCACCCACTCACCAAGCTCTGATTCTTCCAGAATCTCTGGTTTCCACCCTATTCAATAGATTGTAAGGTCACAAAGGCAGTATTCTCTGTTGTACATATTTTGCAGTATGTTTTAGACTTGGTCTGCGTTAGCTGATGTCACAATTATGTTGTTCACTACCCAAGGAGTCCATACACAAGACAAGTCCTGTTTTCTGTGATCAAATCTGCTAGTGCCCCGCCATGCCCACACAATCATAATTTTGACAGATATTATGAACAAAATCAATCAAAATTATCGATCTCACTGGACAGAAAATTGTACTCAATAGGGATGGGGTGGGGGTGTCAGTATTGGTGGTAGATCGACAGCCCATAGTGTTGCACTGATTGAGCAGTGCAATGCTGCAGTTCAGTAGATATTCAATAGATGTCATGCTGAAATCTACTGAATATCTTCTGGTAGTGGGTGGCAGGAATAGATCCCTCTATAATGAGATTCCGATCAGAGAGGGATCTATCTTTTGGGCACATCAGTTGGCAGTCTACTAATGTATGGTCAATTATATTTATAGTTTCTATAGTGCCACAGAAGATGCTGCTGCTATATAAATCAATAATAAAGGTGGCCATACACGTGTTGATTTTTCTGGTTGATATCTGGCCATTTCGATCACTCTGATGAAATCTGCTAGGAATCAATGCTGCAGGCAGCCCAATTGAGCAATGGATATTCTGCTGAAATTGCGCCTGGTGGAAGGTGGGATGAAAGTGGCAGCAGATCCATGGCCCATAGTGTTGCACTAGATCAAACAATGTAGCGCCGTGGTTAGAAAGATTTCATGCTGAAATCTATTAAAAATATATGTCGTGTGGCAATAATAGATCAGTTTCAGAACAGATTTTGATGGTCAAATCAGGTGGCCCTCTATGAATGTATGCACACCTTCAACCCTTTCAGTACCAGTGGTCTCTGGCCCTTTAAGGACCAGAAACCGCTGGTACCAAAAACCGGCGCAAACCAACGAATCACTGCACTGAATTGCCGCTACCGTCTCTATGACGGCAGAGCTCTGTGAGCTGGTTAGGTGCCGATTTTATTGGTTCCTGACCCTGTGATCAATGTGAGCCAATGAGATTTACTTACATTGATGACATGGTCAGGAGCCTGCAGGGCTCATGGAGCTCTGTTGTCATATTGTAACGACTGCGGAATTATTTCCGTGGTCAGCGCAAAAGATGCGCGCTGACACTGCGGAAATCCTCCACAAGCGTGTAATTTAGATAGAACCCAGCTTGCGTGCAATGCACCTGTAGAGGGCAATTCCCATGGCAGATGGAGCTGTGGAGCGCAGACGAGCACAGCCTCTGCACGGCCACAGATGCCAGATGGGGATTGTACGAGTTGAAGCAATGCAGGGCAAGATAGCCCCAAAGAGAGAGAGCACAGGGACAGAATGAATGTGTGTCCACCAATCTACAAAAATCTATTAACCCTTCGCACTCTCGCATGCAAATGTTCAAGCAAATGCATTCACAGATTCACTCGTCCAGGCACAACTGTTATTCCTATAGCTAAGTTAAAAGCCGGGGTCTTAGTTCACAGAAGAATGCATTCTTATGCTTAGTCACCTATACTGCGCAGAAGTACCCAGGTAAACATAGGTGTCCTAACTCTGGCCCTGTAACATGCATAGTGCAGACATGCAAACACATTCATTGCATCAAACCTATCAATGGATTAGGAGCACACACTCCTGGGACAGATAGTGCATCTTACCAATCGCACAAGGGAGCTAACGTAATGTATCCATGTGCACCATGCACATACACCAGCATAAGCTGTGTGCATGCTGACAAACACATACAGGGGAAGGAGGGAGTGCCCTGAATTAGACCCTAGCCACAGGGGTCAGTAACAAGAAAAAAATACATATATTCAGGCACATCGCCTCTAGTTAGGACATTAAATAAGTTATTAAGGAAAGGGAGGTGCTGAAGGGGGTGTGGCTAGAAAACAGCAAAAATCTATTAACCCTTCGCACTCTCGCATGCAAATGTTCAAACAAATGTGTGCATGCTGACAAACACATACAGGGGAAGGAGGGAGTGCAATGTGTTTGCATGTCTGCACTATGCATGTTACAGGGCCAGAGTTAGGACACCTATGTTTACCTGGGTACTTATGCGCAGTATAGGTGACTAAGCATAAGAATGCATTCTTCTGTGAACTGAGACCCCGGCTTTTAACCTCCTTAGCGGTATGGACAAGTTGTTACGTCCATTACCGCCGGAGGACGGCGCTCAGGCCCCGCTGGGCCGATTTTCATATTTTTTTTTAAAACACGCAGCAAGCACTTTGCTTGCTGCGTGTTGTATACGATCACCGCCGCTCGCCGCCGATGCGCCGCTACCCGGCGTGTAAGGGCCTTCCCCCCCTCCCGAGACCCCTGCGCAGCCTGGCCAATCAGTGCCAGGCAGCGCTGAGGGGTGGATCGGGACTCCGGATGACGTCACGATGTCGATGACGTCATCATGATCATCGCCATGGTGACGGGGAAGCCCTAAAGGAAATCCCGTTCAAGAACGGGATTTCCTTATGGCTAACAGCGCCGGCGGCGATCGGAGGGGTGGGAGGGATGCGGAAGGGAGGGGGGCATCATGTAGCTAGCGCTAGGCTAGCTACATGATTGAAAAAAAATATTTAAAAAAATAGCGCTGCGCCCTGGCGATCTTAATAGAACTCCAGGGAGGTTAATTTAGCTATAGGGATAACAGCTGTGCCTGGATGAGTGAATCTGTGAATGCATTTGTTTGAACATTTGCATGCGAGAGTGCGAAGGGTTAATAGATTTTTGCTGTTTTCTAGCCACACCCCCTTCAGCTCCTCCCTTTCCTTAATAACTTATTTAATGTCCTAACTAGAGGCGATGTGCCTGGATATATGTATTTTTTATTTTTTTTTGTCCACCAATCTAGTCGCCACCCAGCGACGGTGAACACACACAGCAGAAACAAAGTATGAACGCAATCGCAAGAGTGGCGATTGCCAAAAGCGACACAAGACCGAGCAGGACAGAACACGAGAGTAGCAAAAGGCACAGCAAGCAAGAACAATCAGAACATCAAGAAAAATAACAAACGCTAGCTAAACGCGAACACCGCACTCATTCGCAACAGCGAACGCATTTAAACACGATCACTGCGCGTTAGGCGCCCAGTGATGAGCCTGCCACCCTAACTAACAAATGAAACACAAATGTGAAAATAGAGAATGCGAACGCTTACTAAGTGGTTACCTCACTGAGCCTACAGCAAGCGTTCGTAGCAGACGAGACAGACAGATGGGGCTACCAGTAGCAACCGCTGCTCTGGCTAGCACCCCTAAGGCAGAATACAGAAGGAAACACTGCCACTATCACGAGGGCGAATGCAATCCAGACAGATGGAGCAGCCAGTAGCAACCGCAGCTCTGGCCTGCACTCCCAGACAGACAGAACGATTCCCTGTCGACCGCCGCTGGCGACAAGGCAATCGAGACAGAGAGGGAGAACAAGGTAATACAAATAATACAACCTGACTGCACTAGAAGCGATGCCTAGTGCAGTCCTCAGGAATTATTCTAAGATAATCTTTAAGAAAACAAGCAAGGCTGATACTGGAGAGTTTTGCAGGAACAAACCATCATGACCAGCAAGAGATTCTGGGAGAACAAGGTATTTATACTGCAAGCCTTCAAAGGAGTCAGGAAGGCAATTTGCATGACAAATGTATGCAAATTCCTCAGCAGAGCAACTCTGAAACTTGCAAAGAAAAGACAGGTCTCTTTTCCAGAGACCTGCAGCCCTCAGACTTAAAGAATGGACAAACAACTGTCTGCCTGTGCAGACAGCTGAGCAGATCATTACACATATCGACAGCAGGGCTTGTGAGCTGCGGCGGGTAGAGAGTGAAGCGATTGGCGGGAGCGGCAAGAGCGCACGGTGGTGACAGTGAGTGAAATCTACGCCCTGGCATGAATAACAGCTTCCAAACAGGGCATAGATTTTAATTAGCCTCTTTCAAAAGCAGTTAAGGGAGAGGTGTGTAAACAAAAAAAAATATTTTCAGGAATGAAACACTGTAGTACCATAAAGGGAAGAATGTAGAAAGCATTCATCCACACTTAATATAAATTATACTTCACATTTTCATTCTACATCTACATTACTGCGTGCACTATACTGTCAGTTCATGTTTGGAAATGTTCATTTCAAGCACGGAATGGTTTACACTAAAGAAACATTGCTCAGCTGCCTTGGCCAATTAATTGTGAACTTTTATAATTTAGTGATGTTTATTGAGTGGGGCTTATGTCTAACTGTACAGTCAGTTTAGAAAAAGTTAGTAAACCTACCTACATTATGTTGGGGGCTGCATGAGGGAAGGAGACATACAGTATAAACATAAAGTATATACAGTTTAAACATCACACAGAAGTACATACACTTTGAAAAAAAAAGACTTTCACATGTTTTTCTGCATATGCACATTTTGAGTATTACCCCACCTACTTGCACATTTCAAGTCAGGTTTAAATTATAAGAGCTGCCGTCCTTGTCATTTTAAATATAACAATTGTAAAAAATAAAAAAAATATTACAATTATAAAGCTACCTACAGGTTTCCAATATCATTAATCAATTAATCTAGCTCACAATTAAGGGCCTGTTACCACTACACGTGGATTCTGGATGCAGAAAAACTGACTCCAATGAATGTCTACGGGCCTGTTTCCACTAGGTGTTCCTAGTGACTTGTAAGGGTTAAGCTTGGTGTTGAGCACGCATACATTTTCTTGTGGTTAGCATTTTGCAATTTCTGTCATTTGGAAGCAGGTGGTGGATGGCTTGCTTTAGGTGGTGTGAGCCCTGGAGTGGGCTGTCTGTGCCTGTCCTCCCCCCCCCCGTTCTGGAGTGATGTGTGTGAGCCAGCCCTGAGCCCTATAGCTCGGGGTGACCCATACGTCACTCCTTTCCCATGCAGTGCCCCCAAGTTAATGCGCAGTAGCAGAACACAATGGACGTTAAGGTAAGTGCCTGTTTTTAATTTTGGGAGGTGGGTGCGGATGGCCCTGCCCGGCGCTGGTCACGCTTGGGGGGGTCGTCTGCACCACCCATCCTCCCCACCGGGGTGTCGCTGTGGTCCCTAGGCAGTGAGAAAGCCTAGGGCACCGCAGCCCCCCGATTGTATGGGGGCATTGGGAAGCCTCCCCGTGGCGCTCCTGGATAGTGCTATGTAGCATGAACTAATTCCTGCAGGGCAACCGCTTCGCGGTATTAGTTTTTTGCCCTGCAAAGTTTGGCATGCGAAAGTAAATGCAATTTTGCATGAGCAATGCCTCATGATAAGCCAATTTAGCCAGATTTGCACAGCCAGACTTGTAAGGGTTAAGCTTGGTGTTGAGCACGCATAAATTTTCTTGTGGTTTCCACTAGGTGTTCCCATAGGCGTTCATTGGAGTCAGTTTTCTGCATCCAGTAGTTACTGTTTCTTTTTGATTACTTTACAATTGTGTAATAAAGGTTGCTAAGTCTTGTTGAAGGGGAGGAGGGTCACCTGTTTTTCACCCTTGATGGTATTATAGTGCCAGCATCTTCCATGGCTCACTTCAGAGGATGAAAACACAAGGGTAGATAATATAAAGACAGTGGTATACATCACAGTACAGACATTGATTACAAAATACAGAGGAACACAGGGCACAGTGAGAAATGGCGCCGGTTAAATAATGGCGCCGCTAAAGTGTTTTAAAACGATAAATATCGTTTTGACATAAACGATAATTATTGTTTTATGTCAAAATGATATTTATTGTTTTATGTCAATGTGGCTCCCTAAAGTGCTTTTAAAGCCATAAATGTGTGTGTGTGTACACACACACATACATACATACATACATACATACATACATATATATATATATATGTTTGTGTATATATATATATATATGTGTGTGTGTGTGTGTATACAGTATGTGTGTATATATATGTGTGTGTGTGTGTGTGTGTGTGTGTGTGTGTGTGTGTGTGTGTGTGTGTGTGTGTGTGTGTGTGTGTGTGTGTGTGTGTATATATATATATATTTATACAGGGAGTGCAGAATTGTTAGGCAAATTAGTATTTTGACCACATCATTCTCTTTATGCATGTTGTCTTACTCCAAGCTGTATAGGCTTGAAAGCCTACTACCAATTAAGCATATTAGGTGATGTGCATCTCTGTAATGAGAAGGGGTGTGGTCTAATGACATCAACACCCTATATCAGGTGTGCATAATTATTAGGCAACTTCCTTTCCTTTGGCAAAATGGGTCAAAAGAAGGACTTGACAGGCTTAGAAAAGTCAAAAATAGTGAGATATCTTGCAGAGGGATGCAGCACTCCTAAAATTGCAAAACTTCTGAAGCGTGATCATCGAACAATCAAGCGTTTCATTCAAAATAGTCAACAGGGTCGCAAGAAGCGTGTGGAAAAACCAAGGCGCAAAATAACTGCCCATGAACTGAGAAAAGTTAAGCGTGCAGCTGCCAAGATGCCACTTGCCACCAGTTTGGCCATATTTCAGAGCTGCAACATCACTGGAGTGCCCAAAAGCACAAGGTGTGCAATACTCGGAGACATGGCCAAGGTAAGAAAGGCTGAAAGACGACCACCACTGAACAAGACACACAAGCTGAAACGTCAAGACTGGGCCAAGAAATATCTCAAGACTGATTTTTCTAAGGTTTTATGGACTGATGAAATGAGAGTGAGTCTTGATGGGCCAGATGGATGGGCTCGTGGCTGGATTGGTAAAGGGCAGAGAGCTCCAGTCTGACTCAGACGCCAGCAAGGTGGAGGTGAAGTACTGGTTTGGGCTGGTATCATCAAAGATGAGCTTGTGGGGCTTTTTCGGGTTGAGGATGGAGTCAAACTCAACTCCCAGTCCTACTGCCAGTTTCTGGAAGACACCTTCTTCAAGCAGTGGTACAGGAAGAAGTCTGCATCCTTCAAGAAAAACATGATTTTCATGCAGGACAATGCTCCATCACAAGTACTCCACAGCATGGCTGGCAAGAAAGGGTATAAAAGAAGAAAAACTAATGACATGGCCTCCTTGTTCACCTGATCTGAACCCCATTGAGAACCTGTGGTCCATCATAAAATGTGAGATTTACAAGGAGGGAAAACAGTACAAGTACACCTCTCTGAACAGTGTCTGGGAGGCTGTGGTTGCTGCTGCACGCAATGTTGATGGTGAACAGATCAAAACACTGACAGAATCCATGGATGGCAGGCTTTTGAGTGTCCTTGCAAAGAAAGGTGGCTATATTGGTCACTGATTTGTTTTTGTTTTGTTTTGTTTTGTTTTTGAATGTCAGAAATGTATAGCAAAGAAACAGTAGTGGGACTGGCACTCAAATGATTCCTGGAACCCAGCAGCTGGACCCTGGTTTCAAGCAGTACGTGCTCTAGGTCTCCTACACCTTAGTATTTTCCACTTTGTGCCTCTGAAGAAGCAGGGCAACCTGCGAAACGGCTGTTAGGCCGACCACCTATTTACTCTCTATGTATTGTTTGTACCCGCTGGATTAAAGGAAACTCTTGGAAAAGTGCAAATTGGTGCCAAGTCTGCTGTTTGTTCTATGGAAAATAGTCAGAAATGTATATTTGTGAATGTTGAGATGTTATATTGGTTTCACTGGTAAAAATAAATAATTGAAAATAATTGAAATGGGTATATATTTATTTTTTGTTAAGTTGCCTAATAATTATGCACAGTAATAGTCACCTGCACACACAGATATCCCCCTAAAATAGCTAAAACTAAAAACAAACTAAAACTATATATATATATATATATATATATATATATATATATATATATATATACACACACACACACACTTACATATATATACACGGACACACACACACATATGTATATACACACGCACACACACACACACACACACACACACACACACACACATACACGCGCACATGTATATACACATACACACATATATACACACACACACATACATATATACACACACCACACACACACACCACACACACACACATACACACACACACACACACTATACACGCACACACACACACACACACACACACACACACACACACACACACACACACACACACACATACACGCGCACATGTATATACACATACACACATATATACACACACACACATACATATATACACACACACACACATACACATATATACACACACATATAAACACACATATACATATATATATATAGACTAACCAGCAAGATCATGGTGAACCAGAACTCATTGGAGTGCGTAAGGGACTACAATGGTTCTAAAAGCCCCCTTACTACAATGCTAAGAAAAACAAAAGTTTGCTTTCTTAAAACAGAAAGAATTTGCGATAATTCAGGTTCCATAGAGCCAAACTAATCCATGCCATACACTGATGAGTATCAAACAATCCGAAACAGTCTGTATGCATGTTGGATTATTCTGGCTCTGTACAAATTAACAAGCTGAAACATCATTGCATTCCAGAGGTTCTGGAGGTGTGTTTAGCTTCTAAGGGTAACAATGGTTAATTTGCATATATTCAGCAGTGATGTACTGGGAGACATCTCAAGCTCACTCAAACCTGATTCATCGCAATATTCTTTCTGTTTTAAGAAAGCAAACTTTTGTCTTTTTATACATTTACATATATATACATATATACATACGCACACACACATAAACACACACACACACACACACACACACACACACACACACACACACACACACACACACAAACACAAACACACACACAAACACACACACACACACACACACAAACACACAAACACACACACACACACACACACACAAACACACACACACACACACACACACAAACACACACACACACACACGAAGACACACACACACACTGATGTGAAAAACTATTTGCCCCCTTCCTGATTTCTTATTCTTTTGCATGTTTGTCACACTTAAATGTTTCTGCTCATCAAAAACCGTTAACTATTAGTCAAAGATAACATAATTGAACACAAAATGCAGTTTTAAATGATGGTTTTTATTATTTAGTGAGAAAAAAACCTCAAAACCTACATGGCCCTGTGTGAAAAAGAAATTGCCCTCCTTGTTAAAAAATAACTTAAAGCGGACCCAAACCAAACATTTTTTTAATTAAAAATATTTAGTAGCACCGCTCTGACACATACAAAGATAAATAAACACTCCTTCAAACCTATGATCATTTCAGTGCATGCTTTCCACCGTTCTCTTTTCATAGCTAGGGTTATACTGGGGGCAGCCATTAGCAATTTCTCCATTGCCGGACACCATCTACTCCACCAGTTTGCCGGAAAAATCCCAGCAATTTGAAAGGAAGGGAGGGGTTCCTCCAATAAATGTAAAATATTTTATATTTTATATATACGGGCAGCACGGTGGCGTAGTGGTTAGCTCTCTTGCCTTGCAGCGCTGGGTCCCTGGTTCGAATCCCAGCCAGGGCACTATCTGCAAAGAGTTTGTATGTTCTCTCCGTGTCTGCGTGGGTTTCCTCCGGGCACTCCGGTTTCCTCCCACATTCCAAAAACATACAGATAAGTTAATTGGCTCCCCCTAAAAAAAAAAATTGACCCTAGACTACAGTACTTACACTACATAATATTATAGACATATGGTAATGGTAGGGATTAGATTGTGAGCTCCTTTGAGGGACAGTTAGTGACAAGACTATATATATATATATATATATATATATATACACTGTACAGTGCTGCGTAATATGTCGGCGCTATATAAATACTAAATAATAATAATAATAATAATAATAATAATATTTGTCATCATGCAGCTGAAAAAAGGCTGCTATTTATTATTATAATTTAGAAAATAGATTTTATTTCTGAAATCTTGTATTTTTAATTTGGGTCCACTTTAACTGTGGTTTATCACACCTGAGTTCAATTTCTGTAGTCACCCCCAGGCAGTATACGTTAGCCAGGTCTAGTTGCACTTAGTATAGGTCCCCCCAGTATAGGTAGCCAAGAATAGGTACCCCAGTATAGGTAGCCACTAGCCAGGCATAGGTGAGCCAGTATAGTTGCCCCCGCTATAGGTTAGCCAGGTAGGTGCCTCCAGTATAGGTAGCCAGTATTGTTGCCCCCAGTATAGGTTAGATAGGCAGGCGCCCCCGGTATAACTTAGATATGTAGGTGCCCCAGTACAGGTTAGCTAGGTGGGTGCCTCTAATATAGGTAGCCAGAATAGTTGCTCTCAGCATAGGTTAGATAGGTAGGTGCCCCCAATATAGGTTATTTAGGTAGGTGTCTCCAATATAGGTAGCCAGTATAGTTGCCACCTGTATAGGATAGCTAGGTAGGTAGGTGCCCCCAATACAGGTTAGATAAGTGCCCCCAGTATAGGTTAGATAGGTAGCTGCCCCCCCAGTATAGGTTAGATAGGTAGCTGCCCCCCAGTATAGGTTAGATAGGTAGGTGCCCCTCAGTATAGGTTAGATAGGTAGGTGCCCCTCAGTACAGGTTAGATAGGTAGGTGCCCCCCAGTATAGGTTAGATTAGGTAGCTGCCCCCCAGTATAGGTTAGGTAGGTGCCCCCCAGTATAGGTTAGATAGGTAGCTGCCCTCAGTATAGGTTAGATTAGGTAGCTGCCCCCCAGTATAGGTTAGGTAGGTGCCCCTCAGTATAGGTTAGATAGGTAGGTGCCCCCCAGCGTAGGTTAGATTAGGTAGCTGCCCCCCGGTATAGGTTAGATAGGTAGCTGTCCCCCAGTATAGGTTAGATAGGTAGCTGCCCCCCAGTGTAGGTTAGATAGGTAGCTGCCCCCCAGTGTAGGTTAGATAGGTAGCTGCCCCCCAGTGTAGGTTAGATAGGTAGCTGCCCCCCAGTGTAGGTTAGATTAGGTAGGTGCCCCCCCAGTATAGGTTAGATAGGTAGCTGCCCCCCAGTGTAGGTTAGATTGGTAGCTGCCCCCCAGTGTAGGTTAGATAGGTAGCTGCCCCCCAGTGTATGTTAGATTAGGTAGGTGCCCCCCAGTATAGGTTAGATAGGTAGCTGCCCCCAGCGTAGGTTGGATTATGTAGCTGCCCCCCAGCGTAGGTTAGATTAGGTAGCTGCCCCCCAGCGTAGGTTAGAGAGGTAGCTGCCTTCCAGCGTAGGTTAGATAGGTAGCTGCCCCCCAGCGTAGGTTAGATTAGGTACCTGCCCCCCAGCGTAGGTTAGATTAGGTAGCTGCCCCCCAGCGTAGGTTAGATTAGGTAGCTGCCCCCAGGATAGGTTAGATAGGTAGCTGTCCCCTATAATGGAGGGGGGAGCCGGAGGCACGGGGAGGGCAGCCCGACCTCTCCCTCCCTCTCCCGGGCCGCCCTCTGTGCTAGTGAGCTGGCAGGAAGCGCCGTTTACAACTCACCTCCCTGCGTTCCAAGCGCCGCTCTCTCGTCGCCGGTCTTTTCCTCTCTGTATACATGCTGATACACACGCTGCTTCCGGCTAAACAGGAAGCAGCATGTGTAGGCATGTATACAGAGAGGAGACCGAGAGAGCAGCGCTTGGAGCCAGGGAGGTGAGTTGTAAACAGCACTTCCTGCTTGCTCACTATACTTCTGAGGGGGGAGCACAGAGGGCGGCCCGGGAGAGGGAGGGAGAGGTCAGGCTGCCCTCCCCGCGGCTCCGGCTCCCCCCTCCATTACAGCGCCCCCCTCCCAACAGCGCCCGGGCGGCGGCATGCCCCACACGGCCCTATAAACGAGCATGTCCGAGTACTAATATTGACTATTACCAAGGGGGCGGCTTACAAAAAAAATAATACCCAAAGTAGTGCACATGCCTGTAATAGGGGATGTATCACATAAAAAATGAGGGAAGTGACAGATTGTTTGTAAGTAAAACAGTGGGCCTATTGCTAAACATTGATTATAAACATATGCTGGGCTCTTAAAGGTATACTGTAGGGGGTCGAGGGAAAATGAGTTGAACTTACACGGGGCTTCTAATGGCCCCCCGCAGACATCCTGTGCCCACGCAGCCACTCACCGCTGCTCTGGCCCCGCCTCCAGTTCACTTCTGGAATTTCATACTTTAAAGTCTGAAAACCACTGCGCCTGTATTGCTGTGTCCTCGCTCCCACTAATGTCACCAGGAGCGTACTGCGCAGGACCAGTATGGTCTGTGCCTGCTCAGTACGCTCCTGGTGACATCAGCGGGAGCGAGGACATGGCAACGCAAACGCAGTGGTTTTCAGACTTTAAAGTCGGAAATTCCAGAAGTGAACCAAAGGCAGGGCCGGTGAGTGGCTGCGCGGGCACAGGATGTCTGTGCAGGAAAAATAACCAGGTAATTCCAAACTAAGTCGGGAAAGCAAAGTCATTAGTGGAGCAGAGCAAAGAAATGTCAGAGACCAGGACCTTTTTCAGTGGACAGATAGGGGAAATTAAGAAAGCACTTGGCATCTGGGAGGCCATGGAGACAAGAGGAGACTTCCTCTACATAGGAGGAGTTCAACTGAGTATAGGAAACACAAAAAGATGGGGACAGGGAAGGAGAAGGGGAGGGGAAGAAAGAAAGGTAATGGGGAAGGAAGTTGCTAGAAATCTTGTACCAAAACGCACCACCAAAATCTTTAACTTTTCTATGCTCACCTTATGCCCAGCCCACCACTCGCAAAAGGGTGGACTGCTTTAGCAACTAGTCAATTTTAACTTCTTCCTATGACCCAGCCGTTAAAGGCCATGTAATCTACAATAGCTACACAACAGACACCAGAATATTAACGTGATCTCATGTACATATTTGTATCATTGCTTGTCGTTCTTACTCCAATGATAGCTGATGTTCTATACCTACCTTTGTCATGAATGGTTCTTATTGTATGATTGCTTAAAAGGATTGTATTTGCAGCAGTTGTCATGTTGGCTCTAAGTTTTCTTTGGTATTGTTATATCGTCACTTTTTTAAAATCTAATAAAAATTAAATCTTAGGATTGGGGGAGGAAAAAAGAAAAGGGGAAAAAAAAGATCTTAGCCAATCTGTTCACTTTCATGCACACTATTCTGGCAGCTGGACTGTGCCACCTGCCATTTGAGAAGTGCTTCTGAGAACAAATGAAATCCTGAGAACCCCCAAGGAGAAGATGGACTAATTCAAAACGTGTCAGTAAGAGGTTAAGAATTGGCTGATTATAATGCCTACTTAAATTGACAGATACATAGGAAATTAAAAATGTATGTTGCATTTACTCTGGGACAAATGTACCTTATATGGAGGTGTAAATATGAATTTTAAATTCTATAGTTTTTCGTCATAGTGCCCCTTAAAGTTACATTCAGTAAATTTCCTGTAATGCCTTGCAGATCTCCTGCTTTCTTTCAGCCACTATACCCCAATCTAGTGCTGTAGCTCTGAGCTTGGCCCATATCTTCATCTATAGACAAGCCCCCGCTTGAACAGGACACTGAATATGTCTCCTGACTTCAGTTACCCTCAGGTCTTAACATGCAAGGTATAGCGGCTGAGGCCCAGAAAGCCAGAGTACCACCAGAGCAAACAAGACTATGCAGCTGGTGTGATATTAGGTAGTAGAGCGGAATGCATTTGTGGAGGAAGTTACACAGATCACACCAGGAGCTATGAACAAGGGGACAAGATTGCTCAGAGCGACCGCAGCTCTGAGCTTCTGATAACCACCACAAATAACAAGACATAATGGTTGCTCAGTGCAACCGCAGCACTGAGCATCTGATGTCCACAACACTGAGTAACAAAGATAGACAACAGACAGACAAATGGAATGTTTGCCAGCTTCCAATAACCAATATGTTTTATTATCTATGCAGGGCCGTATCTCTTAAGAGGCACCCGTGGGCGGTGCCATGGGCGGCCCCTCGGGGGGGGGGGCATCTAATGCTTATTTATTTTATTTGTTTTTATTTTTATTATTTTTCATTAAAAAAGGGGGGGGGGGTGGTGTTCGGGGTTCAGGATGGGTGAGCGCACACACAATGAGGGGAACCTACTCCCCCCCCTCCAGCAGGGTGGTAGCGGCCGGCCAGGGAAGTTTCTCGACGCTGGAGGAAGACTCTGCATGCCGACTCTGATTCCTGGGAAGAGGAGGTAAGATGTTCTCTGGCCACTGCCCCTCGTCTCTGGCTGCAGTGCACAGTGCACTGACTGGAAGGGGGAGCGGGAGCTCCAGGTGAGGGAGGGAGGGGAGGGGGGGGACTTCCCCGCTACTCTGTGCCTGTTCCACCTTCCAGCCAGGCTAGCTAAAATGGGGGAGACACTTATATATCTCGAGTCCTACCTAACTGGGGGACACCTATATACCTATTACCTAACTGGGGGACACCTATATACCTATTACCTTAACTGGGGGACACCTATATACCTATTACCTAACTGGGGGACACCTATATACCTATTACCTAAACTGGGGGACACCTATATACCTATTACCTTAACTGGGGGACACCTATATACCTATTACCTAACTGGGGAACACCTATATACCTATTACCTAACTGGGGGACACCTATATACCTATTACCTAAACTAGGGGACACCTATATACCTACTACCTAAACTGGGGGACACCTATATACCTACTACCTAAACTGGGGGACAGCTATATATCTACTTCCTAAACTGGGGGACACCTATATACCTATTACCTAACTGGGGACACCTATATACCTATTACCTAACTGGGGGACACCCAGGGGCGTAGCAATAGGGGGTACAGAGGTAGCGTCCGCATCGGGGCCCTTGGGCCAGAGGGGCCCTGAAGGGGCCCTCTCTCAACTACAGTATTAGCTCTCTATTGGTCCTGTGCTCATAAAAATCACTTCTAAAGATACTTTGAATAGTGGTAATCATTAACAAACTGTTCCCCATCCCCTTCTTGCACCTCAGACACTGTAGTTGCCATTGGCAGGTTTTAGTGCGCCGTATTAATTGTTCTGTATAGAGTGCTTGGGGAGCCCCATTGTAAAACTTGCATCGGGGCCCACAGCTCCTTAGCTACGCCACTGGGGACACCTATATACCTATTACCTAAACTGGGGGACACCTATATACCTACTACCTAAACTGGGGGACACCTATATACCTACTACCTAAACTGGGGGACAGCTATATATCTACTTCCTAAACTGAAGGACAGCTATATACCTACTACCTAACTGGGGGACACCTATATACCTATTACCTTAACTGGGGGACACCTATATACCTATTACCTAAACTGGGGGACACCTATATACCTACTACTTAAACTGGGGGACACCTATATACCTATTACCTAAACTGGGGGACACCTATATACCTATTACCTAAACTGGGGGACACCTACATACCTATTACCTAAACTGGGGGACACCTACATACCTATTACCTAAACTGGGGGACACCTACATACCTATTACCTAAACTGGGAGACACCTACATACCTACTACCTAAACTGGGGGACACCTACATACCGACTTCCTAAACTGGGACACACACACATAGAGAGAGATATAGATCTATATCTCTCTCTCTCTATCTATCTATCTATATATCTATCTATCTATCTATACTACCTAAACTAAGGGACACCTATATACCACCTTCCTAAACTGGGGGGGGACACCTATATACCTTTTTCCTAAACTGGGGGACACCTATATACCTACTACCTAAACTGGGGACACCTATTATTTTGTGGTGTTATGCAGCCCTCTGTGCGATTTTTCTGCTGAAATGCTGCCCACGTTGCGATTATTTTCGGGTGAAATGCTGCCCACTGTACGATTATTTTGTGATGAAATGCTGCCCAGGGTGCGATTATTTTCTGGTGAAATGTTAGCCAGGGTGCGATTATTTTGTGGTAAAATGCTGCCCACTGTACGATTATTATCTGGTGAAATGCTGCACTCATTGCGATTATTCTCTGGTGAAATGCTGCACTCATTGCGATTATTCTCTGGTGAAATGCTGCACTCATTGCGATTATTCTCTGGTGAAATGCTGCACTCATTGCGATTATTCTCTGGTGAAATGCTGCCCACTGTATGATTATTATCTGGTGCATGTTGCTGAAATGTTGTACTCATTGCGTTTATTTTCTGCTAAAATGTTGCACTCATTGCGTTTATTTTCTGCTGGAATGTTGCACTCATTGCATTTATTTTCTGCTGAAATGTTGCACTCATTGCGATTATTTTATGGTGAAACATTGCTGCATTACGATTTTATGGTGAAATGCTGTCCCATTACAATTATTTTATAGTGAAACGCTGCCCCATTACGATTATTTGTAGTAAAGTAGATTGAACTTCCGGAGGTTCCGGAGGAGCGATCAGAGTTGTGCTGTGTACAGTTGGTGCAGCTCTCAATTTCCGTGCAGGACGGCTAGGATATATGGAGACAAAGTGGGAGAAAGCGCACTCAGTGTGTGGATTATGAAAAGTGGCCAGCCGACCGTAGAATGATCTCACCTCAGTGTAGTGCTGGTTAGCCCATATGGGTGTCCCAGCTCGCAGGCTTTGTCCCTTTGAGCCAGGGACCAGGCTCCTGGCAACCGGAATTCCTTTGTTCCTCTCCTCTCGCAGCTGTGGATAGCACCACTCGCCTTGCAGTCACCAGCGTTCTGCACAATGCAGGTGCTCAGTGGCTATGGCGGGCGCCAATTGTATGAGTATATTCCCTTTTGTAGAGGGATCAGTGTGCAAGCTGTCTTCCACCTTCCAGCACAAGCGTTACCTGCACTCTGCGGGCGCTTGTTAGCTGGTAATGTATAATGGAGTTGGCATGGGTGAGGTGCAAGTCTGTGCAAACAACAATACCGTGTAATGTAAAGATCTGTTTATTGTAACGCGTTTCGAAAGGGATAAAGCCGCCCCTTCTTCTTCAGACAAATGTTTGAGAGGAGAGGAACAAAGGAATCCCGGTTGCCAGGAGCCTGGTCCCTGGCTCAAAGGGACAAAGCCTGCGAGCTGGGACACCCATATGGGCTAACCAGCACTACACTGAGGTGAGATCATTCTACGGTCGGCTGGCCACTTTTCATAATCCACACACTGAGTGCGCTTTCTCCCACTTTGTCTCCATTACAATTATTTGGCACCTATGGGGGGGCCCCATCCAAATTTTTGCAAGGGGGCCCAGTGATTTCTAGTTACGCCCCTGACTACTACCTAAACTGGGGATACCTATAGACTTGGCTATCTATACTGGGGACACCTATAGTATGTCTATATTGGGGACACCTATAGACCTGGCTACTTTATACTGATACTAATTATTTAGCGTCAACATATTACGCAGCGCTGTACAGAGTATGTATTGTCTTGTCACTAACTGTCCCACAGAGGGGCTCACAATCTAATCCCTACCATAGTCATATGTGTATGTATGTATCGTAGTCTAGGGCCAATTTTTAGGGGGAAGTCAATTAACTTATCTGTATCGTATGGTATTGGGATGTGGGAGGAAACCAGAGTGCCTGAAGGAAACCCACACAGACAAAGGGAGAACATACAATCTCCTTGCAGATGTTGACCTGGCTGGGATTCAAACCGGGAACCCAGCGCTGCAATGCTAACCACTACGCCACCATGCTGCCATACTACTGTACTATATTGTACTGCCATCTTCATCAGTACTTCACAGAGTATGTAGTCATGTCACTGACTATCCTCTGAGGAGCTTACAATCTAATCCTGCCATAGTCTAATGTCCTACCATATTATTATGTAGTTATATAGCATCCTCGACTCCAACTCCGACTCCACAGCCCTGCTGGCATCTTTTGCAGCACTTTGCAGAGAACATAGTCATGTT
The DNA here is from genome assembly GCF_040937935.1 of Hyperolius riggenbachi. Taxonomy (NCBI): domain Eukaryota; kingdom Metazoa; phylum Chordata; class Amphibia; order Anura; family Hyperoliidae; genus Hyperolius; species Hyperolius riggenbachi. The sequence continues at coordinate 251,115,020 of NC_090649.1, read as the reverse complement.
ACTGACTTTTCTCAGGGGCGCTCACATTCTAATACCTACCACTATTTTGTGCGAGAGAACACTGGCTAATGTGTGTTTTTTTTGGGGGTGGGAACATTTCCTACTTGCTTTTTTAGGGTCACTTTACTCATACCCGGGGAGAAAACATGGCCCCCTGACTTTGGGCTGCACTCTTACTAGGAAATTTGAATTGGCCACACCCACTGTAGGTTATGGACACGCCCACTACATTCTGTGACCACGCCCATTTCTTTGTCGCGGTGCGCGAAGCGTGCCGCCAACGCCATCCGGGGGGGGGGGGGCGCCATAGGTTTCTGTATCTATGTATAAAAATTCCAATTGTTTCGGAAAAGTATAGTCATAAAATTCGTAAAAACATCATAAAAACATATACTATCCCCAAGAGAAATTCTCATCCAATAGCCTTTAAGTATATCTCTTATCTGTTTGACAGAGAGGTTTAGATGATAAGCCCCACTTGTATCTGCATACACACAACCATACGCACTCTGGAGCCACCTGATTCTCTATAAAAAAAATCCTTCTGTTAAAAAAAGAGCTTTTCCCCCTCTGTAAGTAGTCCGTGCAATAAATGTTATCCACAAGTCTTTGTAGTATGCAGATGTTCTTGAAATAAATAGTTCACTTTCTTTCCAACATTAAGAGGGTTTTTGCCCCTTCCCAGTAAAAACACTGTAGTCACTTACGCGTCCTGTAGTTTCAATGATGTCCTGTGCGAGCACCGGCCGGTAGCCATTTGTCACTCACAGCAACCCCCAATTAGTTTGATTTCTATAATTTTTTAGTTTTTTACCCTCCATGGGTTATTATTGTGCTTTAGCACCCAATATCCTCCTAAGAATCCTAACTCTCCCCCCCACTACATAGAGACTCAGATGGCCCCCTGATCAAATGGCTCCCATTCATCTCATTCCAAAAATCCTGGAGGACAGCAGACACATTCTAAACATACTGGAATATTTGGGATGGGAGGAGGGGTGGATACTGGCCACCCTTGATGTTACCTCCCTATACACTATTATTGAACATAGCAAGGGTATAGAAGCGGTTGAACATTTTTTGGATCTAGATGAAACATTGCAATGTGAACAGAAACAATTTATCAAAGATGCAATTTTGCACGTACTGACACATAATCATTTTGAATATGGGGAGGGACAATTACCTCCAGACGAGCGATACAGCAATGGGGACGAGGTTCGCGCCCAGGTATGCTAATTTATTCATGGCCCATTGGGAGAATACCCATGTATACGGGCGTGATGGCCCGGGCGCGGACCTGGTCCTCTGGAAAAGATTCATAGATGATGTCCTGCTCGTCTGGAGGGGAACGAGGGATGCCTTGAGGAGTTATGTTGACACAATAAATATTAATGAGTGGGGGTTAAAATTCACAGCAGAAATAAGTGAGAAAGAGGTTAATTTTCTGGATGTGTCCATCTATATAGAGGGGACAGTTTTAAAGACTAAAACCTATAGAAAGGCCACGGATGTAAATGGATACATCCTGGCAAACAGTTGCCATTTACCAATATGGCTGGAGAATATCCCCAAGGGTCAATTTATGAGATTGAAGCGGAATTGCACGGAAGAGACGCAGTTTATAATGGAAGCTGAAAAAATGTCAGAGCAATTTATAGAGAAGGGGTATGAGAGGGGTACTATGGAGAAAGTGAGACAGGAAGTGGAAACTATGGATAGGAAAACATTATTGGAGAAAAAACAAAAGGGGGAAACCACAGACTTCTCAATGAGATTGAACTTAAGATACAATTCGCAAATAGGGTGTGTGAAGAGGATTATCAAAAAACATTGGGGAATTCTGAGGGGTGACGAGATATTAAGGGAGATATTACCTGAGTACCCCTCTTTTGTGTTTAGGAAAGTAAGTAATATAGGCCTGAAAATAGCCACGGCCAATAGTAGAGGGGGGGTTCACAATTTAAGACACAGGGTAAGGGGTTTGTGAGATGTGGGAGGTGCCAGAGTTGTCGAAGGACTCAGGGATATGCCAACATTTTACATGTAAATGAGGGAAAAGAAATTTATAAAATTAACGAATTAATAACATGCGACACCAAGGGCGTCATATATTGCCTTATATGCCCATGCGGCAAAAAATATATAGGACGCACGAAGAGAGAAATGTTCAAACGCATAGGGGAACATTTCAATAACATTCTGAAAGGTTGGGAGGGGCATCCCCTCTCGAAACATTTTAAATATAATCATGGAAGCAGATTAAGTAATGTGGTTTATTTTGGTCTGGAAATAATCCGGAGGGACCCCAGAGAGGGAAATTATACTGTATAGCGAAGATGTCGAGGAAAGAAAGTCAGTGAATTTTCAATTTAAACACTATGGCACCCAGGGGCCTCAATGAGGAGTGGGAAATGTTTGGATTTTTGGAATTAGATGAATGGGAGCCATCTGATTAGGGGGCCATCTAAGTCTCTATGTAGTGGGGGGGAGCGTTAGGATTCTTAGGAGGATATTGCGTGCTAAAGCACAATAATAACCCATGGAGGGTAGAAAACTAAAAAATTATAGAAATCAAACTAATTGGGGGTTGCTGTGAGTGACAAATGGAGTTCCCCTTTAAGAAGAGGTGGCTACCTAATATATGGGATGTCTATAAAAAGCAGGAAGTGGTGGCTAGTGGGTATTCCCTAATCCTGATGAAGATAGTCGCTAAACTATCGAAACATGTCGATGTAAGAAGGGCCCTCTGCTAACCCATCAAGTTGTCTAAAGCTGTTCCTTTGATTGCAACGGAATCCGCAATAAACTATGCAGATACGGCTTGTCTATACAAGTTTACAAGTCGCAGCCGCATTGGAATGCATGGTGGGACGCAAGAGCCTGGAAGGGAAGTGACGCCACTCCCAGCTAGTCCATCACCCGGAAGCCGCAGAGCCGGAACGAACGAAGCCGTATGAGACCTATACACAGGCGGACGGTACACCGGAGGAAGCGGTAAGACGGGGCTGTAAGCTATTCCCTGCTTGCGAGGCTACCGGCCGGAGCCCGCACAGGACATCATTGAAACTACAGGACGCGTAAGTGACTACTGGGAAGGGACAAAAACCCTCTTAATGTTGGAAAGAAAGTGAACTATTTATTTCAAGAACATCTGCATACTACAAAGACTTGTGGATAACATTTATTGCACGGACTACCTACAGAGCGAACACGGTAAATCCAGCGCTGGAGACTTGGGCGCAGCAGCGCAGGAGACTTGGGCGCAGCCGGCGCCACCATAGGCCGTAATAGGAACTACGGCTATCGCAGGCATAGGGAGTAACTTCAGCGCCGTCAGAAGACGGACCTGAAGTTGCTTTTAAAACAGTAATTCGGATTCCAGCGATTGCTGGAAGCCGAATTATTTCATTCCCCCACTATCCATGTCGGCCTGGAGGGGGAATAGTAATTAACACGGCCCGGACTTGTGCGGCAGCAGGATCAGCCATATACTGGCTGTGTCCTGCGCCCAAGTCTCCGGCGCCGTTCTCTCTCGTACGCCTACAGAGGGGGAAAAGCTCTTTTTTTAACAGAAGGATTTTTTATAGAGAATCAGGTGGCTCCAGAGTGCGTATGGTTGTGTATATGCAGATACGAGTGGGGCTTATCTAAACCCCTCTGTCAGACAGATAAGAGATATACTTAAAGGCTATTGAATGATAATTTCTCTTGGGGATAATATATGTTTTTATGATTTTTTTTACGAATTTTATGACTATACTTTTCCGAAACAATTGTAATTTTTATACATAGATAATAAAACATATTGGTATAATAGATTTAAATACAAGCGCTGCTCTCTTTCTTTCTTTTCTCATATTATCTACATACTGGTGTAGGCCTGAACGATTTTAGGAAAAAATTGAATTGAGCGATTTCTGTCTGAAATTGCGATTTCGATTCAATTCACGATTTCCTTCAAATCAAGCTTAGTTCCCCTCTCTGTGCCTGTTTATTCCCCCTCTGTCTCCCTGTCTCTCCTTGTGCCCCCTTTGCCTCTTCATGCCTTCTCTGGGTCTCTCATTTGCCCCCTTTGTTTCTCTGTGCCCGCTCTGTTTCTCTCTGTGCCCCCTCTGTGTCTCTCTCTGTGCCTCCTCTGTCCACCAAGCTGCATCAGTTCTGGACATAGTTTCCAGCACGAGTCCAGCGATGCCCGTCTATCCACTTCGCCTCCTGTTTTGCCAAGCACAAGAGCCGGCAGAGGGCGACAGAGGACGCAAGGTATGTCTAACGCTGTGGGCTGCACGCAGTGGGACTTTGGGAAAGTTTGAAGGCGCTTCTTCAAACTTCCCCATGTGGAAATGACGTGATCGCGATATTCGCCGCTTTGACGATTCTGAAATTGTGACCTTGGTGATCACGATTTCGATTTAAATTCGATTTATCTTTCAGGCCTATACTGATGGGGGCTAAGGGGATACCCCACACCTTGAGAACCAAGCAGCTGATAGGTGGGAGGATAGGGAAATAGAGTAGCGCCTGGAAACTTCATCATTTTTGGCAGCTTCCAATAACCGTCACAATAAACAAGACGCAATGGTTGCTCAGTGCGACCGCAGCACTGAGCATCTGATGTCCACCACACTGAGTAACAAGGACAGACAACAGACAGACAGATGGAATGCTTGCCAATCTAATCGCTGCCCAGTGATAGCAAACATCCACACTGACACGGATAAAAGAAGTAGGAGCGTAACTAATAGCAACCACAGTCTATAGTTACGTCCACAGGAACAGGACAAGCAAGAATCCTACCAGTCGCCAACGTGGTGAAGGCAGTCTCTAAACTGTCAGGATAGGAAAAGACTTCACTGTACCCGCGCGGGTGCAGTGAACATCCAAGCAGGCAAGACAAGGTAATGCAATACAATATTCAAACTTTACACAAGAAACCCAGCAATCAACTATGGAAAAGCTGAACGCTATGACGGGTGACGTGAGAGGAGATGCAGGCTTTTCTATGGACATCAGCCAATGAGAGCAGACATGCAAATTACCACACAGCTGAATGGTAATCACGCAACCCTGTGTTAGGCTGATTGAAGGCTGCAAGTTGGATGTGAATGGAAAGGACTCTCATTTAAATGCATGTCAAATTATGCAACAACATGCATGTAAGAAATCCATAGCTGTCTAGCTGCAGTTCAACTGCAGCAAACCATAGGTAGATTCATGACAGCATCCTGAGCTACTCTGAACTGCAGAGTGAATGCAGATGGCAATGAGACTTATTGCGAATGCAATCAAAACTAAGCAGCCAAATGCAAGCAGAGAAATCAAAACTGCTCAGTTGCAGCTCCACTGCAACCGACAGGACATGCTACAGGAGGGATCCTTACAGTTCTTTTTAAAGGAAGGCAATCCTTACTTACCTGGGGCTTCTTCTAGCCCCTTGAAGTCTTCTGTGTCCCTCACCGCAGCTCCCTTGCTCCCCGGAGTCCCGCTGGCTGCCTGCAAAGCTCTTGTCGCTACCACACATGCGTGGGCGCGCGGATCACCGCGTGCAAACAAATTTCAGAACTCTCCTTTATCAAGCTCTCTACAGTATGTTTCCCTGTTGTTTTTAACTGTGCTGATCCTTACAGACTCAACTTCTGAACTTCTGAAGCTCTGGAAGTGGATCTCGTACATTGTCACGTTGGTGCTGAACTTATTTTTGATCAGTGGTTACACAACTTAAAAGACACAGACCCATATGCAATTCACTTTTTCTCATGCATTTTCTCCTAGATCATTTTTTCACACCTTGTCAAAAAAAACGGATTTTAAACCACCAGCAGGCAAGAAAATACTCAAAATAATTTTTATAATACTTTTTCATCTGCTTTTTGGTACTTTTTTCATTGCAAAGTGCTGAAAAGTTATTTTAAATAGAGGATAAAAAAAATCTCCTAGGAGAAAACTCAGGAGAAAAAGTGAATTGCATATGGGCAATTCGCGAAGGAAATATGGAAACGTTTTTTTTTTAAGTTTTTTTTTTTATATCCATGGTTATTCTTTTATACAGTATAGAATGTACTTGTATAAAGTACAATCATTCTGTCCTTGAATTTTTCCACTAGCAAAGTTACAAATAATAATCCTGATGATTCATTTCCAGTGGAATGTAAAGAATATAAGCAGCAATGCAACACCAAATGAATTCACACAAAGTAGCATTTATAATTGTCACAAAACAATGGGTCTGCTTGAGTAGTCAAGAACAGACTTATAGTGCAAGCATGGGTGATGTGGTTACTGAGAATTTCATTTGATACGAATGAACTAAGCCTTTGCTAAAAAAAAAAAAAAAAAAAAAAGGAAATAATGAGTAAAAAAAAAAAAAAAGAAACAAGGAAAACTATTTAGTTAACTGGGACAATTTCACATCACTGTTGCCAGAATACAGACATTCCAAATTATCGTTATTTTTATACTTTGTTTTATGTTATCTATGTAACAAGATTTAAAAGTACAAATCTCAGTGAAAATTAGCTACCTATGTATGCTAAGCCTGCCAGCGTTAATACTTGTATTCACACTAGCAGACCCAAGCCCATTTGAAAACGGGCTCTAGGGTCTGTGTTTCTCGCCGCCGCATGTACTGCGCACGCACACACGCCGCACACCTGGCCACCCGTTCACACGCCCGCCTGGCTCACTGGCCCCGTCCCTGTCCTCCTGTCTCTGTGAGGCTGGGTCCGTGCTGCGCAGATGCGCAGTAGCAAAAAGCACGGACCCAGCTACACAGAGACAGAACACGCAGGGACACAGGGGTTTTAATATAGAGGATTAAACCTCCACTCCAGGCAGAAATATCTTCATAGATCTTTGCAGCCATTGAGTGGCTGCATTTTTCCAGTGAAGGATATCAAATAAGTAACTTTTAGAGTACTGTACTAGGCCAGAAGTCCAGATGGTAGTCACTTCCTCCACTGCAGACTATCCCTGCTGTATTCCCAGAAAATTAAGTCAGTGTCTGTACCCCTTGAGGATGATGCAATCCATGCAGCAGCCAGAACCAAAGAGCCTGAAGCTGACTCGCTGAAAGAAAATGGCTGTCTTTGGTCATATAATCACCGGAACTGTTGCCTGGTGAAAGCCATATTTCACTTTGATTATTAAGCTGTTAGATAATATTTTAGACCTGTTCCTGACGTTGGGCTTTAAATGGCAAAACAGCTTAGTCATATAGGAAGGCTGCTTCTGTTTGCTTTCTTCTGGGAGCATGCATGTTTCTCTGGCTGGCATACTGCACCTCCACTGTGAAAGAGAAGGCCAAGTAGGAGGGTACAAATTTGCAGTGACTTTCATCTAACTTGTGTATAAGACTTAAGCCTATTTCATTATACAGCATGGAGAGATTGCTATTAACCCGCACCATACAGCTATTCTTCTTCCTCACACCCGATTCCATAGTATGGTATACTGTTCAACAGGTAGCCAAACAGAAACAGCTGTATGGCACACTCATCACAAACTATCAAGTTGTCAATTTTTCCAAAAGTTTTCATTACAATAATGAAAAAGAGGGGGGGGGCTCTTTCGCGTCGGGTAGTGGTGGATTGGCGGTGATCGGGTAGGACACGCAGCAAGCATTTCATTCAATAATAACTACTATATATTGCCACAAAGGAGACAAAAGGGATCTCAATTGAAAAAGTGAGGTGTCCAAAAGGGCACTTACAAAAGGAATAAGCACTAGAGAACCGTGCACAAAGTGACAGCGTGAAAGAAGGAGGAGGCTCAAGACTTACATGGCAGAGGAAGGAGGACCTGTAAACACCGCCGCTCGCCTTAATGCATTGCGCGGGCTCTACCCGCTTCAGAGAGAGGCCAATGCTTTGCCAAGGCAAACATCCACACTGACATAGACAAGACAAACATGTAGGAGCGTAACTAATGGCAACCGCTGCTTTAGTTACATCCTCAGGAACAAGGCAAGAAGGATAACTACCAGTCACCAGCGTGGTGAAGGCAGTCTCCAATTAGCAGGATAATGGACTTCACTGATCCGCTGCGGGTACAGCAAACATCCAGCATGCATAGAAATACAAAGCAAGGCAATACACAATATTTTCACAGCATGGATCCAGCAACAACTCAGGGAGCTGTACGCTGTGTCAGGCGGAGTCTGAAATGGGAGGCAGACTTTTATGTCGCCATCAGCCAATGGATGCAGGCATGCAAATTCCCACACAGCTGAATGGTAATTACTCAATCCTGAGCTGGCTTGATTACAAGCTGCTAGCTGACTGTGAAAAAGGACTCTCATAACAAATACATGCAATATTATGCAACAACATGCATGTATGAAATCCAGGTCTTCACCAGCATGGTGAAGGCAGTCTCCAATTTGCAGGATAGTGGACTTCACGGCCCCCCTCCCCCCGCTGGTTCAGCAAACATCCATCCATCGATCCAACAGGCATGGAGATACAAAACAAGGCAATACACAATACTTTCACAGCATGGACCCAGCAACAACTCAGGGAGCTGTATGCTATGTCGGGCGAAGTCTGAAATGGGAGGCAGACTTTTATGTGGACATAAAGTAGTACTGATTAACTAATCAACACAGTCTAGAGGACTACTGCTTCCATGGCTGTGACATTACACATCAGAAAAAAGGCCAATGCAAATGTAATTTTCAATGTTTTCAAGCACTTGGTATAGGGCAATTGACATAGAAAACACATAATAAATAATATACACCTTTGAAAAAGAACTTTTACTGGATCTGTTAAAAAAAAAAAAAAGTTGCCAAAATATTGCATACCTTACTCACACACATAAATTAATGTGACCTATTGATAGAGATGTAAAATAGCATTGCCAATTTACACCTAATGATAACTATTGACTAGCAGTAAGTGTCACCCACAACAAGTGTAGCTTAACACTTCTAATATATACATAATACATGGCACAGACATGACTTCATAGGGTCTCCCTTATTGACTAAGCTATACACAGTGTTCCCAAGTCCACCTAGTCCAACATGTTTCACTCGTACAGGGACTTCGTCACGGACATGCCAAAATGACAAAGTGCAAGTGCATAGTACAGTGAAAAATAATATTAGTAATGCAACATAACACTAAAGTAAAAAAGCTTGGGACAGAGTCCTGGTTACTAATGCACACTTTCCCCAGCTGCAAAACACTATACCTTTACAATAATAATACCAAACAACAACCCCCCCCCCTCCCCCCAAGGGCCTTGCACCAGCTTAAAGACATAGAGACAAATCAATTAACATCCCCAGTTTATCAATCCAAAAGCATTCTGTAACTTTGCTGAGAACAAAACATTGGTGAAACATGTGGGATGAAAAGGAGGCAGCACCATATATAGCCCTTATACATGTAGGGTCCATTTTGGTTGATGTACCAGGAATGTAAGTTGTAATTTTAGGTCCCTTGTATGTAAGCTTTTTTTGTGGAGCAGAATAAAGGTTTTTCGGGAATTTTAGGACAGTCTGCACTGAAAGCACTTTTATACATTTTCATGTGTACTACAACCTTGCTACATGAAGGATGCCTGCACACCTTGTACACTGAAGAGGATGTATTTTGTGGTGGAAAACAAGAGTATTTGACCTTATAGCCAGGGTCATTACTCAAGGAGTAAGTGCATATTGAGCCAGGTGGTGGGTACTAAGTGTGCTGATGAACACAGTGGCCTATAATAATTTCCAAGACTTTCTGCGCTGAACTATGGTTTGGAATATTCATTAGTATAGCTGGACCATCAACTGATATCAAAGTGAACATGGTCTGAAAACAAAGCAAAGTAATATAAAAATCCATTAGACTAGTTCTGATCCGACTGTAATTGTAAGCAGTGCTGCTCATCACGATTCCGGATATCCGTGTAACCCGGATAGCCGAACATTTTTCAGCTATTCGACCGGATTCAGATTTCGAATACCTGGGCCCAAATCCGTATAGCAAACCGCGGATATTTGGTCGCTTACCCAGATATCCGCGGATACCGGCTGGATATCCGAATCCGGGTACTGTAACCATGGATATGACGTCCATGACGTCATTAAGCCAATCAGAGGGCTCCCTGCCTAAGCCCAAGCAACCAATCACAGAGGGGAACCTTGGCCAGTCCCTCCTGTATATAAGGAGGGGGACCATGATGAGAATCTCGTCCTTGCTTTGTGACTACCACTGAGAGACAACTCCAGTGTGTTTGGCTAAGCAAGTGCATTATCACAGTGATAAACCCAGCATTTTTACACATAAACACTTTCACTACACTACTGTTATATTGTGTTGTAGTTAGCTAGTCTGTGTAATTTGTTAGTGTCAGTCAGTCAGACTTTGAGCTGCAGCAGCTGCCTGCTAGTTAGGTCCTGTGTCTGTGTGTGTGCTGTGCACAGTCCAGGCCTCCTGCTGCTGGCTGGCCTGCTATTAGCCTTAGCTAACTAGTAGTTACAGTATAGGTAGGTAGGATTACTGTGTTATTGTGTAGTTACTGGCTGCAGTGCTATAATTGTTGGAGTCAGAGTAGTACTGTGCTAGCTACTACTGATTACTGCAGTGCTGCTGTGCTGCTGACTGAGCAGTGAGCAGTGTCAGTGTGTCTTGTTCTACTCTGCTGTCTGTCACTCTGTGCTGATTCACAGTCCAAGCCCGCTATATTAATAAAGTACAAGTACCCCACATCATCTGTGACATCACATATAACTTGTACTATGTCTGGCACTGGCAACCAGGGGAGGGTCAGCAAGGCCAAGAGGAGAGGGAGCAACATTGGCCTTTGCCGCATATGTCTCCATTCCGTCGCGACCCACTGGCCGTCCAGCTGTTGGGGGAGTCACGCTGCAGAGACGCAGCAGCGTGTAGCGGCAATTTTCAAGCGAGGGTCAGCGTTGCAAATTGGAGGAGAAAGACGCCGCGCCTGTGATGTAGCTGATGGTGGATGACGAGCAGGCCACCACCAGCCCTACAAAACACATTCTGGACGCAATGGGCTTTGTGGAAGAGTCTGAGATGGTGACAGTAATTGTTAGGGGGAGGGAGGGGGGGAGTCCGTCATCCATAATGTGTCAGCAGAAGAGGAGTTTGGGGCGGGCTCATCATTTTTAATGTTTTACCTGTGCCGTGGTACCAACACTTGCTGCCATAGCGATTATCTGAACACAATTGCTGTGTAATTTTTTTGGAGGTGTCTGTGCTGTCCAAGTTGTGGGGAGGCCCCAACTGCGGCAGTATGACCGCTTCCTGGAACCTTGTCCTGATGTTAATTGACAGCCATTTTTTTTGGGGGGGGGGATTTTAAGTCCCCACATCATCAATTAGTGTTCCCCTTTACAAAATAATGATGCTACATGCCTCATTTACCCTAAAAGAAAAAAATGATTTAGAAGCAATTTAAAGGCCACTTCTGGTTTTCTATCCGGATATCCGAATCCGCCGGATACTGAGGTCGGATATTGCAAAATTTTGAACTCGGATATCCGACTCGGATTGGATATCAGGGTATCCGGATCTGAATCGGATCCAGATTTTGAAAAAAGGTGTCCGAGCAGCACTAATTGCAAGTAGTCACCTTTGATCTACAATAACAATGAAATAGTACAATTCTGAACCTAGCTGCTAATTTTAGCAACTCCTGCAATAAAAAAGCTTGACAAATGCAGTCAGAAGCTGTTCAAATATTGTAAGGACCTCACCAATACATTTCTAATTGAGAAAGAGGGAGAGAATTTCACTTCTTCTGTATAACAAGAAACTTAAAGAGTTGCTCACATATTTACATGGCACATGATATGTATTCTTGTGACCTTTATCTACTCCTGTTTTCACTTCTCAGCTTGCAATGTACACATTTCTCTGTAATCTCCTATGCTGGGAATAGTGTGTTTGTTATCTGCCAAACAAACAAGCCAATTTATCTCGCTATGTGTTCTGTGCTTGTTGCAACATTCAACACAACAGCTTCTTCTGTGTATTGTTTATCACAGCCGCACATATAACTGTTCGGTGGATTGAAGGGACACTGGAAGCAAAATAGTACATGGTAATTGAATGAAAGCTTAATGGTGAGAAACTTTCTTGTCCAGAAGTGCCATAATTCTGTACATATAAGTCATAAGTGTTGTACTAAATAAGGTATGGGTAAGCCAAGTATGGTGTTTATTGGTTAGTTTCACAAATGTCACAGACAGGTGGGGCTAAAAAGTAAGTAGGGTGTGTGACGAACATTACGGAAAAGCCGTGCGCTAGCGCCATCGACTTTCGCATAATCGTGCACAGATCCTGTCAGTCTTGGGTAAATACACAATAGATGTCAATTTCCCTCTCTCTTACTGAGTACAGTAACCTCCCCCACATCCTGTTCAGGTCAGGAAAGAATTCACAAGTAGCCAGACCACCTGGGGAGCAGCATTTGGTCACATAGCTCATGTTCCACCAAACCAGCTCAAACTGGTTGAACTTCAAATTTCCCTCCAAGCGTATAGCTTCACACAAAGGGAACGTTAACTTATTAATAATTCAAAATAGGTTTGTCACAGCAAGACCAAAATTACATTTCCTGATACCTAGGAAACAGGTCTATAATTCACATGAATTATCATTCTCTAGCTATCAGGAATCAATTGAGAAACCGCTTTATCCGGCATGCGTAGAGCAAATTCGTTAGACTAGGCGTGTATAGTCTCATTTAATACAGAGTCGCATGCTGCTTATGAATATGGTCTCGGATCTGCGATGCACCCATCTGGGGCGGAATTACACAAATTATTAATAATTGGTACATTCCTTGCTCCAAGTCTGTGGGTGGTAACCTGACTTGCCAGGAGGTAACCCTGCCTCCAACACACCTACTTTCCAGGTAGTGACCGCCCCAAAACTCTGGTCAGTAAAAAGCGTTTGCAAGGAACTCCACCCAGTTCTTCAATTTACATCGACTAGGGAAGTCCAGACATGTGCTCACGGAAGAACCGGGCGCATGTTGTGTACAAAGGACTTTTAAGCTGAATGCCTACGTTTAAACTGGACTATTTTCTTCATGCTTCAAATGGACTGCTCAGCTACCTAAGTAAGAACTTTCTGTTTTATTCCTTTTATTTTTAAGCTCTGTGTTTTATATGTTAATAGGTGTATATAACTGTATGTAATGCATTTGTGTTATTAAACGTTTAAAAATCGTTTAGCGGTTATGACCTGTTGCTGAACATACACAATCGTACCTATTCTCCTGAACTCGCTACCCTGTGTTTAATAGAAGTATACATTTATAACCCGTATGCGAGAACCCGGCCCAGACATAACGATCTGGCCCAGATTCTTGTATACTGCTAAGGGTTAATATAGCGTTCTCGAAGTCCTAGTAAAATTACAGTAGCGGGCTGTGTAACTCGCTTGGTGGCAGATCTTTGAATTGTATATGTGTGTGGAGTTATTCGGTTGGTATCAGAACGCTCCCTTCGCGAGTCAGTTCATCAAATTGCGAATGCGGGTTACCCTTCGTGATGAACAAATGACCGTGTAAGAGGATTTCTGACGCTGATCGATTTACCCCACCCGCAGACCGGCTCGCGGTCTGTGACATTTGTTTGGCAGCTTTTTGGGATTTGTGTATGTTCAGAACATCAACGGCAACGTTATTTGATTAACCTGCCAGAACAGAGCAAAAATCTGTGGTCGATAACCGGTGCATTACCATTTATATAGACTAAACGTGTAGCACAGAGTTCCCCCCCAATCTCTTTTCCTATCCTATCTTTTATTTGGCAAAAATGGCTGCAGCAAGATACAAGAAAATGTCAGTGGCAGACCTAGTAAACTTGTGTGAGGAAAAAGGCATTGTGACTTATAGAAAAAAGAAATCGCAATTGATTGAGGACTTGTTGCGACTGAATACCCAGCCGGAGCAGATGCTGGGAGAGCACACTCCTGGTTCAGATGGTGCTGTAACTGGGGCAGAGGAAAGTGAGCGGTTGGAGCAAAGCAACCCACTTCCAGACCCAGAGGAAAACGGTACCGCGGCTGAACCGGTTGCTGTAACTGCTGAGGAGCATGGTGGCCGGCAGGAGCCCGCCCATGCCAACCTGTTCTGTGTTCCTGATGCTGGAATGCAACCTGGATTACAAAGGCTGTTGGAGACAAATCCTGAGCTGTACATGCAGATTGTCAGAGAAAACGCTGACCGTTAGAACGCCAGGCAGAAAGGGAAGCGGCAGAGCGCCGGTGGCTTGCTGAGAAGGAGGCGGCAGAGAGAGAATCCGCCCGCCGACACGACCTGGAAATGGCCAAACTGCGAGGGCAAGGCCAAAATCCCTCGCAAAGTGCTCCGGAACCCCGGCCCACAGCAGGCCCGTTTGGGACTCCAAAGTTTAAATTCCCAGAAATGGAGAAGGGAACCGACCCGGACACTTATTTACACTCATTTGAAAAGACTTGTCGTCAGCATCATCTGCCCCAGGAGCAGTGGGCGAGATATCTGACACCCAACTTGCGGGACAAAGCGCTTGAGGCGTTTGTGGACTTACCCGCTGAGAAAGACAATGACTATGAGGCGATAAAAGCTGCAATTATCGCCAAATACCAGCTGACCCCAGAGGTCTATCGCAAAAAGTTTCGCTCCCTGCAGAAAGGCCACACTGACTCTTACACCGACCTGGAGAGTCGCCTGCTGACTGTGTTCCGGCAGTGGTCACGGGGCCTCAAAAAAGACTCTCACCAAGGTCTGGAGGACCTCATCGTGCAGGAGCAGTTGCTGAACTGCTGCACTCCAGATGTCCGGCAGTTTGTCTTGGAGCGGAAGCCTGAATCCGCCAAAGCTGCCGCAGAACTTGCAGACACTTTTGTGGCCACCCGTGTGCCGGACAGCCGCAAACCTCCAGCCCAGAGCTGGAGAGGGGGGAGACCTATGCAACCCAGCTCTCCTCCCCCTGCTAACCGTGGGAATCGGGTCCCACAGCCACAGAGGCCGGATGCTGCACCTGCTACTCATCCGCCTGATGCCACATATGTTCCGAAGTGTTACCACTGTGGACAGCGAGGACACCTCAAGTCTGCCTGCCCCGAGGTGAGGACGCCGTCTCCAGAGCCTAGCGCAGAAGTGGCTAGCGCATCCTCTACTGCACACGCCTACCTCGTCATGGGAGCAGCAAATCCTCGACTTTCCGGAAATCATCAAGTCGTGGAAGTTAACGACCAGATCGCTGTTGGTTTCCGTGACACAGGCGCAGAGCTTACCTTGGTTCGCTCTCATCTTGTAGCCAGGGAGAATTTCCTGCCTAATGAGCGTGTCACACTTTTGGGAGTTGGTGGCGCACACGCACGCATCGCCAAAGCTCGTGTTGTTCTCGATTGGGGAAGGGGCCGCCAGTCAAAAGTTGTGGGGGTGACAGATGACATCCCAGTGCCTGTGCTGTTGGGCACCGATCTTGGCACCCTACGATCCTTTTATGAACCTGTGATCAACACCCCGGATTGCCAGTCTGGACCCACTCAGGTACTGTACAAGCTTGGGGTGGGACAGAGGGAGGCAGCCAGGGTAATGGTACCTAGCCCTCCTAGGGAAGGAGGGAAGGAAGCGGTACCTGTTTCTAATGGACAGCTGTCTAGTCACGGTTTGTCTGACTCTAAACCTGTCACTGTTGTTCCAGATACCTGTGTACATGTGAAAAATGAACGTAACTGTGATGTTAATGTTGTACCAGATGTTGCTAATAGCTTTCATGCTGAATCTCACAGTGCTAAAAATGATGTATGTTTAAATGTGACAGTCTCTAATCTAAGAGGTAACAGTCTTGTTTTGCCTGGGTCATATCCGTCCAGGGCAGTGGAAGCAGGCCAGGTGTCAGAGCAGGCAGCTGGGGGCCTAGACCTCCCCTCCTGCTATGACAGCCAGAGTGCTCCACCATTGTCTGCTGTTAACAAACAGCTGGTGGAGACAGGCCGTTCCTTCCCTGTCTCACCCTTGCATGTCTTCCCCTTGCAGAAGCAACCCAGTGCAAAACTGCCCACAGGTCCACCCTCTATCCTTCCTGGAGAAGGGGCAAGCCTCGCCACCCAGGTGAAGGCAAATTCGTTTTTAAAATTGTGCTCTAATGTTCACCTAGGTTGTGCTGACCAAAATGTTGTGCCAAGGTGTAGTCAGTTAGAGCAGGGGTATGCTACGCTGCTTCCAGATTCGCAGGCTGACACCCGAGAGTCAGGAAGTGACCCGGATGTCAGCCAACGACTCTCTCCCTTACAGGAAGCGCTATGCAAACCCAGCCAGGCCTTTAGAGGTAAGCCTGTTGGTGTGCATCGCACCGTCCGCAAAGCGGACACTGGGACACACCGGACCATGAGGCCTTATGCTTCTGGTGAGTTGTCTAACGGGCAGTCAGATAAGAAGTCGAGAACCCGGTCAGTAGCTAAGCGCCGCGTAGAGCGGGTCATGCAGACCCACTCTGTGCGTCCGGCTGGTAGGAGGGAGATGTGACGAACATTACGGAAAAGCCGTGCGCTAGCG
The DNA here is from genome assembly GCF_040937935.1 of Hyperolius riggenbachi. Taxonomy (NCBI): domain Eukaryota; kingdom Metazoa; phylum Chordata; class Amphibia; order Anura; family Hyperoliidae; genus Hyperolius; species Hyperolius riggenbachi. The sequence continues at coordinate 251,098,511 of NC_090649.1, read as the reverse complement.
CCATCGACTTTCGCATAATCGTGCACAGATCCTGTCAGTCTTGGGTAAATACACAATAGATGTCAATTTCCCTCTCTCTTACTGAGTACAGTAACCTCCCCCACATCCTGTTCAGGTCAGGAAAGAATTCACAAGTAGCCAGACCACCTGGGGAGCAGCATTTGGTCACATAGCTCATGTTCCACCAAACCAGCTCAAACTGGTTGAACTTCAAATTTCCCTCCAAGCGTATAGCTTCACACAAAGGGAACGTTAACTTATTAATAATTCAAAATAGGTTTGTCACAGCAAGACCAAAATTACATTTCCTGATACCTAGGAAACAGGTCTATAATTCACATGAATTATCATTCTCTAGCTATCAGGAATCAATTGAGAAACCGCTTTATCCGGCATGCGTAGAGCAAATTCGTTAGACTAGGCGTGTATAGTCTCATTTAATACAGAGTAGCATGCTGCTTATGAATATGGTCTCGGATCTGCGATGCACCCATCTGGGGCGGAATTACACAAATTATTAATAATTGGTACATTCCTTGCTCCAAGTCTGTGGGTGGTAACCTGACTTGCCAGGAGGTAACCCTGCCTCCAACACACCTACTTTCCAGGTAGTGACCGCCCCAAAACTCTGGTCAGTAAAAAGCGTTTGCAAGGAACTCCACCCAGTTCTTCAATTTACATCGACTAGGGAAGTCCAGACATGTGCTCACGGAAGAACCGGGCGCATGTTGTGTACAAAGGACTTTTAAGCTGAATGCCTACGTTTAAACTGGACTATTTTCTTCATGCTTCAAATGGACTGCTCAGCTACCTAAGTAAGAACTTTCTGTTTTATTCCTTTTATTTTTAAGCTCTGTGTTTTATATGTTAATAGGTGTATATAACTGTATGTAATGCATTTGTGTTATTAAACGTTTAAAAATCGTTTAGCGGTTATGACCTGTTGCTGAACATACACAATCGTACCTATTCTCCTGAACTCGCTACCCTGTGTTTAATAGAAGTATACATTTATAACCCGTATGCGAGAACCCGGCCCAGACATAACGATCTGGCCCAGATTCTTGTATACTGCTAAGGGTTAATATAGCGTTCTCGAAGTCCTAGTAAAATTACAGTAGCGGGCTGTGTAACTCGCTTGGTGGCAGATCTTTGAATTGTATATGTGTGTGGAGTTATTCGGTTGGTATCAGAACGCTCCCTTCGCGAGTCAGTTCATCAAATTGCGAATGCGGGTTACCCTTCGTGATGAACAAATGACCGTGTAAGAGGATTTCTGACGCTGATCGATTTACCCCACCCGCAGACCGGCTCGCGGTCTGTGACAGGGTGGCCATCATTTTTTTTTAAGTCTTCAGAAGTCATTATCCTAACCGATCTCTGCAGTGAATACTAGAAAAATCTGCATGGTCTTTTGGACTTTACAACCCTTCATGGTTGAGCTGGATTTCACCAGCTAAATATTTTCTAGGCAGCATTCTAAGTCCTTTTCCTCTTCTCCTATATGCATGTTCAGCCAAATCTCCATGTTCATACAGTATCTTACATACAGAATCTGTTTCCAGCCGGACGGCATGAAAAAGTAGCCGGGTGGGGTGAGATGAGAGAATGCACGACCGACGCTTCTCTGCACAACTCTGCTTACAGCAGAGGAGGAGATGAACCGATGACATCCGGGTGCTCACCAAAACTAGCCGGGTGGAGCACTGGCTAAAAGAGCCTGGGGAGAATACTGCAGTATATAGATCTTCTGCAACAACAGAAAAATTACACTTGTATTCTACAGCTGGAAATCTGGACTTAGCTACATAGTTGTGGTCTAAACGGGCAGAAATGAACAATCAAAACTTTATTTATCATGACCACATTCAGAAATAATGCATTCATCTCTGAGGGGTTTGGCTAAAAAGCGTTTCTAAACTATTCATATTTCCTAACTGGACTTTAAAATTAGAGTAAAATATTTAATTCTACTTTGATAATTTCTTGTATTTGTAAAACAAATTTCTCAATCCTGGTGTAACGATTGTGGAATTCCCTCCGTGATCAGCGCACAAGGCGTGCGCTGACACTGCGGAAATCCTCCACAAGCGTGTAATTTGCGGAAACCCAGCAAAAGGTGCGATGCACCTGTAGAGGGAAATTCCTGTCGACAGGTGGAGCTGTGGAGTGCAGAGGAACAGCTCCTCTGCCCTGCCACAGACGCCAGACAGGAATTGTACGCAGGGAAGAAACGCAGGGCAAGATAGCCCTGAAAGAGAGAGATCAAAGCGACAGAGGGTATGTGTGTCCACCAAACTAGTCGCCACCCTGTGACGATGAACACACAACCAGGAAGACAAAGCGAGAAGGCAATCGCCAGAGATGGCGATTGCTAACAGCGACACAAGACCGAATAAGCACAGATGAGGAATGTATGTATGTCCACCAATCTAGCCGCCACCTGCGACGGCAGACACACAAGAAGGAAACCGAGTGAGAACGCAATCGCAAGAGAAGCGATTGCGGAAGAGAATGAGCACAGGGACAGATTGTATGTGTGTGCGCCAACCCGCGACGGTGCATACACAACAGCAGATATGAAGTAGGAACGCAATCACGAGAGAGGCGACTGCCAGAGGTGACACAAGGCTACAGCAAGGCAGAGCACGTGAGTAGCAAAGGCACAGAAAATCATACAATGAGAAGATATGTAAAATAACAAACGCTAGCTAAACGCGAACACCGCACTCATTCGCAACAGTGCACGCGTTTATGCGCGGTCTCCGCGTGATAAGCACAACAGAGACAAGCACGCCTAACTAACCACCGACAGACAAACATGAAACAGAGGACTCGAGCGCCTGCTTAACGGTTACCTCACCGAGCCTCCAGCAAGCGTTCGTAGCAGACAAGACAGACACACAAAAACAGGAACAAGCGAGAGATAGGATCCACAGCACTAGCGAAAGAGGCTAGTGCGATCCAGGAAGACAGAACAGAAGGATCCACAGCACTAGCGCAAGGGGCTAGTGCGATCCAAGTACAGCAAGAGAGTAGCAGACCAGAAGGATCCACAGCACTAGCACAAGAGACTAGTGCGATCCAGGAAAACAGATCAGAAGGGGCTACCAGTAACAACCGCTGTTCCGGTTAGCACCCAGACACACAGAACGATTTCCTGTCGACCACCGCTGGGACAGGACAATCGCAACAGACAAACAAAACAGATAAGCAATCCTAACTGCACTAGGGAAACTTGCCTAGTGCAGTCCCAGGAATTACTCTAGGCTAATCTTCAAACAAAGAGCAAGGCTGACACTCCAGGCGTGTTACACAGGACAAAATCCTTATGACCAGCCAAGGACTCTGGGAAACATAGCTCTTTATACTGCCAGTCATCAAAGGAGGCAGATAAGGGATTTGCATGACGAGTGTATGCAAATTCCTCAGCAGCAGAACAGACCAGAAACTTGTAATGGAAAAAAAAGGTCTCTCTTGCAGAGACCTGCAGCCCACAGACTAGAGGAATGGTCAAACTGCCAGCTGAGCGGATCATTACACCTGGGCATAAAAAGTAGCCTGGCATCCTCCATGAGCACCTTAATTTTGATTATATGTAAAACTGAGCTGTGTATGTAGCAACAAAAAGACACAATGAAAAATCTTGGCACTAATGAAGGTGATTTAATTGCTAATGCACTTACATTCAATTCTTGTCAAAAAGGTTCATCTTGTGCAATGACATAGAACAATGAAGATAATATATTATCGTGTGCGGAGTGGAGGGAAAGTGGGATTGACAGTGGGTGCCGTCTGATGTGCGGCCTGACAACCGTTTCACTTCAATAGCTTCTTCTGAGGCTTGGATGTGCACCCAAGCCTCAGAAGAAGCTATTGAAGTGAAATGGTCGTCAGGCCTTGCACCAGACCTCGAGTGTCCTCCAGTCCCTGTTGCGGGTTAGTTTAGTTTCAGCCGACTTCCCCCGGCCAGGAGTATTCTTCTTTTCCTTCCAGCTGTCAAGCCCGTCCTACGCAGGCACAGTACACGCTTGATGGCGGGAAGGTGAAGAAGAATATGCGTGGCCGGGAGCTGACTCTTAGTGGGCCGAAAATGAAACTAACCCACAGCGGAGACCGGAGGACACTCTAAGACCGGTGAGGGCACAGGGCAGCTGCAGGGGACTTGGGGAAGCCCCAGGTAAGTGAAACTTTTTTTCTTTTCCAGGGTTAAGGTTCCCTTTAACCTAGTTTTTGCCCCACTCTACAAATTGAAAAAATGTACTACAAAATAGGTGAAAAAGTACTGGCAAAATTATTCTGAATATTTTCATATTTGCTACTGGCATTTTATTGATAAGGTGTGAAAATATCACCTAGGAGAAAACAAAGGAGAAAATGTGAATTGAATAAGGGCCCAAGTGTCAGAGCCACTGACTTGGCATCTACACAGCAATGCAATGTAGTGCCCTAAGGTGCCTCACATCCTGAATTCCTGGGTCATAGGCCACGGGACACTGCAAAGCCTCTCCTATCAAAGACAAAATGTTGTGTCTTCTTGCAAAAAATGAGATGTAACACACAAGACTACATACACACTGCGTGGCTTTCTGAAGCTTTCTAATCTCATCTCATAGAATTGCCATCCCAATGTACCCATGCCAATGGTTAGTTGTCCCGCCAGGTTTATGCTACAAGCTGCTGACTCCTAAATCAACTTGAGTACTATACTAGTACTTTGCTATATTTGTTTATCACAGAGCCAGATCATCCACAAAGCAAACCTAGACAGTTGCCTAGGGCCTGGAGAGAGTCTAGGGGCCTGGTGGATGCTAGCCCCCACCAAATCTAACAAAAAAAGTCAGGTGACCATCAGTGGTGGGCAAAAACTGCTATCTTGCCAAGGGCCCCATTTCATCTTAATCCTTTTCTGATTTATCACATCAGATTGCTTTTCATCATCAGTTGTGTAAGAGAACCCGTTTTGTAAAGTTTATTAGTAAAGCTGATCTGCAGCATAATTGTTTCTCATCTGTGCATCATTACACATACATGCATAGCAATCATCTTGTAGGAGTTCTATGCACAGCATTCCTGCCGCATATATAAAAAAAGGGCGCCTGGAAAAAAAGGCGCATTGTGTAGCCGAAATTTAATGATTTTTATTTTATCATTTCTTATAATAAAAAAATCTGAAAATACAGTTTATAAAATGGAAAACGATATTATATGTACAGTATAATTGTATAATATTGCGTATAAACTTCTTTTATCTTTTTTCCATGTAATAAAATCTAAAAATATTGTTTATAACAATGAAAAAATATATAAGTATGTTCGTAATAACTGTAGTAAAACATTAGTAAATATTACTAACATTTTACTACAACTAAACTACAACTAAACCTAAACCTACTCTCAGAACCCTCCCTCTACCCATCCCTAACCCTTAGACCCCCCCCCCGGTGGTGCCTAACCCTTAGCCCCCCCTGGTGGTGCCTAACCCTAAGACCCTCCCAGGTGGTGCCTAACCCTAAGACCCCCCCTGGTGGTGCATAACCATAGGACCCCCCTGGTGAAGCCTAACCCTAAATCCCCCTGGTGGAGCCTAACGCTAAATCCCCCCTGGTGGTGTCTAACCCCAAATCCCCCCTGGTGGTGCCTTACCCTAAAGCTCCCCTGGTGGTGCCTAACTCTAAGACCCCCCTGGTGATGCCTAACCCTAAACCCTAACCCTAAAGCTATTCTGCAGCATAATTGTTTCTTGTCTGTGCATCATTACACATACATGCATAGCAATCATCTTGTAGGGGTTCTATTCACAGCATTCCTAACCCTAAGAACCCCCTGGTGGTGCCTAACGCTAAATACCCCCTGGTGGTGTCTAACCCTTAGACCCCCATGGTGGTGCCTAACCCTAAGACCCCCCTGGTGGTGCCTAACCTTAAGACCCTCCCTGGTGGTGCCTAACCCTAAGACCCTCCCTGGTGGTGCCTAACCCTAAGACCCCCCCTGGTGGAGCCTAACCCTAAATCCTCCCTGGTGGTATCTAACCCTAAATCTCCCCTGGTGGTGCCTAACCCTAAGACCCCTCCAGTGGTGCCTAACCCTTAGACCCCCCTGGTGGTGCCTAACCCTAAAACTCCCATATCATTTATCAAATTATTTTTTAATCGATATATTTAGTTATAAACTCTAATAGTAGTGCCTAACACTAAAACTCCCATTTCGTTTAGCAAATTATTTTTTAAATCCATATATTTAGTTATTTGAGGAATTTTGTATTTTTACACTATTCCACTTAATATAGTTTTAGTTTTATGTAGATAGAAATGATAACTATAGTATGTTTGTAAACGTTATTATATGGTAAGTATGTTTGTAAATGTTATTATTCATCGGGCATCCACTGAAAACGTTAAGCCCACTGCTACACTAAGTCTGCTGCTACACTAAGTTTGCTGCTACATTAAGTCTGCTGGTACACTAAGTCAGCTGTTTGACTAAGTCCAGTGGTGTTACACTAAGTACTGTACGTTGCTTCTTTAAGTCCACTGCTACACTAAGTCCACTTGTTCGCTGTTACTCTATGTCCGCTGCTGTACTAAGTCTGCTGCTACACTATGTCTGCTGCTACATTAAACCTGCTGCTACATTAAACCTGCTGCTACACCAAGTCTGCTGTTACACTATGTCCACTGTTTGACTAAGTCCATTACTGCACTAAGCACACTGCTACACTAAGTATGTTGCTTCTCTAAGTCCACTGCTACAATAAGTCCAGTGCTACACTATGCACACTTGTCTGCTACTACACTATGTCTGCTGCTGTACTCAGTCCGCTGCTACACGATGTCTGCTGCTACACTATGTCCACTGCTACACTAAACCCACTGGTACACTAAGTCCTCTGCTACACTACATCCGCTGCTACACCAAGCCTGCTGCTACACTAAGACTGCTGCTACACCAAGCCTGTTGCTACACCAAGCCTGCTGCTACACTAAGTCCATGGCTACTTTAAGTCCCCTGCTACACTAAGTCTGCTGCTACACTAAGCCCGCTGGTACACCAAGTCCAATGCTACACTAAGTCCTCTGCTACACTACGTCCGCTGTTAAACTAAGTCCTCTCCTACACTACGTCTGGTGCTAAACTAAACCAACTGCTACACTTAGCCCTCTGTACACCAAGTCCATTGCTACACTAAGTCCTCTGCTACACTACATTTGCTGCACTACATTTTGATGGACCAGACTGCATGCTCAAAACAGGCATGTTGTAGACATTTTCTATGGACCAGTTCTTTTCAGTTTTTGTGCATTGCATTCTGTTACAGAAAATACCTGTTGCATGTACTTTTCCTATTGTCAGGACAGAATCATACAAAATGAAAATCAGTGGTAACGTACAGGACAGTGTTTTGCCCATTTTATTGGAAGGGCAGATGATGAAGTTCCTGTTCCACACCATCTTGGATACCTTTCACAAACAGGAGAGAGAAAGAGTGCAGCTTACCATGCAGCCTTTCTGCAGCATATTACACTGCATTTCTTAAAAATGTCCACTAGACAAATCTTTAATGTGGAGGCCATAGTATTTATGCAGGATTTCCTAGAGTTATATGTCAAAGCCCAAACCAATCTTAAACACACTGCTTACACAGGAAAACTCTCAAAAAACACCAGCTCAAACACACTAACTCATTTAGTCACAACCTGAATTCCAATGCCTTCTATACTATGCTCCATGCTCTGAAGACGGAAGTGTAAGGAAATGAAACGCATCATAGAACACTTGGGGATGAAGGCGGTGGTTAGGTAAGTTAGTACTGCATACCTCGCTCTTGCCTCCTGCACATTGCAGGATGTTCTCCCTTTTGATTATAACGTTCTCACTCATCCCCATTAGCAACCTAATCTCTCAGTTCTCATTTTTTATCTAAATGTTTTCAGGTTATGCAGTACAAATATAAAGAAATAAAACAAAATGACTTTTCTGAGATTCATCCATCATCTCTCGGAACTCCTGAACAGCTGGTAATGCTCCAGATAGGCATAACTGGATTGGCTCATTCCTGTAGTCAGTGAAGAATGGGTAAACTGAATAACTTCTATGCACGGCATTACTAGTAACAGATTATCAAGAGTTCCAGGACAAGGCTTTCTATTAACAATCAGCTGGCAGGCTTTGCAAAGAATTTCTAAACATGAAATCATTTGGCCCAAGTGAGAATGACCAGACTGCACGACTGTTTTCCATTAATCACCAAAGCACCTCTAGATTCGCACTATATCTACCTGGTTGATAAAAATGTGTCCCCTGGAGATATTAGGGACCACACTTGAGGCCCTTGGTATTTAGTGAATTGACCACTACTGTATTAAGGCACCAGAAAATACTGCAAAGACAGGGAAGTATTATATTAAGAATGTGCAAGTAATTACATTGCTCAGTACAGAAATACTTTTCAGTTTTCTTTAGGGCCTGTTTCCACTACACGCAGATTTGATGCAAATTTGATGCAGATTGGATGCAGAATTGATGCAGAAAAACTGACTCCAATGAATTCCTATGCCCCTTTTTCCACTAAATGTGATTATTCTGATGCAGATTTTCCCATAGGCATTCATTGGAGTCAGTTTTTCTGCATCCATTCTGCATCAAATCTGCGTGTAGTGGAAACAGGCCCTTATAGACTCCAATGAATACCTATGGGAAAATCTGCATCAGAAAAATCGTGTTTAGTGGAAACAGGCTCATAGGCATTCATTGGAGTCAGTTTTTCTGCATCCATTCTGCATCCGATCTGCGTGTAGTGGAAACAGGCCCTTATTTCTTATTGATGTATAACTTTAGCATAGCATCTGAAACTGACATCAGATCATGATCAATGTGGACAGTTTGCATTCTAACAGTTACATCCAGAAGCAAATTTATCATATCCCAAGTGAATAAATACAGTAAGCCGAGGGATGGACTGGTAGCTTTCATACACAATCCCATTTCCTTCTATACAGTTTATTGCTAACCATTTGAATTGTAGCAATATCAATTCCAGACAAATTATGGTAGGTTACTATAGTAACTGCAGACCACAGATTGCTTCCACAATCGTGAAGGTTAGTACACTTCTCTGTTTATGGTTTGTGTAAACAAAGCTACATCCCTAAGTTTAAAGTCCTAGCTCAGTCTCATTTTTATGCATACTGTGTGGAATATATCATAATTAGCAATGTACAAGGTTCTGTGCACTGCACATGTATTATTTTTACACTACTCAGTTTTTTTTATTGCAATTTTAGCTGGGTATTCAAAACTAGCTTCCTGTGTGAATGTCAGATGCAACTTGGTTTGACAGAACAGATGTCTGTGAACCATCCAAATCCTCAGCCTCATTTCATTCTCACCCAGATGTTATCAGGGAGGAGCTGGAAAGGGTACCAGTCTTTCACAAAGTGGATCCGGGCTTGTTTTTTCCATCCACTTAGTGTGTGGTTGCCTCTCAGGTGAACCTGATTTGTGAGCATACAGTGTTTAAAATACTTTTGTATCTATTTGGTGTTATATAGAAAGCTCATAGTTTTGTTTTTTGAGTTATGTTGTCCTCTGTTGGATGGCTGTGGTCACTACGTATATGGTCTCACCCAGGCCTCTAAATGCAAGTTATTTTTTAGCCAGAGACATATGTCCGGCTCTTATCTCACTGTGTCCGTTGTGTCGCATTGAACAATATATTTGAATCACAATGCAGTACATCCGTGCTCGTACATGAAGAAGAGTGCAGTCATGATTAACCACTTCCGTACCAGCAGTCTCTACCCCCTTAAGGACCAGAGACTGCTGGTATGGTAAAATGCCGCCTCCCGATGAATCGACGCACATACGCGCCGCTCTCACCACTCACGACGCTGCACCATCACTGTAGGCTCCTCTCTCTGCCATCTCTATGACGGCAGAGTGCTGGCAGCTGGTCAGGAGCTGCTTTCATTGGCTCCTGACACAAACAATGGAAGCCAATGTGATTGTTTTTTTGTGATCACACAGTCAGGAGCCAATGAAAGTGGCTCCTGACCTGCTTACAGAGCTCTGCCATCTTATAGAGAATTGCGGTGGGTTCAGAGCGGCGAGATCGGCAGTATCATTTGTCAGGAAGTTGAATCTACATCCTGTCAGGGCGCCAGCACCACCTGCTGGACTTAGATTTAAACTGCATCGCTCGGGAACCAGTTAAAGAACCAACAAGATCCTGTCATTTTTCTTTTGCGGGTCCAAAAAGGCAATGGTGGGGGTCAGAAGGACATGGGGAGTTTTTGTTAGATCCAGAGTCTTCCTTTTCTTGGGTATCTGTTTTTTTACATTAGGTGTGCATCAGGTTTAAAGTGTACAAGAGGAGAAAATAAATTAATGAGATAACTGTATTTTTTTCCTACTCCTAAAAATGACTTTTTTTTAGATATCCCATGGTTCAACTTTATACTTAAACATTTACAAAGTAGATTGAATGTTTTATTGTCTCTGCTAAATGGCAGCACCGAGTTAAAGTAAAAACACTTTGACCTTTTTCTATCTAGCCCCTGCCCTCAAAAGTTGTATTCTGCCAGGGAACATTTTATGGCTGTAATTTGCTTATCATTGAGGTTTACTTTATTCCTGACAAGGTACAAGACAAAAGCTGTCACTTGCATGCCTGAAAATTAACTCTTTCAGGCAACAAAATAAAAAAAATAAAAAAGCCTGATTATTCATATGTTTTGCACTGTGCATACACATGTTTACCTCATTATGTTATATCACCTCGGGTACTCTTTAAGCAAATGTAAAATCTGTAAATAAATAAATTAGCACAGCCCAACTCTCCCCGATGTATCATTTCCTATGACATCATCACCCACCATGGTCACATAACAAATGTAAAGAGGCCAAAGTGATGTGAGTACTAGAAGTTCCTTCATAGTCTAGCACCCAAGGCTTATAAAGTCACTGGGAAACAGGCTGTAAACTGGTGTACGTGTTTCCTTCACAAATTACTCTCCAAGCAGCACCAGAATACCAGGTATAAATCTTGGCTAAGACTCTGTCTGCATAAAGTTTGTATGTTCTGTATGTGTGTGAGTGATGGGAGGGTCAGTAGGACATTAAAGGGAAGGTTCAAGCAAAATAAAAAAATGAGTTTCACTTACCTGGGGCTTCTACCAGCCCCATGCAGCCATCCTGTGCCCTCGTAGTCACTCATTGCTGCTCCGGTCCCCCGCTGGCAGCTTGCCGACCTCAGAGGTCGGCGGCCGCATTGCGTACATTTTTACGCATTCCCGCTAGTGCAGGAACATTAACGCATACATTTTTACGCATTACTGGTTCAATGCGTAAAAATGTACGCATTGAACCACTAACACGTAAAAATGTATGTGTTAATGTTCCTGCACTAGCGGGAATGCGTAAAAATGTACGCAATGCAGCCACCGACCTCCGAGGTCGGCAAGCTGCCAGCGGGGGACCGGAGCAGCAGTGAGCGACTACGAGGGCACAGGATGGCTGCATGGGGCTGGGAGAAGCCCCAGGTAAGTGAAACTCATTTTTTTATTTTGCTTGAACCTTCCCTTTAACTGTGGGGAGTTTGTATTTTTTTTCCAAACCCCCAAAACATGATAAGTTAAATGCACCCCCCACCACCACCGCCAAATGGGTTCCATGGTAGGGACCTTAGGAACACTAAGACTATTACTATAACAGTGATGACATTGTGAGCTACTCTGATCTACAGTAAACACTCTGTAAAGTGCTGTGGAAGATGTAAATGTTATATAAATATGTATAATAATAACTTAAATTGAATGATGTGTTAGGCAGAAGATTGCTGTTTTGACTTAATTATAATGTGAAACAGCACATAAAACATAACAGTCTGTGGTTGTGACATCGCTCCTCTGACAAACTGACAGACATTTTATTGCAGGATGGCTGGTCCAGACAGTAAACAGTGAAATCACATGTAATGTTCTACTTAACATACACAGTCGCCAATGCAAACAGGCAACATACTACAATGAAATGCATAAGAACAATTCTTTAACCACCCTGGCGTTCTGATAAGATCGCCAGGGAGGCTGCGGGAGGGTTTTTTTTAAATTAAAAAAAAACTATTTCATGCAGCCAACTGAAAGTTGGCTGCATGAAAGCCCACTAGAGGGCGCTCCGGAGGCGTTCTTCCGATCGCCTCCGGCGCCCAGAAAAAACAAGGAAGGCCGCAATGAGCGGCCTTCCTTGTTTTGCTTACACCGTCGCCATAGCGACGAGCGGAGTGACGTCATGGACGTCAGCTGACGTCCTGACGTCAGACGCCTCCGATCCAGCCCTTAGCGCTGGCCGGAACTTTTTGTTCCGGCTGCGCAGGGCTCAGGCGGCTAGGGGGACCCTCTTTCGCCGCTGCTCGCGGCGAATCGCCGCAGAGCGGCGGCGATCGGGCAGCACACGCGGCTGGCAAAGTGCCGGCTGCGTGTGCTGCTCTTTATTTGGCGCAAATCGGCCCAGCAGGGCCTGAGCGGCAGCCTCCGGCGGTGATGGACGAGCTGAGCTCGTCCATACCGCCCAGGTGGTTAAAAATGCATTTGATTCTAATTTATGTAATATAAAAAAAAATCCTCAGCCACTTCAAAACAGTAATGTGAAATGATGCTGAATGGCAACTGTCCCAGTAAAATATATGATGCTGTTGTAGCTTTAGTAATGTAACATGTCTGTTCATTTTTATCATCCACTTGTTTGACGTTACATGTTGGAGAATAAGGCATATCGGGGGCTACCTGCAGGGCATTAGAGGGAGGACTGCTGTATGGGGCCGAGGGAATCTGGGGCTCGGTTAACAGTGCCACACTTGGGCCCCAGCTGCAGTCTGTGTCTTACAGTGCCTGTTTTTCTGGCTGCCCATTAATGTGGTGACAGGTGTCGGGAAGCTCATCCAGTCGTTACCTTAGTCAGTTAGTGATCAAAGTATACCTGAGACAAATGGGAGAAAAGGATTTTTACTTATCTGGGGCCCCTTCCAGACCCCTGTAGTCCTTCAGCTCCCTCGATACCCTTTGTGTCCCATCTGATGTGCTGCTGTAAAGTCTGCACAATCCAGCTGGGTTGCAGCGCATTGTTCTGTGCCGAGTGCCTCCTCCATTGCGCTCCCATAGCTTAGAGCGTTCTGTGCAAGCGCAGTTACAGTCTAAATGAACTGAGCATACACAGAACTCTGCCAGCCATGGGAGTGAGTGAAAAAGGATGCACGAACGTTAGTGTGTTCAGGCCTTCAAAGACTGATTTACCATGTAGGGACAGAGGGGAATGAGAGGGGCCCAGTAGGTTTGCCTAGTACAGGGCCCTCAAATTCTGATGGCGGCCATAAGGTATATAGCTTGTATGCTCTCATTGTCCGTGGAAGAGCTTCAATTGGTCCATCCATGAATGCTTTGTCCCTCTATCTAAACACTCTGCTTGCAGATTAAAAACAGTGACGGTGTGTGCCAAAACGGAGCAGCTTTCAACCGGGGGGGGGGGGGGGGAGGGGGGGATTGGTGAGGAAGAGAAAAATGTGCTTGGGGAGGTTCAGGCATTCCTGCTGCTAAATACCTGATGTGCTAGATATTTATGGGATGTCAGAGGACACTTGCACACACAAAAGATTTGCGTCTTAGACGAGTGTCATCTAGTTTGTTTAGCTAGTTTGCCAATTGAAGCATATTTACTGAATTATGAACTTACATAGTTTACTAAGCATCGTAAACCACATCAACAAATGCTTGAAATCATTTTAGTTAGAAATCATTTTAGATCCCCCTCCCCCTTGGTTTTTTGTTTTTTTTTATTTTTTTTTTATCCCTCGCTCTTTGGTAGTAACCTCTCCTTCCTAACAGAGAGAGTGGAGGCAGGTGTAGAAATGGGGGGAAGGGATATGGACCGGGAGATGGAGCGACCCTTATGGTCGAAACGGTACTTCATCTCTAAGGGTAGGAATACCATGTATTGGGCCCAGGAGAAACTGGACCCGGGCAGGGAATTTGTAAACCCAATGAACCTAGACTTGAGGTTCTGTGGAAGGGATCCACAAGAAAAAATAAGGGAGTATGATGGTAACTGGATGGTAAGTATGACTGGGATGAATGGAGGGGAAGGATGTTGTCTGTGCGCACATGAAGATAGCGGCCTGGTCGGGGAGGAGGGGGGGACCCTAAGTTAGATGAAACAGCTTAAATGTATGTCCCTAAATGTGCGAGGTCTTAATATACCAGAAAAAAGGATGAACCTAATGAGAGAGCTATACTCTCAGCAGATCCAATTAGCCTTTATACAAGAGACACATTTCAAAGGACCCTCACACCCTAAACTAACTAACTGGAGATTCCCCCAGGCCTTCTATAGTTCTTTAGAGGACTCAAAAAAGAAAGGCGTTGCAATTATAGTATCCAGAGAGGTTAGCACAGAAAACATAAGTGTACGTAGAGATCCAGGGGGAAGATATGTATTGGTGAAGGGGTTATTTAATCAACATAAGCTCACCCTGGGTGCAATCTATGCTCCAAATATAAAACAGATCAGTTTTCTGGAAACATTTCTGGAGGAGATGGAGAGCTTTGCAGAAGGATCAGTGATCCTGGGAGGGGATTTTAATGTCACGCTGGACCCACAGATAGATAATTCAACTGGGAAAACATTTTTGCCATATAGAATGATTAAAAAGGGTAAGTATCTCCTTCAAAAAAAACAACTTGTAGATGTGTGGCGGATCCACCATCCCACTGAGCGGGATTACACCTGTTACTCCCCTCCACATGGGTCCTACTCACGGATAGATATGTTTTTGGTATCACATAATCTCCTATCAGACTCATTGGAGACAAAAATCGGAGTAGCAACAACGTCGGACCATGCACCGATTTATCTGGAGGTAAGTATGGAGGTGAATAGGAGGAGAACTTGTACTTGGAGATTGAATACCTCCATTATACAAAGGGAGGAGATTAGGGGAAAGATTGAGGAGAACATCCAGAGATATTATGAAATTAATGATAATGGGGAGGTCCCGTATACAACCCTTTGGGAAGCACATAAATGTGTTATTAGGGGCATTCTGATCCAGGAGGGGAGTAGACTAAAACGAGAAGGAGAAAAAACCAAGAGAGATCTGCTAAATAATATAGCACGGTTAGAAAGACAACATAAAATGACATTGAATAGGGACACCCTGGGAGAACTCACAGCAGAAAGAGAAAAACTGAAAAATCTATTATTGGGGAAAGCAAAATATATAGTCCAGAGGTGTAAAAGGAATTATTATGAAAATGGGAATAAAGGAGGGAAATTACTAGCGAGGGCCCTGAGGAATCAACAGATGTCGAACTATGTCCCCTATATTACAGACTCCGCCTCCAGGAAACATACCAGAAGTGAATCCATAGCCAGAGTGTTTAGGGAGTATTACGATGCATTATATGGACTACCTGAGAGTGAGACACAGAAGGGAGGAGCTCAAAGAAGGAGGAAAATAAAGGATTATATAGAAACATCGGGGATGCCAGTTATCTCTCAGGAGGACAAAGAAGAATTAGATAGCCCAATTCAGGAGGAGGAAGTGCGGCAGGCGATTAAGCAAAGCCCAATGGGGAAAGCCCCAGGACCGGATGGCTTTGGAATTGAATATTATAGGCAATTTAGTGGGACATTGATCCCACATTTAACAAGAACACTAGGGGCATTGGCGGAGAGAGGGGGCAGCGGGGAGAGATTGGGTAGAGATACTCTGGAATCCCATATTACAGTAATACATAAAAAAGATAAAGATCCATCGAAGTGTGCAAGCTATAGACCGATATCGCTCTTGAATATGGATTTGAAGATACTGGCAAGAATACTTGCCAGACGGATGTCACAAGTGATCCCTGACCTGGTGCATAATGATCAGACAGGGTTTATACCGGGAAGGGAAGCACGTGACAACACTATAAGAACACTGATTTTGACCAGATATGCGAGAACCCAGTCCATCCCTGTCATGTGCCTCTCGACGGATGCCGAGAAGGCTTTTGACAGGGTGGACTGGGACTTTATTAGAGCGGTATTGGAGTATATAGGTCTTGGAGAGAAGATGAGGACTAATATAATGGCATTATACTCATCCCCCACGGCAAAGATTAAAATAAATGGAGTTCTATCAGAGCCCTTAGAAATAAGAAATGGGACAAGACAGGGCTGCCCTCTCTCTCCGCTAATATTTGCATTGACACTGGAACCATTGCTAAGACATATAAGGGAGAATAAGGATATAACAGGGATCGAAGTAGATAAGGGTGAACATAAAATAGCCGCATATGCGGACGATCTTCTGTTCTTTTTGACTAGACCCAGAATTGCATTGCCCTGTTTGTTGGTGGAATTTAAAAAATATGGATGGTTATCCAACTTTAAAGTAAACTGGGACAAGTGCGAAGCCCTGGGGGTCTCAATGAAGACAGAGGAAATTGAGGGCATCAAGGAGAATTTCCCAATTAGATGGGTCCCTAGGACACTAACATATCTGGGGGTTAAAATTGCGACAGATTTTGGAGACATAGTCCACCATAACTATAAAACTATGAGTAAAGAAATAGCTAAAGACCTACAGAAGTGGAATAGACCAGAATTTACGTGGCTGGGAAGGGTGAGTATTTTAAAAATGAATGTATTGCCAAGGCTACTGTATATGTTCCAAACTCTCCCAATAGCAGTACCAATGTCATTTTTTCAAAACTTAAGAGGGGAGTTTATGAGGTTTATGTGGAGGGCTAGACCCCCTAGAGTAAGTTATAAGCTCCTGACACAGCCCAGGCAGAGAGGTGGATTGGCGGTTCCAGATCCGTGTCTATATTATACGGCCGCTATTCTAAATAGAATTGTGGACTGGCACAGGTCGCCTCAGACCAAGAGGTGGGTAGATCTCGAACAGAGCCTAGAAAATATACCATTGAAGAACATCCCGTGGCTGGGGGGAAGTTATAAACCTGTACACCCAGCTAGCGAGCTGCTGAGACATACTTTGAAAACCTGGTATAGATATAATAAACGAATGGGGCTCACGGTGTATCCCTCTCCCCTGTTACCTTTACTGGACAACCCAGGATTTATACCTGGAATGCAAAAAAAGGCATGCCAACAGTGGAGGGGACCAAAAGGAATACAGGCACAGATGCTAATAGAGGGAGGGAAGTGGAAGACACTACAGGAGATAGAAAGAGACCTACAGAAGGGTAGGCTGGACTATTGGACACTGGTACAGTTTAGGTCATTTCTGAGCACACAGGGCACAAAGTTGGAACTATCAAGGAAGAAGACACGGTTCGAGGACCTATGTGGAGGAGAGACCAATCTGAAAGGTAGCTTGTCCCAGATATACACCTTGTTAAACAGTAAGGGAGACCTTACTACAATAATTAGAGATAAATGGCAGAGGGAATTACAGAGAGAATTTTCTGACTCTCAATGGGGGAGGTTAATACTGTGGGCACACAAGTCATCTATATCAGTGAGAATTCAGGAGACAGGTTTTAAAATACTAACGAGATGGTATTACACTCCAGAGAGATTAGGGAAGATTTTCCAGGGGGCAGATGTGACCTGTTGGAGGTGCCGGAGGGAAATAGGATCATTGACTCATATATTTTGGAGTTGTCAAAATATTAGACCATTTTGGGAAGAAGTTAGGAAGGTAATGAGAGAGTTAGTGGACTACGACCCCCCGGACGATCCAAGTTTCTTCCTCTTACACTGTAACGATTTTAGTGTTAGAAAGTATAAAAGATCATTGATGCGCCATTTGATAGACGCAGCAAGAGTGCTGATAGGGAGGCATTGGAAATCAACGACCCCTCCCACGATTGTGGAATGGCTTGGGGAAATCGCCTATATATATAGAATGGAATTATTGACATATGCCCTACATGGAACAGAAGAACTGGGAGATGAGATATGGGTAAAATGGAGTGGATTTACTGAAACAGAAAGATATAGAGAAATTCTGAGAGATGGAAATTAACTAAAGGGGAGGCTGAGACAGGAGGGGACAGTTGAGTGAAAATGGGGAGGGATTCCCTCCCACCACTCCGACCTAGAGGGCCGACCCCTAATGTCATCTGGGGGATTCTGAATGGACGGACAGACAAGTATGAATGAGGAACGAAAGGAGATGGAAGAATGGTAGGAGTGAGAATGGATACCCTCCTTTGTTCCCCCCCCCCCCCCCCCCCCCTCCCCGTGAGTCCCTTTTTTTTTTTTTTTTTTCTCCCTCTCCCTTTTTTTTTTTTCCTTCTCCCCTTCCTCTCCTCCCCCTCTGGATATGGTACTTCAGGGATAAGAAAGAACATTATAGTAAATAGAAAGTGGGATGCCCTTAATGGATAGATACAACATAAGCGTAGGTAGGAGGAACACGGAGGGAATAGGGGGGAAGTTATATTGCCTTTAGGGGATGACTTGATTCGGGGGGGGTTATGGGGATGTGGGGTGGGGGGATAGGGGAGGGAGGTGACTAATATGTATTTTCCTTGGAATATGTGTTGATTTGGTTATTTAAAGGATGTGGAAGTATGGGATATGGAATATATAATGTGTATTGTATTGATTATAATAATGAATTTGATAAATAAAGAATATATAAAAAAAAAATAAAATTGATGCTAGAACAATAAAAAAAAAAAAAAAAAAAAAAAAAAAGAAATCATTTTAGTTAGATCATGAGTACAACATTTTGGGCCATCTTGGTCAAAAATCTAACATAAGAACATTTTTTCTCCAAGCTCGTTTAAATATTTGTCACGTCTTAAATGACAGTGACCCCCAAGCGCATTGTTCCCCTATTTACCCTGTGAGCTGGAAGCTGCTCCATTCTTCCTCCTTCCCAGGTGATAGCAACAGAAAGCAACACTCTAGCTATAGCAGAGGAATGCATTTGCACACACTTGGTCCCCAGTAAAGTTGTTGCAAACCTCAGATTTTGGTTCACGAAACTCGAACGCGAACACGCAAAAAAAGTTCACGAACATGCGAACTTTCGAACCGCCATACACTTCAATGGGCAGGCGAACCTTCAAAACTACAAACATTAATTGTGGCCACTAAAGTGATGGAAAAAATGTTTCAAGGGGTCTAACACCTGGAGGGGGGCATGGCGGAGTGGGATACACACCAAAAGTCCCCAGGAAAAATCCGGATTTTCCGCACAGCAGGGTTTAAGGGCAGAAATCACATTTAATTGCTAAATTGGAGGCCTAAAGTGCTTTAAATCATCTTGCATGTGTATACATTAATCAGGTAGTGTAATTAGTGTACTGCTTCACACTGACAGACTTAACTCACTGTGTAACGCACCGCAAACAGCTGTTTGTGTAGTGATGGCCATGCTGGACTGGTGCGCACCATGGCGAGAGTGCAGGCGATGACGGTTTTCATGCCCATATGGTTGGGCTGAAGTAGCTCAATGACAGAACAACAGTGACTGAGTGTCCAGCTGATCGAATTTGGTCTGTCCACAATGAAGCAACGACCTTATTCTTCTTGGGTCAGGTGTGCCCCCCAACCCCAACACACTCATTTAGCCGGTCATTGCTTCATTGTGATACGCAAGCCCCTTCACCGCGGCAAGGTAACGATCACGAAGGGGAATTGACACATGTACATGCCTTTTGTTTTGTTGTTGCAGCCACAGTGCAGCCAGAAAAATTAGGGAGGCACACACCAGAAAAAGTATTATAGCGGCCGCTGCTAGTAGCGGCCTTAAAAATTCGGGAATCCACCTGGAGTCCTGGACCCTGTTGGTGGTGGCGGAGAAGGCAGTCACATGGCATGCAGGCAGAGATGCTGTGTGTGGGGACTGACTTAGTCTTCAGGCATGCAGTAGCCCTCCAGGATCAATGCCTCATTCATTTTGATAAAGGTGAGGTACTGAACACTTTTGTGACCTAGGCGACTTCTCTCCTCAGTGACAATGCCTCCAGCTGCGCTGAAGGTCCTTTCTGACAGGATGCTTGAGGCAGGGCAAGACAGAAGTTGGATGGCAAATTGTGACAGCTCTGGCCACAGGTCAAGCCTGCACACCCAGTAGTCCAGGGGTTCATTGCTGCTCAGAGTGTCTACCTCCACACTTAAGGCCAAGTAGTCGGCTACCTGCCGGTCGAGGCGTTGGTGGAGGGTGGATCCAGAATGGCTAAGGCGAGGCATTGGACTAAAGAATGTCCGCATGTCCGACATCACCATGAGATCGCTAGAGCGTCCTGTCCTTGCCTGCATGGACATGGGAGGAGAAGGAAGATTACTGGCAGTGGCACCTTTATTCCGTTGTGCTATGACATCACCCTTAAACGCAATGTAAAGCAAAGTTGCCAGCTTGTTATGCAAATGCTGCATCCTTTCTGCCTTCTGGTGATTTGGAAACATCTCCGCCGCTTTGTGCTTATACCAAGGGTCTAGAAGTGTTGCCACCCAGTAATGGTCATCCTCTTAAATTTTTTTATACGGGGGCCCCTCAACAGGCTGGACAGCATGAAAGACGCCATCTGCACAAAGTCGGATGCCGCCGTACTAGCCATCTCGTCTTGCTCTTCCTCAGGGATCTCAGGTAAGTTCTCCTCCTCCCCCCTGCCACGAACAATACCACAGGAAAGTTGAGCAGCACAAGCCCCCTGTGACGCCTGCTGCAGTTGTTCTTCCGCCTCCTCCTCAAAAAAGCACCTTCCTCATCTGACTCCTCTTCCCCAGATGACTCCTCCTCCTCCCCCTCCTCTGTGATGCCCCAGGTTTCGATGATGCCGCAGGTGATGTTTCCAAAAACTCTTCCTCCTCCTCCTATTCCTGGTCACACTTCTCTACAGCTTGATCCACCACTCTACGCATGGCACGCTCCAGGAAGAAAGCATATGGGATTAAGTCACTGATGGCGCCTTCACTGCGAGTCACCAGGTTTGTCACCTCCTCAAACGGACGCATGAGCCTGCAGGCATTACGCATGAGTGTCCAATACTTCGGCCATAACATCCCCAGCTCCTTAGAGCGTGTCCTTTCACTTTAGTTGTACAGATAGTCTTTGACTGCTTTCTCCTGTTGTAGCAGGCGGTCAAACATCAGGAGTGTTGAATTCCAGCGAGTTGGGCTATCGCAAATCAAGTGCCTCACCGACAAGTTGTTTCTCTGCTGAATATCGACCAAGCGCGCCATGGCCGTGTAGGACCGCCTGAAATGCCCACACACCTTCCTGGACTGCTTCAGGACCTCCTGTAAGCCTGGGTACTTGCACACAAATCTTTGTATTAGGAGATTGAGCACATGTGCCAGGTAGCGTGTCAACTTTCCCAAATTCAAAGCCGAAATGAGATTGCTGCCGTTGTCACACACAACGTTGCCAATTTCCAGTTGGTGCGGGGTCAGTCACTTATCCACCTGTTTGTTCAGAGCAGCCAGGAGAGCTGCTCCCGTGTGACTCTGGGCTTTGAGGTAAGACATGTCCAAGATGGCGTGACACTGTTGTACCTGGCATGCAGCATAGACCCTAGGGATCTGATGGTGTGTAGTTGGAGAGGATGTAGCAGGAGGAGTAGGAGGAGAAGGAGAGGAGGTGGCAGCAGGCCTGCCTGAAAGCCGCAGTGGTGTCACAACTAGGTCCGCTACACAGCCACGTACTCCCTGCTTGCCAGTGGTCACTAGGTTGTCCCAATGTGCCGTATAAGTAATGTACCTGCCCTGACTTTCTTGGCAGACCAGGCATCCGTGGTCAGATGGACCCTTGACCCAATGCTGTGTGCCAGAGATGACACCACTAGCCTTTCTACAACACGGTACAGTTTGGGTATCGCCTTTTGAGAAAAGTAATTGCGGCCTGGTATCTTCCACTGCGGTGTCCCAATCGCCACAAATTTTCGGAGTCCACCAGCCGGTATGGTAACAACTGGTGAGATAACAGTTCCGCCAAGCCAGCTGTCAGACGCCAGGCAAGGGGGTGACTGGCAGACATTGGCTTCTTCCGCTCAAAGATTTCCTTCACGGACACCTGGCTGCTGCTGTGGGCAGAGGAGCAGGAAGCGCTCAAGGTGAGAGGCGGAGTGGAGGAGGGTGGCTGTGAAAGTGCAAGGGAGAAAGGGGCTGAAGAAGATGCTGCACCTGAAGGAGGAAGATGAGGCGGAGGGTGGCTTTGCCTTTGCTGCTTTTCCTCAGGTGGTGTTCCCATTGCCATTTGTGCTTTTCCTCCATGTGCCTTCGCAAGGCAGTTGTCCCTACGCGGGTCTAGGTCTTTCCACGACTCAATCTTTGATCGCATATAGTACAGAAGGCATTGCTCTCATCTGAGGCAGACACACAAAAAAACCCTCCACACCGCTGAGCCCTGGAATGATGGTACTTTGGTGGTGGCGTCAGCAGCTGACCTTGAAGAGCATGTTGGCTGGCTGTCCATAGGTGGTGATACATGCCGCCGGACACTGCCATGAGCTGTTTCTGATGACGAGCTCCCCTTGCTTCTTTCAGCAACTTGCCTCCTCCTACTCCTCTCTGACTCCCTCTCTGAACTGTCCCCCTGGTCATCTTGTCTATTAGGATCCCACGTGGCATCCATGGCAGTATCATCATCATCATAATCATCCTCCAAAGCTTCGCTTGTATCAGACACCTCCAAAACTGCACCAACAACAGGTACTTCATCATCCTCACACCTTAGGTCCATATTGGCGCCTAACTCAGACATATGAGGTGGTGGAGTAACATGCTTAGCGCCGTCATCTTGTAACAAGAATGGCTTTGAGTCAGTTAATTCCCCACCAAATAACTTCTGCCAAGTGTCAAATGGGCCGGATGTGGTGCTAGTAGTAGCAGTGGAGGCTGCGGAGGAAGATTTGTCATGGTTCCATGTGGAAGCCGAGGAAGATGAGGTTTTCTGTGTTAAATAGTCAAGTACGCCCTGGCAATCTTGGGATTTGATGGCACATGCCTTCTGAACACTGTACTTTGGTCCAGGGCCACATGAAGTCACGCCACCTCGACCTCGAACAGACCTGCCGGGTGGCCTGCCTCTGGCTCTGCCTCTACCTGTTGCTTTGTCCATATTGGGGGGATGAAGTTAAAGGTATGCACTGACTTGACTAATACAATGTGCGGTTACACAGGTGCAGTGAAAAGGTGACTGCTGGTACAACAATGTGTGGTTACACAGGTGCAGTGAAAAGGTTGCAGTGACTGCTGGTACAACAATGTGCGGTTACACAGGTGCAATGAAAAGGTGACTGCTGGTACAACAATATGCGGCTACACCGATGCAGTGAAAAGGTGACTGCTGGTACAACAATGTGTAGTTACACAGGTGCAGTGAAAAGGTTGCAGTGACTGTTGGTAGAACAATGTGCAGTCACACAGGTGCAGTAAAAGGTATGGAGAGACTGCTGGTATATAATACAATGTGTGGTCACAGGTGCAGTTACAGGTATGCACGGACTGGTATTACACAATACAATGTGCAGCTGTCACTCACACAGGTGTAGTGAACAGTTATGCAGTGACTGGTATTATATAACACTGCGTGCTGTCACGCAATTGCAGTAAACATGAACAGGTATGCACGGTCGAACTGGTATTATAAAAGTGCAGCTGTCACACACACAGGTGCAGTGAACAGTTATGCAGTGACTGGTATTATATAACACTGCGTGCTGTCACGCAATTGCAGTGAACATGAACAGGTATGCACGGTCGGACTGGTATTACAAAAGAGCAGCTGTCACACACACAGGTGCAGTGAACAGTTATGCAGTGACTGGTATTGTATAACACTAAGAGAACATATAAAAAACCCAAAAGCAGTCTGTAGCAGCTAAACCAATCCAATCTAATGTAAAATACAAAATAGGTATATGCAGTATAATCTCATTATAGTAAACTCTGATATAATAAACATTTGTTATAGTAAACCTGTTTTTTGACCCTTTCGTTATTCTGAATCCAGCTATAGTGGAAAGTGGGTGGGCACATGCAAACGTCATTCGGAGAGCCATGAGCCATGGTTGGTGGGTGGGCTGGCAGCCACTTGTAGCCTGCTTCCTATCTGCATACTACTCTGGGCCTGCGTGGATTACCTCAAAAGCACCAGCCGGTAAGACCTATGCCTCCTGTGTAAGATGCTGCCTAATCACGGAGGGAATTGCCTGTCATCTGTGCCTTGTTTGTGCATGGCTGCAATGCTAGAGTATCATCCAGGCTGCACAGAAATGTGGACAGAGGAGCACACTATAAATACTGTACCAGCATTAAATGGTGAGGTCTATGCTTCCCGTGCAAGCAGCTGCATGATTATTGCATGCAAATCCCTGCATATTGAGCACTGTACATTTTGAACAAGCTTAAGCATTGTCTGTGCTCGGTTGCTGAAGCATTGAAAAGAAAAAATGACTGCCAATTATTGACTGAATTAAGATCCAGTACTATAGTATACTTTATGTGCTTGAGTATGACGATTTCTGATATAGTAAACCACATTTACAATAAAGGGATTCTACTGTAGCCACTAGAATCCATAACCATTAGTGTGAATTCTTAAAGCGAACATCTGATTGCCCATGTATGATCATTAAGTTCCTATCAGTTAATAATATTCCATGACTCTGTCCATGATTTTACAATTCATATAAACTTCAGCTTAGTGCCTAAGATTATGCTCCAATTTAACAAACCAGAGCTCCAGCTGCAAATGTATACCCAGTAAAGTATAAAATGTGAAGGTCATTGAAACATACACATCCTTTATGTGGTTTCTAATACATGGCATGTGTTTCAGGGGGTGTGTTCAGCCTGAACTGCAATACAAAGGCTACTAGAGAAGCCCTGCAGCGAGTTGTTAAAACAGCAGAAGCCATTATTGGCACTGAACTACCATCACTGGAACTTTTGTATAATACTCGCAGCGTGAGAAGGGCCAAAAACATTATCAAGGACAGCACTCACCCTGGAAATGCCTTGTTTGAGCTCCTTCCATCAGGTAAACGTTTTAGATCAATCCGCACACACACACAAACAGACTGAAAGACAGCTTTTTCCCATCCGCCATAAACTTGATGAACTCTGAATCCTCTCTGAAATAATTAACACTGTGTACAAATTGTTTAAACATCTGTAATACCTGGCATACTTGTATAATTTCTGCTCTTCCTTGTTACTATCACTATGTTCCCTATATGCACCGTGGGGTTGTCATGAAAAGTAATTTCTTTGTGTTACACAATGACAATAAAGTGAATTGAATTGAATACATCACAAAATCTAACAAACTACAGCAGGCTGTACTCTTTTTGTTCCTGTTCCAGTGATCCATGCTTTGCTATAATATCTTCAACTATCATTGCATGGTTCATGGTGGACAAACAAGTGTTGCCAGAAAATGTAGAGTCCTTTAGTTAGCTCACCAGATATAATACACTGACACGCTTAAAGAGAGTCTGAAGTGAAAAAAAAAAAGGATGGGTTCAAGACTGCTCTCTGCTGCTGCGGGGGGAGCTTTGGAAGTCTTCGGGACCCCGAGTGCTGCACATGCGCAAGCGAGTGAGCAATCTGTAACATTAATGTGTTGCTGAAAAGCAAACAGAAGCCCATTAGTGTGTTCAGGCCCTGAGGGATGGGACCCATAAGATCTGTTCCAACTGCGCTTTGTAATCGTCAACATTTGCTAGGCTAATGAAAGGCAATCGGAATGATTCCCCAGTAGAGATGGCCCGAACGGTTTGCCAGCGAACGGGAAACCGCAAACTTCTCCGGAAGTTCAATTCGCCCCCCTATAGTACATCATTAGGGTCAACTTTGGCCCTCTACATCACAGTCAGCAGGCACATTGTAGCCAATCAGGGTACACTCCCTCCTGTAGCCCCCCCCCCCCTTATAAAAGGCAGGCAGCGTCAGGCTTTTGACTCACTCGTGTGCCTGCAGTAATTAGAGAAGGGAGAGCTGCTGCAGAGAGAGATATAGGCAAAGCTTGGTTAGGCTCTTGTAGGCTTGTTAGCTTGCTCCTTGCTGATTCATATTGCTAAAAAAGCACCTCTCAACAGCTCTTTTGAGAGCTAATCTTGTTCTTGTGATCTATTTTTTTTTGTTTTGTGTGGCCCACTTGCATTATATACAGCCCAGTCAGTTGCAGCTGGCCTTTAGCCCCTTGGTGGTAATTCCTACTGTGCCACTGCCAGGCCCAGCACATTCAGTGACTATCTGTGTGTGTGACAGGCAGCTGCACGTTTGTAATCCTAATCACTGCACCTGTTCACTGTTCAGTGCACCTACCTACCTACCTACGTGAGCGCACGCATTGTTAATACCACCAGTCATTGCGTGTACATGCCTGCCTCATTTTTCTGGCTGCACTGCAGCTGCAACAACAAAACAAAAGGCATGTACATGTGTCAATTCCCCTTTGTGATCGTTACCTTGCCGCGGTGAAGGGGCTTGCGTATCACAATGAAGCAATGACCGCCGGCTATAAGAGTGTGTTGGGGTTGGGGGCACACCTGACCCAAGAAGATAGATAATAAGGTCGTTGCTTCATTGTGGACAGACCAAATTCGACCAGCTGGACACTCAGTCACTGTTTGTAACGCTGAACCGATATATAACATAAGCAAGGAAGACTGGCCAAGATCAGGAATAATACTGCGAACAAGGCTAGGCAATACAAAATCTCGGGACTAGAAGGAGTACGTATATATGTCCCCGTGGGAAATATATAACGTAGCTC
This sequence comes from Hyperolius riggenbachi, assembly GCF_040937935.1. NCBI lineage: Eukaryota > Metazoa > Chordata > Amphibia > Anura > Hyperoliidae > Hyperolius > Hyperolius riggenbachi. Next base: position 251,071,771 of record NC_090649.1, on the reverse strand, counting down.
GACAGGATAACTGAGCTAAGACAAGAAATATATTTTACAATATCAAGGGACCCAGTAACAGCTTAGACAGAGCTGAGACTATGATGGGTTGGGGTCTAGCAGGAGAGGCAGGCCTTTATGCTGGCATCAGCCAATGGATGCATGCATGCAAATCTCCACACAGCTGAATGGTAATCACTCAATCCTGTGCTGTCCTGAATACCATTTGCTAGCTGAAAAACCATCATAACAAATGCATGCAGTACTATGCAAGAACATGCATGCAGGAAATCCAGGGCTATCTGGCTGCAGCTCAGCTGCAGCAAACCATTGGTGGAATAATGACAGAATTCTGAGCTGTCCAGAACTGCAGAGCAATTGCAAATGACAATGTGATTCATTGCAAATGCACAACTGAATGCAGACCGACAAGCCAGAACTGTCCATTTGCGGCTCCACCTGCAATGGACAGAACACGTCACAGGAGGAATCCTAACACTGTTGTTCTGTCATTCAGCTACCTCAGCCCGACCATATGGGCTTGAAAACCGCCATTGCCTGCACTCTAGCCATGGTGCGCACCAGTCCAGCACAGCCATCACTACACAAACAGCTGTTTGCGGTGCATTACACAGTGAGTTTGGTGTGTCAGTGTGAAGCAGTACACTAATTACACTCCCTGATTGATGTATATGTTACGGCCAGAACCCGAAGTTTGGCCAGAACTAGAAGTGGCCGGCCACTTCGGGTTCTGGCCGGCCAATGCGCGAACTGGCCGCTGCGCTGCGGCCAATGTGAGAAATGAAACAATTCCTGTAAGGTTAATGTGATGTTGTGGCCGCAGCACAGCGGGCAAATGTATCACATCTTTACTTTATTCAATGGCATTAAGCCGCCCGGCTTTTTCCTCTGCCTCTCTCTCCTCCCCCCGCCTCTCTCTCTCCTTCTCTTATGGGCACAGCCGGGCGGGGACACGCGTGTCCCTCCGGAGTCGTTCGTCGCGGCAGGGGAATCCTGCCGTTCGTTCTTGCAGAGCGGGTGCTGGCAGAAGCAATGTCTGCAGCCTCCCCGCTCTGCTCTCCTGCCGCGAGGAACGACTCTCCTGGACACGCGTGTCCCCGCCCGGCTGTGCCCATAAGAGAAGGGGAGAGAGAGGCGGGGGGGAGGAGAGAGAGGCAGAGGAAAAAGCCGGGCGGCTTAATGCCATTGAATAAAGTAAAGATGTGATACATTTGCCCGCTGCGCTGCGGTCACAACATCACATTAACCTTACAGGAATTGTTTCATTTCTCACATTGGCCGCAGCGCAGCGGCCAGTTCGCGCATTGGCCGGCCAGAACCCGAAGTGGCCGGCCACTTCTAGTTCTGGCCAAACTTCGGGTTCTGGCCGTAACATATACACATGCAAGATGTTTCTAAGATCTTTAGGCCTCCAATTTAGCATGCAATGTGATTTCTGCCCTTAAAACGCTGCTTTGCGTCAAATCCAGATTTCTCCCCGAGACTTTTGGCTTTTGTGGCCAGCATAAATGTTTCTAGTTTTGAAAGTTTGCCTCCCCATTGAAGTATATTGCAGTTCGCAGAAGTTTGCATGTTCACGAACATTTGTGGTGGTTTGCGAACGCGGTTTGCGACCGAAAATCTGAGGTTTGGGCCATCTCTATTCCCCAGGAGATTGCAATTTTCCCAAATTAAAATTGTGGGTCCTGCAACGTTGTTTTCATTATAAAGTATAGGATAGCTGCAAAATCACTTTTCAATCACTGTGATTTTGCAGCGATTTTACTACCTAAAAAGGAAATTGCAATCCCTGTACATATCACTAGCATTAAATACAAAAGTGCTTTTAAATCACCAAAAATTGCTCTGGAAACCGCTGCTAAAGTTGCTACACAAAAAAGCTAGGCTCTGCAAGCATTTTAGGAATAAAGTGAGGTTGCGTCACATCCACTCTCTCTACACTATAAACAATATCATGAGTCACAGTTACAGGATGCAAGCCATTTTGCTTTTGAAGAAGTAGAGAAACAGAGGGGATTGACACCTGGATGACGTTTGTACAATTCTAAGTGGATTTTTTCTATGCCTATCTTGAGCCCAGCTGGATAAATCAATGGAATTAAATTATTTGCTTTTTTTGAAACAATCTCAACTGCACAACTTAGAATGCATCTATCTATCTATATATATCTTATCTATATATATAATAGACTAAGTGCCTCAACCTTCAAACAAGAAGAAGAAGTACTTTGCATGAGAAAATGTATGCGTGATCAAACGCCAAGTTTAAGGCCTCTTTTCCACGGACTGTTGAGCTGTGTGCTCAGCAAGCAGTTACCAGGCAGCAGTGAGCAGATACCAGGCAGCAACAAGCAGTTACCAGGCAGCAACAAGCAGTTACCAGGCAGCAGCAAGCAGTTATCAGTCAGCAGCGAGCAGATACCAGGCAGCAACAAGCAGTTACCAGGCAGCAACAAGCAGTTACCAGGCAGCAGCAAGCAGTTACCAGGCAGCAGTGAGCAGATACCAGGCAGCAACAAGCAGTTACCAGGCAGCAGCAAGCAGTTACCAGGCAGCAGCAAGCAGTTACCAGGCAGCAGTGAGCAGATACCAGGCAGCAACAAGCAGTTACCAGGCAGCAACAAGCAGTTACCAGGCAGCAGTGAGCAGTTGTGAGAGTTTGAGAGCCATTTCACTGCCTATTCACAGTCCATGGAAAAGAGGCCTTACCCTAGCAAGTCTGACATTGCAAATCTGGCCTAATTGGATATTCATGAGGCAATGCTCATGCAAATGCATGCACAAACCAATACCACAAAGCAGTCACCCTACTACATGCTACATTAGCACTATCCGGCTTAGTGCACACCAGAGCGGTTCGGCAGCGTTTTGCGATCCACTTGCGGCTGCGGATACGCTTGGGTAATGTATTTCAATGGGCTGGTGCACACCAGAGCGGGAGGCGTTTTGCTGAAACGCATACTCCCGAGGTGAGGCATTTTTTTGGATTTCGGATGCGTTTCTGCCTCAATGTTAAGTATAGGAAAAACGCAAACCGCTCTGAAAAACGGCAGTTCAGAGCGGTTTTGCAGGCGTTTTTGTTACAGAAGCTGTTCAGTAACAGCTTTACTGTAACAATATATGAAATCTACTACACCAAAAACGCTTTACAAAACCGCAAAATGCTAGGTGAAATGCTACAGAAAAATAAGAAAAAGCGTTTCAAAATCTGCTAGCATTTTTCGGATCTGCTAGCAGTTTTTGGTGTGCTCCAGGCCTCCAGGAGCGCCACGGGGAGGATTCCCAATGCCCCCTTTTTATACAACTGGGGGGACCACAGGGTCCCAGGCTCTCTCACTGCCTGGAAACCACAGCGGCACCCCGGAGGGGGAGGCTGGGTGGCGTGGACGACCCCCCCCCCAAGTTTGGCCAGCGCCGGGGAGAGCCGTCTGCACCCACCTCCCAATATTAAAAACAGGCACTTACCTTAACGTCCATTGCGTCCTGCTACATGCGCATTAATTTGGGGGCACCACATGAGAAAGGAGAGAAGCATGGGTCACCCCGAGCTTTAGAGCTCAGGGCTGGCTCACATACAGCACTCCAGAGGGGGGGGGGGAGGACAGGCGCACTCACTCCAGGGTTCACACCACCGGAGCAAGCCATCCACCACCTGCCTCCAAAGGATACAAACTGCACAAAATGCTTTCCATGAGAAAATTAATGCGCATGTAGCAGAACCCAATGGACGTTAAGGTAAGTGGCTGTTTTTATTATTAGGAGGTGGGTGCGGACGGCTCTTCCCAGCGCTGGCCACGCTTGGGGGGGGGGGGGCAGCTGCGCCACCCAGCCTCCCACTCCGGGGTGCCGCTGTGGTTCCCAGGCAGCGAGAGAGCACTTTGCAGTATTGGTTTTTTGACTCTGCATAGTTTGGCATGCGAAAGCAAATGCATATTTGCATGAGCATTGCCTCATGAATAGCCAATTAGGCCGGATTTGCAAAGCCAGACTTGCTAGGGTTAAACTTGGTGTTTGAGCACGCATACATTTTCTCATGGAAAGCCTACTTCTTCTTGCTTCAAGGTTGAGGCACGTACTCTATTAGATAGATAGATGCGGCGTATGCTACGACGCGGGTTGGCTAGTATAATATACTTAAAGAGAACCCGAGGTGGGCAGATGGGGGGCAGATGGGACACAGAGGCAAGTTCTCTGCCTCATAGCATGGCTCTGTGTCCCCACACCGCTGCTCTTTGCCCCCTCCCCGCTGCGCTATAGCCCCCAGAGACTGGCAACATTATTTGTCGCCATCTTGGAGGTAAACACAGGGAGAGGGATTCCATGTTCAAAACACCCGCCAGGGTTGTTCTTACAGGATTTCCAGAGCTGCCATCGGGAAGCTCTCTCTCCCTGGCCACGCCCTCTTCCTTTCCCACGCCTCCCTGCATGCTGGATGAGAGAATGAATCTCTCATCCCAGCGTCGTGACCTATAGGTCACAGAAGTGAAAGTGGGCTAGTGCAGCCCACAGGCGCGGCGGTTTCTTTTGTGTCAGGTAAACTTTAAACAAACTAAAGATAAGCATCCTACTACTTTAAAACCACTTCAGGACCATAGGCTTACACCCCCCTAGTGACCAGGCTATTTTTTTCAAATTAGTGCTCTGCAGCTTTAATGGCACGCTGCAGAGCCATACTACTGAGCACACAAATGAATCCCCCCCCCTTTTCTGCCCACCAACAGAGCTTTCTGTTGGTGGGCTCTGATCGCTTGTGTAATGTTTGTTTTTTTGTTTTAATAAAGTTGACTATTTTTTTTATTTATTTTAACTAATCCCCTCCCCCGCCAGCCAATCAGGGCGAACCTCTCTCATAGGCATCAGCCTATGAGAGGGGATCACGATCGGAGCCTCTCTAGGGGACAGCCAAGTGACATGGCTGTCCCCATACAGCGCTGCTGCAGATCGCAGCGCTGTACAATGTAAATAGACTGTGGTTTTGCCGTCTAACAGTCTGCTAGCGATTGATGATGGAGCGTAGCTCCGTCACTGAAGTAGGGATGCACGCGCATCGGGTTTTCCCCTGCAAAACCCCACCCCAGGACTATGAGATCCTGGGGTTGCCACCTTCCCCAAGTTAGGCGGTCAGGGAGAGGTTAAAGGTAACTTGAAGTGAAAGCTGGTGAACAGGCTTGTATTATTGTTAGTAAACTTATGAAAATTAGCAGCTATATGCCAGGTATTTGATCAAAGTGCTAGCACTCAGCTACACAATAGCCGAGTAGTTACACCAATGTCAAACATCTGGAAATGAAGGATCACTACTGCTGTGCTCAGAAGCAACTCTATAGGGAGGCCATGTGTGCTGAGCGTTAGCAAGTGCCCAGCCGATGAACCAGAGCAGCTGTCAGGTGGTGAATTCACTGCCTTCAGTTGTCTGTGGAAAAGAGGGCTTAGGCACTGCTGTGTCTGACCATTCAACACAACGTTGAGACAACCAACATTGTTTAACATAAAATAAAGACAAACACCTTCATATTTCTCTCAGTACACATACTCTTCATGTGTAAAATAAGTGACATGTGACATGATGAGATAAACATAGCTTCATATAGTACTTGTCCTACTAAGAAACTGTCTGAAGTCTCTTCCTGTGTTTTTGTACAGCAAGTGTTAAAAAACTAGAGCTGTAATCTATGCATATAAGGAAGTTGAACAGCTTGTTAAATACAGTGCACTTTTTGGAGTATCTAATAAATGTTACTGTGAATTATAGTAACGTCTCAAAGTCTGTTTTTCTACGAGGGAGGTAACCTAACTTCCCCCTTTTAAACAGGGTTTAAACGTTTATATCCTTGTTGGCGCCTCTGTTCACAAATTTTCAAACTGTCTTGAAAAGTAAATAAAAAGGCAAAACACTTCCATTTGTCTGAGAAATCAATGCTGAAAATATTTTAGAGCTTAAAAGTTCAAAAGGTTGTTACTTATGTTTGTTCTCCAGCTGAATAAAGCAGATTTGACATCAGACTGTCATGGCTGTTGTTTAGATGGTGTCTAAAAATTCAGCCATTGAACTGAAAATAAAAATATAAGATGCAGGTTTTTTTTACTTACCTGTGGCTTCCTCCAGCCCCATAAGCATGGCTGTGTCCCTCGCCATCCTCCTACGATGTCTCGTTCAGCTGCGGTGAGCCCCGGTAAGCGGCTCAGTGAAGTCAGTGGCAGACCTTCTACGCATGCGCGGCTCTTCTGTGCAAGCGCAGAAGGCCCCGGCTGACATCACTCCGTTAGACTTAGTCTGACTGAGCCGCTTACCGGGGGTTGACTGCGAGAGAACGGCGGCGCTGAGGAGGACGGCGAGGGACACATCCATGCTTATGGGGCTGGAGGAAGCCCCGGGTAAGTAAAAAACTGCAGTGAGACTCATCTTGGAGTCTTTTTAAAGTTACTTTTATTCAACCAGCAAGTAATTTTTTTGACTGGAAATGACATAGGTGTCTCCCAAAAGATAATAAGACGATGTGCAAGAGGCATGATTGAGGAACAAAAACATTTCTCAGCGTTTATGTACATTTGAGCAAAAAGTGTCCAGTCCAAAATTATTCATACCCTTCTCAAACTGTCACAGTCTGTGGGAAAATCCAAAGTTCTATACCATTCCAAATAGTCCAAGCTGTTCTACAACATCTTAATTATGCTGATTAATTGGGAACTGCTGTTTTAATCAACTCAACAGGTGAAAAATAGCAGCTCTCTGCAGTTTGTTTGAGGACAGTCATGGCTAAGACAAAGGAGCTCAGTGGCTGTGCATTGTGGCTGCTCACCAGTCAGGAAAGGGCTACAAGGCCTTTTCTAAATGTTTTCAAGTTCCAGAGGCTACAGTGCAAAGTATTATTAAAAAATACAAGATGTTCTGCACTTTGGAAAATCTCAGAGGACATGGTCTGAAGCCAAAAGTGACACCTGTTTTGGCCAGGAGGATAGTGAGAGAGATGAAAAAGAATCCAAGGATCACCACCAAGGCCATCCTGGTGAATCTGGGCTCCACTGGTGGCAATGTCTCAAGGCAGACAATCCAAACGGACACTGCACACTGCTGGGTTCCACGGATGCAGACCAAGGATGACGTCACTTCTCTAGATAAGGCACACAAAACCTTGCTTGGCTTTTACAAATGCTCATCTAGACAAAGAAAACGACTTCTGGTCTTCTTCGTTATGGTCAGATGAAACAAAAATTGAATTGTTTGGTCACAATGATGTTTCCTTCATTAGGCGTAAAAAAAGAGAACCCTTCAACCCAACACCATCCCCACTGTCAAACATGGTGGTGGGAACCTAATGCTTCGGGGGTGTTTTTCAGCCAATGGACCAGGGAAACTAATCACAGTAAATGGCACCATGAAAAAAGCAATACATGAGGATTCCCAATGACAATATCAGGCAGTCTGTAGAGAAAATTGGCCTGGTGCACCAGTGGACATTTCAGCATGACCTAAAACACACAGCAAAAGTGGTGAAGAAGTGTTTAGCAGACAACAACATTAACGTTTTGGAGTGGCCGAGCCAGAGTCCTGACTTAAATCTAATTGATAATCTGTGGAGGAAGCTAAAGATCAGGGTGATGGCAAGAAGACCCTCCAATCTAAAAGATTTGGAGCTCATTGCTAAAGATGAATGGGCAAAAATACCTGTGGAGACATGCAAAAAGCTGGTCTGCAATTATAGGAAGCATTTGATTACTGTAATAGCCAATAAAGGCTTTTCTATTGATTATTGAGAAGAGTATGAATAGTTTTGGACTGGACGCTTTTTGCTCAAATGAAAATAAAAGCTGAGTAATGTTTTTCTCTACAATAATGCCTCTTGTACATCGTCTTATTATCTTTTGGGAGACACCTATGTCATTTCCGTCAAAAAATTACTTGCTGGTTGAATAAAAGTATCTTTAAAGAGACTCTGAAGCGAGAATAAATCTCGCTTCAGAGCTCATAGTTAGCAGGGGCATGTGTGCCCCTGCTAAAACGCCGCTACCGTGCGGCTAAACGGGTGTCCCTTACCCCCCGAAATCCCCTCTGTGCAGCCGGGGATCTCTTCCGGATTGAGGCAGGGCTAACCGCCGCAGACCTGCCCTATGCGCATCTGTCAGCGCGTATCTCCGCCTCTCCCCCGCCCCTCTCAGTCTTCCTTCGCTGAGAGGGGCGGGGGAGAGGCGGCGATGCGCCGCTGATAGACGCGACTAGAGGCAGGGCTGCACCTGTTAGCCCTGCCTCTAGGAGCAGCAAAATCTACGACCAATTGGGTCGTTGATCTTGCGGGGGGGGGGGGGGGGTTGGGGGTGAAGGGACCCCTGTTTAGCCGCGGGATAGCAGCGTTTTAGCAGGGGCACACGTGCGTGTCTCTTTAAAGAGAAACTCTGACCAGGAATTGAACTTTATCCCACTAAGTAGCTGATACCCCCTTTTACATGAGAAATCTATTCTTTTTCACAAACAGACCATCAGGGGGCGCTGTATGACTGATATTGTGGTGAAACCCCTCCCACAAGAAACTCTGAGGACCGTGGTACTCCTGGCAGTTTCTTGTCTGTGAACCTTGTTGCATTGTGGGAAATAGCTGTTTACAGCTGTTTCCAACTGCCAAAAAACCATGCAGCAGCTACATCACCTGCCAACAGTAAAAATGTCACCATGTAATAAATGTCAGAATGTAAATCAGGGATTTAAAAGTTTTTACAATGGGCAAACACTGACTAAATCATTTATACATAACTATTGTAAAAATGAAGCACTTTTCTCTTACATTATTTTCACTGGAGTTCCTCTTTAAGTCAAAATTTGCCAGGGGTATGAATAATTATGGGCAGCACTGAACCTGACTCTTATTTGGTACATTGCCGCACAAAGGACATTGCAGGACATGCTGGGTTGTCTTTTTTTGCCTCTTTATTTCCCCTCAGACTTAACTAATTCAGCCTGATTGGCTGAAGCCTCTTCTTCTCCTGTTTTCCCCTCCCACACCTCTGTTCCTCTCTGATTGGCCAATATTTCTCATGCTGAGACAATTCACTTTCTATTGCAGAGCTGGTTGGGAGTGCGTGAAGACTGGGAGGAGGGTGGGCAATGTATACACAATCAGGCAGAGGAAAATAAGGGAGGAAATGACATCAGGATTGGCATCAAGATAGACACAGTTCAAATGGAGAATTCCAAGAAGGATTTTCTCTTTTTTTTACTATAGAAAAATCACTACGTGGACAGTGCAATGAACAGTGCAATACATATGTTATGCAAGTAGCGCAAGCATTTACCTACTTATATATGTTTTTTTTTTCTGAGATCGTATGGCTGACAGCTCCACTTTAATGTACATGAGAACCCTGCTGTACGTGGTATGAACATGTCCTATTTTGAGCATATTATCATGCACAAAGACAATTTACAATTTCTATTAACGAAATAGCTCAGTATACTGAATAAGCCAACATTTTCTAGTTCATCTTTTATTTTTATCTACTTTCTTGAATGTTTTATGATGCTGTTCTGTCAGAAACATAGCTAGAAATCATAGGGTTCCATCTTAATCCCCACCTTCTTTCATCAAAAATACTTCCCCTCTTTCCCAGGTTCCTCTGACAGTAAGTGAACACTGGGTGGTGGTTGAAAGTTTGTGAAGCTACAGTGCTATGCTACAGAGATGTCGCCATCACTAGGCCATATTACAGCGAATTTAATTTTTTAGAGGTCATTTGACCACTTGGGCAATGTAAATCAGGTATGTGTTACTCAGACAGGCTGACCACAGGGCCATGTTACACAGTCCAGCGCACCACAGGGCCATGTTACGTAGACTAGCTCTCCACAGAGCCATGTTACACAGACCAACTGACCACAGAGCCATGTCCCACAGACCAGTTGACCACAGAGCCATGTCCCACAGACCAGCTCACCACAGGGCCATGTCCCACAGACCAGCTGACCACAGGGCCATGTCCCACAGACCAGCTGACCACAGGGCCATGTCCCACAGACCAGCTGACCACAGGGCCATGTCCCACAGACCAGCTAACCACAGGGCCATGTCCCACAGACCAGCTGACCACAGAGCCATGTCCCACAGGCCAGCTGACCACAGAGACATGTCCCACAGACCAGCTGACCACAGAGCCATGTCACACAAACCAGCTGACCACAGGGCCATGTTACACAGACCAGCTGACCACAGAGCCATGTCACACAGATCAGCTGACCACAGGGCCATGTCACACAGACCAGCTGACCACAGGGCCATGTCACACAGACCAGCTGACCACAGGGCCATGTCACACAGACCAGCTGACCACAGGGCCATGTCACACAGACCAGCTGACCACAGGAGGACCATGTTACCCAGACCAGCTGACCACAGGACCATGTTACCTAGACCAGCTGTCCACAAGGCCATGTTACACAGACCAGCTGACCACAGGAGGACCATGTTACCCAGACCAGCTGACCACAGGACCATGTTACCTAGACCAGCTGTCCACAAGGCCATGTTACACAGACCAGCTGACCACAGGACCATGTGACACTGGCCAACTTCCCCACAAGATCATGTTTATATTGACAGAACTGGGCACCTCCTGGGATCTAGTCTGAACTGAACTGAGCTTGTCCTCACGAAGCAGCACTCCATATTTTTCAGGAAGCATCATCCAGATGCCATCAGGTCTCAGCAAGCATGGTGCACTGGAGGATATATCTGGGAAACACAGTGTTAAAGAGAAGCCTCAAGATGCTGAATTGCAGAAGTTGGCATATCCAACCTGATCACTGTCCATGCCCCAAAGCTCATTATTTAGAGTGCTCAATTGCTCATCCTGCAACAATCATGTCTTGAAATTTTGATTAAATGACCAAAAGCAGTGGCATACAGAGAGTCAGGGTCCTTTCACACGACATCCATTGCTGTTTAATTGTCAATATAATCTCATTGTGACGTGATGCAATTATATCCCAATGGCACTTATACAAAATGCCTTCCACATAACCCTCAGTATGCTGCATGGGGCCCGGTTCACATTAGCGTTTCAGGTCCGGCTTCCCCGGACCCGGAACGCTCCGTACACAGCGGATGGTAAATGATACATTGTTAATCAATGTATCCATTCACACTCGTGCGACCGTCCGGATCTGATCCGGAACGCAGCCCCGGGGAAGATCTAGCTTTTTTCCAACTTGCTGCATTTTTTCCGTACGTCCCTGTGCGGCTGCGGACCTGGGCCGGATCCTGACCCGAACATGCGGCCATGCTGTGCAATGAGAAACGGATGTTTCTCATCACACTGGCATTAGGATCGGATGCTTCCAGCACCGGTCCTATGCCACTTGGGGGGCCCGGACTACACGCCGGTATCCCCCATGCTTGCGGTGCCTTTCTGGCACTGCAATGTATCTAGTTCCGGCTACTTTATTGTAGCCGGAACTGATCAATTCCTGATCCGCAACTTGTAGTTTTCGGGGGCCACCGCAGAGACCCGTACGGTCTCTTTGCGGCCCCCGGACCCGGACCCCCGGACACTTGCGGACTCGAACCGCAAGTGTGAACGGGGCCTTACTGGACAACACACGCATTAATGGTTATGGTGTAAGTATATGTCTATGAACTGTATGCTCCACTGGTAACGAACGTGTGATGCAACTTTTCATCACCGTTGCAATCCTATTTTTCAGGATGTGCAACACAATGGCTATCATTCATAAAGCATTCCCGCATGCGGAAATGCTGAAAACAGCTGACTTTACCGACCACTTAGCAAAATCTCCATTCATAAAAGCTGTTACCGCATGAAAAGCTGACATTCCAGAGCAGAGTGATAAATTACCGCCTTGTGCGGTGATTATCTTAACAAATGTTACTAAATGCCAATTCATAAAGATTAGAGCAAGCGATATGAGGACGGGGATTACCGCTCTCTTGGAAGTAGCGATAAGCATGCGGATTACAGCTGAGTCAATGGAGACAGACCTCCCAAGCAGCACCAGTGAGAGCAGCACACGGAGGGACTCAGGCAGCTTCTCCTGTTACGCCAGCCTACCGTCAGCCTACCGACAGCCTAGTTCGGGAAATCACCGCACTGCAATCGCAACTGTCAACATTTTTATGAATGAGCACACAGAAGTCTAAAATAACGAATACGGTATTTTCCCGCATGGATTTTTTTTACCGACCACACTTTTACGAATGATAGCCAATGTGTATAGTGTGAAAGCACCCTGAGTTTCGGCTCCGTGATTGTGGCTGCGGCTACATAGATTGAATCTTGATCCGTTATAATGCAGAGAGGTGAACAGGCTCATAGAATTGTATGGGCTGGGAGTTGACATGCAGAATTAATTTGCAATGCAACGGATATTGGGCTTCACACAATTCACTTTTTCTCCTAAGTTTTCTCCTAGGAGAGTTTTTCTTTTCTTTGTTTTAAAATAACTTTTCAGTACCACAAAAAGTAGGTGAAATGTACTGTCAAAATTATTGGAGCATTTTCTTGCTTGCTAGTGGCTAAAAGAAAACCGGTACTGAAAAAAAGTTCCCCGGGGGGTACTCACCTCAGTTGAAGCTCTTCTGACGGAGATAGGTGAAAATAGCCGATCTCCGTCGGGTCCGCTCTACTGCGCAGACGGAGATCCGCTATTTTCGCCTATCTCTGTGGGAAGAGCGGATACTGCGCCTGCGCTGGAGCCAAAAGGTAAATATTTACATCGTCGCCGCTCCGGGACTCCAGGATTTTCTCCACCGCTGTGGGACCGAGGAGGACGGGGGAAGCCTCAATAGGACCCAGAGGCTTCCCCCACCCGAGGTGAGTACCCCGCAGGGGAGTTTTTTTCATTACAGATTTTCTTTAAAGGAAACCAGAAACAATGAATCTTCAAAGTTTCATACATACCTGGGGTTTCCTCCAGCACCATCCGCCCGGATTGTTCCCACGCCGCCATCCTCAGCCTTCTCCGTCTTCTTTAACGGGTCCTGTAAGATCGGCCAGTCGCGGCCAGTCTGCACAGGCGCACTACTTTCTCCGCTGCAGAGAGACGGAGAGAGCGCACTGCGATTGCTCAGACTGGCTGCAACTGGCCGAAGTTGCGGGACCTGGTACCGAAGACAGTGAAGACTGAGGACGGCGGCGTGGGAGCAATCTGTGCAGATGGGGCTGGCGGAAGCCCCAGGTATGTATGAAACTTTGAAGATCCGTTATCTGTGGTACACGTTAACCACTTTACCACTGAGGGTTTTTTCCCCCTTATGGGCCAAGGCAGTATTCATCTTTCAGCGCTCCTCCCGTTCATTTGCCAATAACTTTATCACTATTTATCACAACAAAACGATCTATATCTTGTTGTTTCACCACTAATTAGGCTTTCTTTGGGTGGTACATTTTGCTTAGGATTACTTTATCTATTATCTACTATTTTCAGGCACTCACATTCGTAAACAAAAGTTCTACAGGCACTTATATTGACATGAGAAAGCGGGCCAAGACCTGTGAAACGCGTTGTATGAATAAACTTTACTTTTTCCATTTAGGCTACTTTCACAGTTTCAAAAATGTCACAACACAACTCTATGCCCTGTTATCGTCGCAAACAGTAGGCATACAGGCAATGAAAAGTATGCTTCTAGGTCATTACTGAGCATGTGCAAACAGTCCACCGCAGTTAATAACGTGTATAATGCACAGCATGCAGCACTTTCTAATAATGCTACAAGTTACACACAAACGCAACGTATGCACTGTGAATGTTGCACAGACTTAGTATTGTTGTGCGTTAGTCCACGTTAAAACATTTTCTAACGTGGAGCTTTAACGTTGCACTGTGAAAGAGGCCTAAATAAGGTAAGTAATTATATGGTACACTTCTCATGTATAAAAGTCTAGTAGTTTCATATCATCAAGGGTGCCTCCATCAGTGTTTTTTTTTTAGTATAGTTTTCCATACCCCATAGGGGTTTTTAGTCACGAGGACCTTTAGTCCTCACAACTAATCCAGGAGAGTGACCGACGAGCATCTGCCCCAAAAGAACTGGGACACCAAGCAGGGACGGTTATATTCCCACAGGCTCAAACGGTGGTTGCAAGTTTTGCAACCCACCCTTGTGAGTATAAAGGTGCCCATAGACCTAAAGATTATGGGCAGATTCAACAAAGAGACAATTTTTATCTGTAATCGAATCTGATTAGAGATAAATTTGTCCCTTGTCAATTCTGCCCATACACTACAGGCTGATTCTTGTCCAATGTCAGCACGAAATCTTCAGGGAATCGCCTGAGCCCACAGCCCCCGCACCGCCGCTGCCCCCCCCCCCCCCCATGTATAAACCGGGCGGCTAGCCGTACTAGCTACTGGCACCTAGCGTCTGACGCTATGCGCTGACGTCAGATAATATGCGCCAGTAGCGCTTACGGAATACCGCCCGGAGGTTACAGGACACCACACGGAGGCTGCAACAGGACAGGTAACGTATAAATGCACACGGGGGGCACATTTATACATTGCAGCGGGGGTTTCGTCGTCTTGTCGCGCGCTCGGAAATCGACGCCGTACCGCTGCACACCCGACCTAGCAACTTCGGCCCGACATCATGCGTGATAGATAAAGCGACGAATTTCTGTCCCGAAATTGGTCGCTTTGTCGGTCTGGCATGCACTTGGCGGCAACGATTTTCATCCAATTTGATTATAATAATCGAACTGGATGGTCGTTAGGCCGCCAATTTGCCTGATGTATGAGCACCTTAATACTAATGCTGCGTACACACTGGCGACTATGGTCGTTTGAAACAGCTAATTAACGATCGTTCCGCCTACAATCAGGGAAAAAAACTTTACCCAACGATCATTAACACGAACGACAAAAGAACGACATCGGGAAGATGGAAATATCCAACCTGACGGATCATATCTACCGACAATCGTTACAAAACTATAGTGTGTACAGACATCGGCCGAGAACGATCGTTACAAGGGCCAATGCGCCTGCGTTGAATTCTGCCCAGCTTCCGTACTTCCTTTGTAGCGCGGCCGTAAAGATTGTTACATTGCTCATTTCAATTAAACTTTGTTTTCATGTTAACAATCATATATTTGTATCTATTGTAACTCCATGTTAGTGTTTTTTTTTTATTTTATATAAATATATACGCAACATTTCCTTCTGATCGTTCTTTTCTGCGAGAACGATCGTTAAAATGTGTATGATGATCGTTGCATTCCTATCGTTGCCGTATCGTTCGTCTTTCAATTATCGTTCCTAGCGAACGATCGTTATCGCAAGTGTGTACGTAGCATTAAGGTGCATACACACGTCAGATAAAAGTCTTTGGAAAATGAAAGATCACAGACCAATTTTACCCCCTTCCATGTAGTATGAGAGCCACACTCTACACAGTCTATTCTATGGAGCTGAACTCCCCATCAGATAGAAATCTTTGCAAGATGCTGCACACACAGATGCTGTACAGACACAAAAGATCAGTATCTGCAAAAGATCTCTTCCTGCAAAACGCATTCATAGTCTATAAGGGCTCTTTCACATCAGAGCTTGCGTTGGAGAACGCTCAAAGCATACGTTTTGTTGTATGCCTTTTACTGCGTTTTGATATGCGTTGCACTGCAGTGAGTGTGCGTTTTTAATCCGTTTTCAATCCGTTACTGCACATAGAAAAACGCAGGTAATTTTTTTTTCTTTTAGTTGTCAACTTTCTACATTGTTCCTCTGTTGCATTCTGGGACTGATTGCCTGTGTTAACGGATTAAAAACGCGCATAGTGTGCGTTTTACATTGACTAACATTGTAACGCATAAAGCTAGCGTTGGCCAAAAAACTGCGCCTGGGTGCAGTGGAACGCAACGCACAAAAAGGCTGCGTTATATGTGAAAGCTAAAATGAAAGTCTATGGACTTTCATTTCACCTTGGGTAACGCAAACTTTATCCTTTGCGTTGAAACGCAGAAAATCTGCCCTAATGTGAAAGAGCCCTAATATCTGCAGATCTCGTACACACCTTGTTTAACGGACAATTATCTGTAGATCAGATCCACCAGGTTGGATCTTCAGATCGGCAGATAATTGTCTGATCTGCAGATGAATGTCCATTAAACAAGGTGTGTATGAGGATCTACAGATATCATAGACTATGAATGCATTTTGCAGGAACAGATCTTTTGCAGGGATTGATCTTTTGCAGGAACTGATCTGTTGCATGTGTACAGCATCTTTGGCTATCATTCATAAAGCATTTCCGCATGCGGAAATGCTTAAAACAGCTGACTTTACCGACCACTCGGCAAAGTCAGCATTCATAAAGCCTCTTTCTGCATGGAAAAATGACACTACCGAGCAGAGTGATAAATCACCGCCTTGTGCGGTGATTATCGGTACAAATGTAGCAAAATGTTCATTTATGAAGATCACCACAAGCGGTGTGAGGTCGGGAAGTTCCGCTCCCTCTGATGTGGCGATACCAATGTAAGTGAATGGAGACACACAGACCTCCCAGGCAGCTGCAGCAGAGCGGAACACGGAGAAATGTATCAACTCGGCAGCTTCCGTGTCTCCGCAAGCCTACCGCCTGCCTACCGCCAGCTTAGTTCGGGGAATCTCCGCACTGCTTCCGCACATGGATACATCTTTATGAATGCCCACCCAGAAGTCTAAAAATCCGCCAGCGGTGTTTTTCCGCACTGATTCTGTTTACCGACAGCCTGTTCATGAATGATAGCCTTTGTGTGCAGCATCTTGCAAAGATTTCTATCTGATGGGGAGTGCAGTTCCATAGAATAGACTGTGTAGGTATGGCTTTCATACTACATGGAATGGGGTAAAATTGGTCTGTGATCTTTCATTTTCCAAAGACTTTTATCTGACGTGTGTACCCACCTTTAGGCTCATTCACAGAGACTTGAAGGTTATTATGGGCCACCATGAATGATCAAAACTTTTCTTATTTAGCATGAGCTCATTAAGGACCAAAACAAACACTGCCACTGTGTGCCTCCCCAGAGCAACTAAAATATATCTATGCCTGTAGAGGGGCATTTTCTCAGAGCGCAGGAGCCTATCACTGACTTCCTTCTAGAGATTGTAGCCCAGGCGTTCTGACTGCAAGCTCACTTTTTATTGCTATCAGAGTTCTAGGCAAAATTAACATTAATTACCATTGCAACATCAATAGCATCTAAGTTATAAAAAATCTATTCTTCAGAGTAGCTGTGGTTTGGTGCCATGGTGAGCAGCAGCATGTAGTACTAGAACTGACTGTAAGCAGTGGTAATCTAGAGACTGCTGTTTCCCTGCAGTGATGTTATTATGTGCACTTTGTCAAGTCTTGACTCTACCCACCTTATGAATAGCTGTGAGGTCAGCTCAGTGCCCTCCCTGGACCTTTCCGGATAGGAATCCAATTGAACTGCATCATGGGAAAATCATTTTTCCAGCATTTGAGTTTTTTTCCTTTATCGCGTCTAACGTTGGGATACATATACAATTTTTTTTTAACATACGTATTTTAGTTAATTTGTTCTAAATAATGCACTGCATTTTCTCAACCTATTCGGTTAGTCAGCCAAATCACTTGTTAACAAATTTCACAACGTCCTCCCTATGGCGTATGTTACACACTAGTATGTAGCTGTGATTTATCACCCATGACTTAACTAAGCTGCATTTGTGGGAAAGCAGTCGGCTGCAAACCCCTAGCAATTAATCATTCAATTTTAATGCTGTGACCACTACTGAAAATGAGTGCTGGGGCCATTTAGTACCCACAAGGACAGCAAATGCCAGCCTGCAACAAGTCAGCCAACCAGAATTATCTTCGAGGCTATAATACGTCACCGAGGTAAACATTTGTGATGCAACCTATCTGTAAATTTTTTGGAACGGTACCAACATGTTTGTATACCGATAAAGTTCAAAAGCAAGAAGTGGTATAGCTGTGTATATATAAAACTGTAGACAGCTTTTGCATTGCAGCTCTGTAAAAACTTTTAATGAAGCCTGCGGCTACCTTTTACAGTGGTGAGTTGCGGTTTTATGTAACGGTCAACATGATGGCTGCATTTTAACTCGGAAAGTTGTGCATTCGATGCAACTAACGGAGTACACATAATGTGCGCATTAACAGTGAACCATACTTTTCATTAGTTGTATGCTTCACTGTATGCGCACATAACCACTTTTCCGTTTTGTTACGTTCCTTCTTTTACAGGAGACTCAATGCCAACTGTCAACGTAGCATTAGGGTTCTTTCGCACTGTGTCCATTGCATTCTGTTGCAACACACAATATCACCACAGGATTATATTATATACCAATGGTGCTTTCACATTAGCGGCTAGATTCACTAAACGGTGATAACTCATATCATGGGCGCTTTCGTGCGCATTTTTGCGCGATTGCGAGTTTGCGTGCGCAATCCAGAATTATTGCACGCAATCAAATTTTCATGTGAAAACATGCCCACAAATTTGCAATCGCGCGAAAATGATATGAGTTATCACAGATTAGTGAATAAAGCCGCAAGTGTGGTGCAGCGGGTGCTGACAGGGTAACACAGAGCATGGTGTGTATGTACTGGGCAACGTGCACCTTTAAAGCGCAGTGAAGCATACTTTCATTGTACTGCATGCTTCACTGCACAGTTGCACTGCATGTCTAACATGCGGGGCAAGTTTCCGGCAGAGCTGCAATAGCATTGCAACATGCACGGTGTGAAAGGACCCTAAGAAGTTTATAACTTCAGTCAAGATTTTATTTATTAATCTGATAGTGCATAAATATGTTTATTAGCCATGCTCTTTGTGTCGTAGTGTTTGAGCATAAATTCTTGTGTTCATTGGTTGCACTGGGACACATTACCCTGGGCACAGTGATACATTTTACTGCGTTTGAAGCACAAACCATGTTTTTGATAGCATATTTAATAATAATTGTGACATCTAAGGAGCATTTTAACAAGGAGGCTTCATGGAGTCAGTACTTAGAAATAACCTTGAACGTGGTCCATATTTAATATGACAAAAGAAAAGTGATATTAGACCATATAATACATTATGGATACATGTTTGTACCAGGATATGTATGTTAAAGCATCATTTCCTGCATAAGCAAACTTACTTGTGAGTAGCAGTACCTGCAAGCTCATCCCTGATGTCAGGAATCTCTATCACGCTCCACAGACTGATACATGTCACATCTTGACGGACTGTCATGCAGTGTAGATCGCTTGCTGTAACAGCTGGACACGACGATTAGCCTGTTAAATCCATGTTGACATGAGTAATCCACAAAAAAGGCAAATGTAGGCAGACTTGATAGTTTCCCTTCCAAGAGAGCAGCTAAAGTGACGGCAGCTATCAGTAGCAGCAGCAGCAGCGCTGAGCTCAGCGTACAGAAGCTAGAGCTGAACTGATCCCGGGCTACACACAGGCACAGCCGAGTGAAAGCACTAGCAGGAGATTATGAACAAATTGGCCACTAGGGGGCTCAGGAATCAGCCAGAGTGAGTCAAGGATAGGCTGTGTAGAAGGACGAGGCAGCAGCAGGAAACTTGGCATAACTAGGAGAACGTTTCCGCGTGTCCTTGCTACTTCTAGGTCTCTGGGCTTCTGGAGAGTAGGAGGGCATATGCCAGATGAGACATCCTTACTCACGATATACATTATGATTTGAGAGAGAGAGAGAGAAAGGATGAATGTGGTATTTTTTTTATTAGGTAGTGACAATTCAAAAGTTAATAGTATAACAAGGGCTGGTGCGTCAATGAAATAACCTAGCCATTGAATATTCCTACATCCAGTGATAAACGCATAGCAGAGCACTGGCCTTAGGTTTCACAGTGCCCTGAGCGAAACCTGATTTTGGTGCCCCCTTCATCCTCTTTGCACGCGCGTACACACACACAGGGGTGCTCAGCAGGACCCCGAATGCGAAGTTTCCCCGAAAATTCTGTTTTTTTTTGGGTTTGCCGCATGCGAACCCGAATGCTGCAATCCGAGCCGAACCCGAATACGAAGCCTGCCGAATGTGCACACACGAATTCGGCCAGATGGAGCTGTGGGTTCGGGATTCGGGGATGACGAGATTGGGCCAATCAGAAGTCCTCCTGCCCGAGGACCTGGCAACCCTAGCAACCAATCAGAGGTGGGGAGCCTGGCCGTCCCGTCCTCTATATAAGGCGGCGGCCATGTTGCGGAGCCACGCACCTTGTGTGACTGCTGCTGGTACTGAGAGATTCTCCAGTGCTGTGCTGTGTCTGAGCAAGTGCTTTTCACTGCTAAACCTAGCGTTTTGCTTCCTAAACACCTCCTAAACACATTTATTGTTGTCTTATATAGTTAGCTAGTATTTTGATTGTTTTTAGTCAGCTAGTGTATAGTGTATACTGTGCTAGGCTAGTGTTAGTCTGTGTGCAGGCTAGGCCTGCTAGCCTAGGTAGCCTTAGCCTACTACTAGCTTAGGTAGGTTAGGGATTCTAGTTAGTTGTGTACTTAGTAGTACTAGTTTAGTTAATTATTACTGCTGTAGTCTGTTACTTTATTAGTTTCAGTACTGTGTTAGTTAGTTACTGACTGTGACAGGCCACCACCAGCATCCGTTGTGAGTGACCTGACCTGTGACTGTCTGTCACCTGCCCGAGCCTATTGATTGATTGCGTCTGACCGTGTGTGACCGATTGTTGTAATGGTCACCGACTGTCTGCTGCACGACTTACTTGTAGCGTAGTACACTAGGTGTTTCTTAGTTACCTGCGTGTGTGCTACTACTAGTGTCTACTACTATACTACTAGTCTACTAGTACCCGTTCACTTATTTTTTTTTTTCACTTTTACTGTGTGATTTTATTATCATCTGTAGTGTGTGTAATAAATAAGAGTTACAACACATACAGGCCACCACCAGCAGCCGTTGTGAGTGACCTGTGACTGCCTGTCGCCTGCCCGAACCTATTGATTGATTGCGTCTGACCATGTGTGACCGTTTGTAATTGTCACCAACTGTCTGCCGCACGACTTACTTGTAGCGTAGTACGCTAGGTGTTTCTTAGTTACCTGCGTGCGTGCGTACTACTACTAGTGTCTACTACTATACTACTAGTCTACTAGAACCCGTTCACTTATTTTTTTTTCCACTTTTACTGTGTGATTTTATTATCATCTGTAGTGTGTGTAATAAATAAGAGTTACAACACATACAGGCCACCACCAGCATCCATTGTGAGTGACCTGTGACTGTCTGTCGCCTGCCCGAGCCTATTGATTGATTGCATCTGACCGTGTGTGACCGTTTGTAATTGTCACCGACTGTCTGCCGCACGACTTACTTTTAGCGTAGTACGCTAGGTGTTTCTTAGTTACCTGCGTGCGTACTACTACTGCCTACTACTACTACTAGTCACCACCAAGTCACCACCAACACAGACTTTATTAAAGTTTACACCCTTTCCCGCCCTCTTCTACTTATTTTTTTTACTGTATTTGTATAGTGCACAATGACTGGCAGAGGTAGAGGTTGTGGGCGAGGCACCACCAGGAGAGGCAGCGCCATTGCAGGAGCCACTGCCAGCAGCAGCAGGTCTGGGACTGGTCCGCCACCAGCCACTGACCACAGGGAGGAGGGAGCAGAGGCGCAACAGCAGCGTGTTGCGCCCATCTTTGAGACGGGTCATCGCCCACGGCCCATTGGGCAGAGTCAGGTGTAGGCTGTGGTGGAAATGATGGTGGGGCAGGAAGCCACCTTTTCCAGCCAGGCCTCCAGCACCAGCGAGACCAGTGCCACCAGCACCAGCACTCCTGTCTGCAGCAGGCCTCCACCAGCGCTTGAGGCCATGGTCACGGTGACCCCATCGACCAGCCTGCCCTCAATGAGCACGCTATTCTCGCCTGAGACTGTGACCATGTACAGGGATGTTTTTGGGAAGTATGAGTTGGAGATCATGGGGCCATCCAAGGAGGAGGAGGAGTTTGAGGTGCAGAAGTTTGTTGTTGGCGCTGAGGAGGAGGGGTGTGATGCAGGGGATGTTAGGGTAGAGGAGTTGGTTGAGGCGGGCTCACAGGATATGCTTGGAATTGATGATGATGACTTGATAGATCCTCCCTATGTACCACCAGCACAGTTGGTTGAAGGCAGCTCGTCATCGGAGGAGGAGGCGTCTCTGGTGCAGAGGCGTGGCAGCAGCAAGGTGGCCAGCACAGGGCGTGGAAGGCAGGAGCCACAGCCTGCTGCTTCAGTCGCTACCACCACCCGCAGCAAACCTCTAACTAAAACCAAAAAGGCACAATCCTCCAAGGGCACCCAAAAACCCCAGCCCTCAAGCTCAAAGAGCAGGTTGAAATCCCCAGTCTGGCGGTACTTCACCAAGTGCCCAGTGGACCCGACCCGTGCAATTTGCAACAGTTGCAATCTCAGTCTCAGCAGAGGTCGCGATAGCCACAAATTGAGTACCTCGTGCCCAGGCCCGGCCCTAGACTTTTTGCCGCCTGAGGCAATGAAATCGCCGCGGCGTAGCAGGAAGTGACGTCAGTGGAGCGCACGCTGGCCTGGAACGAGGAAGAGGTGAGTAATCCCCGCCCGTTGCCTCTTACGAATAGCTGCAGCCACAGCACGGACCTTTTTAAAGCTGGAGGGGAGCGGAGGACGGGGGACCCAGGCGAGGGAGGGGGGGGTCCGACCCCCCTCCCCGCCGCTAGGCCCAATACCCCCTTCCTGCCCGCTATCCCCTCCAGCTCGGGCGGCCCCCCACACACATGGACGGGCGGGTGCCGCCCCCCAGAAGTGCCGCCTGAGGCAAAAGTTTCACCCCGCCTCATGGGCGGGCCGGCCCTGCTCGTGCCTGCAGACCCACTTACAGAGCAGACATTTTGAGGACTTTAATGAGTTGGAGAAGCTTATGCAAAGGCAGTGGTCAGAGCCAGACAGCCACTGCACAGATTTCAGCAGCAGCAACAGCCGACCTTCCTGCCCAACCAGCAGCAGCAGCAGCAGCTCCTCCTGCCCATCCAGCAGCAGCAGCAGGAGCACAGCAGCAACTCACTCCCCCCCCCCCCCCATTCGGGCAGTCAGTCCTCAGTGGCAGGGCCGGGCCGAGGCATAGGCTGGAGAGGCTCCAGCCTCAGGGCGCAGTGTAGGTGGGGGCACAGAATTCATTCAGCTGTCATTCCTAATTGTGTTTTGAAGCAGATAGAAATAAGAAAAGGGGATACATGGGAGTGACTGCAACCAGATAACTAGATATTAAGGTGTTGGGGAGGTTGTGGGCCCTGTGGCGCCTCTTAGTCTAGTAGCAATGGCTCGGGTGGCAGGGATGGCGGGGCGCACTTTGGTGTCTCAGCCTTGGGTGTTGGAGGACCTTGTCCCGGCTCTGCTCAGTGGCCTCATCAGCTCCCTCCACAGTGGCCTCCTCATCCTCCCGTGCAGGCAAACGCCGCCAGACCCTGCTCAGCGAAGCATTCCCCGGTGTGACCAAGGTGCTGCCTCCCGCCCACAGGCACATCTGGTTGCTGAACGGGTTGCTTGCCCGAGCCATGGGATTCCAGCTCCTGCCATATTCCTTTGTGCAGGAGAGGAGTGACATCAGAGCGCTGCTGCAGGTTGGGATCCCGGAGTGGCAAGTCCCCAGCCGCCATTTCTCCCGCAGGGCGATCCCAGCACTGCACCACTCTGCCATGGAGAACGTGGGCCGCATGCTGGATCACGCTGTCAGTGCGCGGATCCACATAACCATTGATTCCTGGAGGAGCCTGTTTGGGACAGAGCGCTATCTGTCCTTTACGGCCCACTGGGTCAGCCTGGTGGAAAGCCCGAGCGAGGAAGCAGCAGGTCCATCCTCGGGCGCAGCACCAGTCGCCCACTACGTGGTGCCGCCGCGCGGGGTCAGGGGAGAAGCAGCAGCTCCCACCTCCAAGCGATCCTGTCTCTCCAGCAGCATGAAGGCCCGCCACTGCCAAGCGCTGCTGGAGATGAAAAGCCTGGGGAAAAACTCCTTGACGGCATCCAACGTGCTCCGGTACCTCAGGGAGCAGGAGAGGATGTGGCTGACCCCCAGAGGCCTCACTGTGGGATTGGTGGTGTCCGACAATGCCGCCAACCTGCTGTCTGCCATCAGCAGTGGAGACTTGCTCCACGTCCCTTGCTTGGCCCACATCCTGAACCTGGTGGTGCAAAAGTTCATGCGCACCTACCTGGGCATGGAGGAGCTGTTAGAAGCGGCGCGGAAAATTGTGCGCACTTTCCGCCGCTCAGCAGCTGCCGCAGCAAAACTGACAGACATCCAGCAGCAGGAGGGCCTGCCACGACACCGCCTCATCATAGATGTGCCAACTCGCTGGAACTCCACCCTGGCGATGTTGGAGCGACTGGTTGAGCAGAGGAGGGCTGTCAACCGGTACATCTATGATGCCACTGGCACCGGCAGCAGAAGCAGCACCACACTCCAGCTCCTCACCAACGCGCAATGGGGGCAGATGCAGCAGGTCTGCTTGGTGTTGGCTCCCTTCCTGCAGGGAACCAACCTGGTGAGTGAACAACGGGCATCCCTCTGCCAGTGGGTGCCCTTTGTTTGTCTGCTGGACAGGGCACTTGCCGATTTGGTGGATTTGGGAGAGGAGGCCCTGAAGCAGCTGGAACAGCAGCCGCCTGCGCAGTCCACTGCTCCGCAGGTATTTGAGTCCCTGGAGGAGGTGGAGGAGTTGGAGGTGCTGGACGTTGCTGCTGGGGGGGAACATCGGAGCGCAGCAGCAGTGGTGCGAGGGTAGAAAGAGAAGGAAGAGTCTCAGGGGCAAGAGGAGGAGGAGGAGGAGGATGCTGACCCTGATGTCTCTGTTAGACGGTCCACCCTGTTCCCCATGGAAGTGCACATGCTGCGCTGCCTGCGCACAGACCCCAGGGTCAAGCGGATGTAAGCGAGGGAGGACGCCTGCATCAGCATGATCCTGGACCCATGGCTGAGGGGGAGGTGGGATCAGTTTCTGCCTGCCAGAGACCGTGAGTAGCGTGCAAGGGAGTTGCAGGAGATCCTTGTTCGGCGACTGGAGGAAGCCTTCCCCCCGCCTTCCACTCCCTCCGTCCCTGTCCAGCAGCCAGCAGCACAGCAGCAGGTGCCTGCGGCCAGCAGCAGCGTCAGGCGCCCAGGATACCTGCTGTCATTGACGCAGGCGTTCTACACGAAGGTACAGCAGCCGAGAGAGGAGGTGCGGGCAGCAGCCACCTTCGGTGAGGGTCACAGCCAGCGCATGATCCGGATGGTGGCCGACTACATGGGGTCCTTCAGTGGGCTTGACACCGGCAGCGAGGAGCCTGTGGACCCCATGGAGTACTGGGTGGAGTGCTTGCACATCTGGAGGGAGCTTGCGCAGTACGCCCTGTAGGTATTGTCTTACCCCCCTTCCAGCGTGCTGTCTGAGAGGTGCTTCAGTGCGGCCTTTGGCGTGGTCACCGAGAAGCGCTCTCGTCTGTCCACAGAGGGCGTGGACAGACTGACATTTTTGAAGATTAACCAGGCCTGGATAGAAGGCACGTTCCTGGCACCTGTTGTCGGCGAAAGGAGGACATGAGGTGCCTGCCTGGGAATTACAATACATTGCCTGCTGCCTGCCATACGTGATGACTCCTCCTCCTCCTGCTGGCCTGCTGCATTGATTTACCTATGAATTTATTTATGTATTTATTGTATTTCTACCTGACTCCTCCTGCTGCTGCTGGCCTGCTGCATTGATTTACCTATGAATTTATTTATTGTATTTCTACCTGAGTCCTCCTGCTGCTGGCCTGCTGCATTGATTTACCTATGAATTTATTTATGTATTTATTGTATTTCTACCTGACTCCTTCTGCTGCTGCTGGCCTGCTGCATTGATTTATTTATGAATTTATGAATTGATTTATGTATTTATTGTATTTATAAAGCGGCAACATATTACACCGCGCTCATTTTCATCCTGCTGCTGTCAGTGGTCCCACCGCCAGGGTCCACACTATGCATTGTCTGCTGTCAGTGCCACACGTCACTCCACGTGGTCTCACCGCCAGGGTCCACACAATACATTGCCTGCTGCCAGTGCCACACGTCACTCACTCCTCCTCCTCCTGCTGCTGTTGTATTTATCCTGCTGCTGTCAGTGGTCCCACCGCCAGGGTCCACACTATGCATTGCCTGCTGCCAGTGCCACATGTCACTCCTCCTCCTACTGCTGCTGTTGTATTTATCCTGCTGCTTTCAGTGGTCCCATCGCCAGGGTCCACACTATGCATTGCCTGCTGCCAGTGCCACACGTCACTCCTTCTTCTGCTGCTGCTGTTTATATCCTCCTGCTGTCAGTGGTCCCACCGCCAGGGTCCACACTATGCATTGCCTGCTGCCAGTGCCACACGTCACTCCTCCTCCTCCTCCTGCTGCTGTTGTATTTATCCTCCTGCTGTCAGTGATCCTACCGCCAGGGTCCACACAATACATTGCCTGCTGTCAGTGCCACACGTCACTCCTCCTACTGCTGCTGTATTTATCCTCCTGCTGTCAGTGGTCCCACCACCAGGGTCCACACTATGCATTGCCTGCTGCCAGTGCCACACGCCACTCCTCCTCCTCCTCCTGCTGCTGCTGTTGTATTTATCCTCCTGCTGTCAGTGGTCCCACCACCAGGGTCCACACTATGCATTGCCTGCTGCCAGTGCCACACGTCACTCCTCCTCCTCCTGCTGCTGCTGTTGTATTTATCCTCCTGCTGTCAGTGGTCCCACCGCCAGGGTCCACATAATACATTGCCTGCTGCCAGTGCCACACGTCACTCCTCCTCCTCCTGCTGCTGCTGTTGTATTTATCCTCCTGCTGTCAGTGGTCCCACCGCCAGGGTCCACACAATACATTGCCTGCTGCCAGTGCCACATGTCACTCCTCCTACTGCTGCTGTATTTATCCTCCTGCTGTCAGTGGTCCCACCGCCATGTTCAACACAATACATTGCCTGCTGCCAGTGCCACATTTCACTCCTCCTCCTGCTGCTGTATTTATCCTCCTGCTGCTGTATTTATCCTCCTGCTGTCAGTGGTCCCACTGCCAGGGTCCACACAATGCATTGCCTGCTGCCAGTGCCACACGTCACGTTTTTAGTTTTGTTTTTTTAAGTACACCTATTTCAATGTGAATTCCCTTTAAAAAAAAAACACACAAAAACCCCCGAATTCGGGAACACGAATTTTTACCGAATTTTGAGGTTTAACCCCGAACCGAATATGAATTCGAACCGAATTTCGTGGTCGAAGGCGAATTCGAATGTACCCGAACCGAATTTTGGTACATCTGAGCATGCCTGCACACACACACATACGCCCATATGCAATTCACCTTTTCTCCGAAGTTATCCCCTAGGAGAGTGGTTCCCAACCTTTTTGAAGTCGTGACACATAATGCCAAATGATCAGATCTCCATGACACATCACATATGTATAATAGAAAAATACTAATAATAACCATGAAATGGATGGAAAGAGTGCATTATTCTGAAAACACTTAAAAATGAAGGCTAGAACCATTCAGGAATATTAATAAAGACAATCTGTGGGACAGTTAGGGCCCCCCCAAATTTGAAATGATAGCACAGCACCAACAATTTGCACTGCTGCGGGTTATAGCTGCGGTGCTTCCCTCCCCCAAAAAACACCCTCAGACTCTATATAGGTAGGTAGATAGCCAGGTATTGGTACACTCTATATAGGATCTCATGTGTAGGTGCCCTCAATATAGGTAGCCAAGCATAGGTGCCCCCCCTCCTCAGTATAGACAGCTATAGGTGCCCCGAGTATAGGAAGTCAAGTGTAGGTACCCTCTGTATAGGTAACCAGGCATAGGTGCCCCTAATATAAAAAGTCAGGTGTAGGTGCCCGCAGTATAGGTAGCCAAGCATAGGTAGTATAGTTGCGCCAGTAAAGGTAGCTAGAATAGTTGCCCCAGTATAGGTAGCTAGTAGAAGTGCTCCATTATAGGTAGTTTAGTTGCCCCAGTATAGGTAGCATAGTTGCCTCCAATATAGGTAGTATATTTGCCCCCGTATAGGTAGTATAGGTGCCCCCAGTCCGTCCGTCCCCCCCCTACAGCAGCAGGCCAGGAATGACTCACCTGACTTCCGTGCTCCAGCGCTGACATCTCTCTTCTCTCCATGCCTCTTCTCCATTTGTAGTCAGAATCAGAATCAGAATCATTTATTTTCGCCAAGTGCGACCGAGGTCGAACCCGGAATTGGTTGTGGTACACATGGCAATGGCAACAGACAATAGACAGTAACATAAGCATAACAAACATAACAAGCGAGACAGTCATAGAGAATAGCAATAATACAAGCAAGACAGGCAATAGTACAATGAGACAGGCAGTGCCTACACATTTTTAACGGTCTATGGATAAGTAGGTTAGATGAAAGAGTCCAAGAAGAGCACCAGGGTGATAGCTGGTTCTTTACAGGCCCTGGCTCCAGTGTGCCTTGACCAGGCTGATTGGCTAAGTTGGCCTGAGCGACTGGCTTGCCGACGAGAGGCAGGAGTTCAGCAGGAGGGCTGCTTGGGGAAAAAAGGTGTCCCTACGCCTGTTAGTCTTAGGGCGGGTGGTCCTGTAGCGTCGGCCTGATGGGAGGAGCTTAAAGAAGCAGCAGCCTGGGGGGGATGGGTCCTGGGAGATCCTGCTAGCCCTTGTTTTCATTCTGGTGGTGTAGAGGAGGTCTAGCGGCGGCAGAGGAGAGCCGATGATCCTTTCCGCTGAGCTGATAACTCTTTGAAGCTTGTACTTGTCGCTAACGGTTGCTCTTGCATACCACACGATAATGGCGGAACAAAGAGTAGCTTCAATAGTGGCAGTGTAGAAGCTGGACAGCAGCTTCTGAGGCATACCAAATTTTTTCAATTGGCGCAAGAAGAATAGTCTCTGTTGAGCCTTCTTCTGGATTTTGGTGGTGTTCTGCGCCCACCTTAGGTCGCTCGTTAGGGTTGTGCCCAGGAACCTAACGCTGGAGACCCTGGACACTTCAATCTCATTGATGAAGATTGGTTGTTGTGTGGGGGGGTGTCTCCTGAAGTCCAAGATCAATTCCACTGTTTTGGCTGCATTTAGGACGAGCTTGTTGTCCTCGCACCATCTGCAGATTCTCTCGGTCTCGCTGCGATAATCGTGTTCCCCCGCCTCCCCTATGAGCCCAATGATAGTGGTATCGTCCGCAAATTTGATGACCTTTACGGAGTCCGCGGAGGAGGTACAGTTGTTGGTGTACAATGAGAACAGGAGAGGTGACAGAACACACCCCTGCGGAGCACCTGTGTTGGTCGTACTCACACTGGAGAAGCAGTTGCCGAGCTTCACCAGTTGTGTCCTGTTTGAGAGGAAGTCCTTTACCCACGCACAGTGTGGTGCCGGCTCCAAGATGTGCCAGGTTGTCTATCAATATATTTGGGCAGATTGTATTGAATGCCGAGCTGAAGTCCAAGAACAGGATCCTAACGTAGGAGTTTGGTCTTTCAAGGTGTTCCGTGATGTACGCCAGACTGATGTTGATGGCATCATCCACGGATCTGTTGGCCCTGTATGCGAACTGGTGTGGATCGAGGAGGGGGCTGGCGAGGCGCTTCAGGTGGGCAAGGACCAGACGTTCGAGGACCTTCATGACTATGGGAGTGAGGGCCACAGGTCTGAAGTTGTTGAGCTCTGTGTTGCCTGGCTTTTTTGGGACCGGTATGATTGTGGCCCTTTTGAGACAGGAGGGGACACTGCCTTCTGCCAGGGACCTATTAAAAAGGGAGGTGAGCGTGGGGGGCCAGCTGGTCCGCGCAGGTTCTCAGGCAAGTTGGTGACACGCCGTCCGGGCCGGCTGCTTTCCTGGCATTGAGTCTGCGGAGAAGACGAAGTACATCTGCTACCTGGACCTCTATTTGCACTAGGTCAACCTTGCCCTGTGGAGAGGGCTTTGCCAAGGGTGCCGGTTTGGCCAGTTGCTCGGGATGGTGCTCAAATCGACAGCAAAACTTGTTTAGTTCCTCGGCCAGTGAGGCGCTGGAGGTCGCATGCTGGGGGGGTGATTTGAAGTTCGTAGCTGCTCTGAGGCCTTTCCACACCTCACGTGGGTTGTTTGACTGGAGGGAGTGGCCCAGCTTGTCAGAGTAGGCCCTCTTCGCGACCCGCAATTCACGATTCAGAGTGTTCCTTGCCTCCCTGAACTCGTCTGGGGATCCGTGCTTGTGCGCCTCCTCCTTGACTTTCCGGAGGTGGCACAGCTTGCTGTTGAACCACGGCTTGCTATTTGGGAAGATCTTCAAGGTCTTTGAAGGAACGCACATCTCCTCGCAAAAACTGATGTAGGAGGTGATGTTCTCTGCCCAATCCTCCAGGGAGGGTGCCTCTAGGGCCGCCCAGTCAGTGCAATCGAAACAGGCCTGTAGCTCCATCTTAGCCTCGGCTGTCCAGAGCAGATCTACAAGAAAATGGCTGTCGATGGCCGCATTTGTGGACATCGGCGACCATTTTCTTGTAGCCCTGCTCTAATTACAGATGGAGCGGAGGCGAGAAGAGACAGAGGGGCGGCAAGGGGCGACACTATCCTGTGCACATGCGCCCTTGAGAGCTGGCGCCCTGAGCGGCCGCGCCGATCGCTCAGGTAAAAGACCAGCCATGAGTATAACTGAAAAAGAAAGAACCAGGGGTGTAGCAATAGGGGTTGCAGAGGTAGCGACCGCATCGGGGCCCTTGGGCCATAGGGGCCCCATGGGGCACTTCCAAAACCAAAGTATAAGCTGTTTATTAGGCCTGTGGGGGAAATAATCACTTCTATAGATGCTTTGAATAGTAGTAATCATTAACAAACTGTTCCCCGTCCCCTTATTCCACCTCTAATACTGTAGATGACCTTGGCAGGTTTTGTTGCACCGTATCAAGTGTTACGTATAGAGTAATTGGGGGGGCCCAATGTAAAACTCGCACCGGGGCCCATAGCATAGCTCCCAACTGTCCCTCTTTTGGAGGGACAGTCCCTCTTTGGGAGCCCCTGTCCCTCTTTCCTCCTTATTTGTCCCTCTTTCAGGACTTTGTCCCTTTTTCTATGTAAATATATATTTCTCTACTAAAAAATGTGTTTGACTCTAAACTTTATTCCCAACCTTTAAATTGATATATTACTAATTTTAAAATGTTACTATGAAGGAAAATGAACCAGGATAGAAAGTACCAGTGTGGTTTGAATTATAAAACAACATATTTTTCTTATAAAATGTTTATGGTATGCGTGGCTAGGGGTGTGCCAGGGGCGTGATCAGGGGTGTGGCAGGGGTGTGGCTTAAGTGTCCCTCTTTCTCATCTCAAAAAGTTGGGAGGTATGCCATAGCTCCATAGCTACGCCACTGGAAAGAGCACACAGCATAGGTAGCTGAATCTGAAAGATAGGCAGCACTTATTGAGCATCACAGCAAACCGGCCAGGTAAAGACTGCAGAACACACCAGTTGCCTTTCATTCTAACTGAAGATGAACAACAAGTCCCATCTCGGGCTTGTAGGTCTCCACAATCCATGCTCTGCATTACACAGCCGATGAACTACTACAAATTATGCCAGTGTTGTACCGCATGTCTCCAGCAGGATACTGGATGAAAAATATCTGGATGGTCCCAGTAGAAATCTTTTAACAAGATACCTGGCTTCAACTCAGGACCATCTGATACTCTCCACAGCTATCTCCAGAACACAACTGACCACTTATTATGCTCTCCACTCATTTCCATAAGTAGCAGAGTAGCTCCAAGGCTATTTTCGCTGATGCTGTTGCACACCCCCATCCTTCACTCCCCCAGCCCAGTGTGTAAATGCAGAGTATATTGCAGCAGAAGCTGTGCTCTCACCTCACTGCTGGAGTCCAGTGCTTTGCTTCTGTCTGTCCGCTCACCATTCACCCTAGTGCCCATCATCTACTGCATGTGATTTACATGCAACATTAGGAGAGTGAGGTGCCAGCACTAGAGGGAGCAGGAGACAGGCACGATAGTCGCACAGGCACAGCTCTGGACTCCAGCAGAGAGGTGAGAGAACAGCTTCTGCTGTGCTATACTCTGCATTTACACACTGGGCTGGGGGAGAGCAGGAGAGGGATGGGGACAGATAATGGCTCAAGGGGACAGAAGGAGACACAAAGAGGGGCAGAAGGAGAGAAAGCGGGATGCACGGGAAGGGGGGGCTTTGAGGTAGCACATGAGAACAGAAAAAGGCAAAAGGGGGCAGAAAGAAGCACAGAGGCTAGAAGGAGTCAAAAAGGGAGAAAGAAGAAGGCACAAGAGGGCAGAAGGAGGCACAATGGGGTACAGAAAGAAGCGCAGGGGGACAGAAGGAAGTACAGGGACAGAAGGAGGCAAAAGCAGAAAGAAGGAGGCACAAAGGGGGTCAGAAAGTGGTGCAGGGGGAACAGAAGGAGGCACACAGGGACACAGTGGAGCCTGCCTAGAACTTACATAATCCAGTCCTTGTGATGTCTGCTTTCCAGGGACCAAGGATTCTGCTGCTCTTCAGGACACTGAACTTCCTGCTGCTGCGCACACACTGCATAAGCAGGTGATTGAACACACACTGGGGGGGCCTTCATTTTGGGGGCAGGGATGGGTCTTCATTAGGGGGTGGGACTTAATACAGGGGCATAGGCATAGATTTCAGAGATGGTGGTTTAAGGCCCATCTTGGATGAAAATGTAGTGTGATTATTGGAGCCTACCAATGTTGCCTTAGGATCCCGCATGCCAGATCTTTAACCCCGTCCGCGATCGCGGCTGGCAGGCTCTGGAGGAAAAAAACAAAACAAAGAAAACTGGTTTATTTTCATCTGTACAGTGCTGCGATCTAGCACATCGCTGTACAGGGGACACTAGCTGTCCCTCTGAGTGGCACACAGTAAAGCCTTGTTCAGGTTACATGCGTTGCTGTCCATATTTCGGCAACGCGTGCGGGAGGCAGGCACGCACAACATCAGAAGTGCATAGACTGCACTGTCTGATGTTCACACTGCATGTGTTGCGGACCATGTGAACAGGGCCTAAAATCCAGCCTATGAGAGGAGATAAAGTGGACGGATTGCCGTCCTGGATGGGAGCATGGAGATTAGGCAAGTCGAGTTCAC
Organism: Hyperolius riggenbachi; assembly: GCF_040937935.1. NCBI lineage: Eukaryota > Metazoa > Chordata > Amphibia > Anura > Hyperoliidae > Hyperolius > Hyperolius riggenbachi. The sequence goes on along the minus strand of NC_090649.1, from coordinate 251,038,636 downwards.
TCAGATCCATAGGATGGGTGTACGGTAATGGAGATGTGTGATCAGGTAGGAGACATAAGGAGGAGGACCCTGCCCGAAGGCTTACAATCTAGAGGGAGAGGTGGGGACACGAAAGGTAGGGGACCATAGTTCAGCTGCGGGTTTAGAGCACTAGTAGGGATGGTGGGGGGTTGTAGGCCAGAGTAAAAAGGTAAAGTTAAAGAGAAATCGAGAGCCCAATATGGTGTAGTACTGTGGTGCTCACCGCCAGGTCGTGATCATGCTTACGCGTGGATTCACGTCCATTTTGACGCATTCCGCCTCGGACACGAAAATCCGTGAATAGATTTTCAACCACGAAAATCTACTTCGGCTTCGCGTGAATGCGGACAGAAATCCGCATTCACGCTCGTGAAACCCGGTGCTGAAGTCGTGGTTTGCGGAAATGCGTCAAACTATGCGGAAGTGACACATTGCAGGCCAATCAGAGTGCCCCAGCCAGGCCCTAGCAACCAATCACAGGAGGGGAGCTATGCCCTCCCCTCCTGAATATAAAGCGGCGGCCATGATGGAAAAGCTCTGTCCTTGCTAGACTGTGGTGCTGAGAGGATTATCTCCAGGCCATTGTTGTTTGAGCAAGTGCATTTATTGTGTTAAAAACAAAGCGTTTTTTTTGCTAACACTGCTCTTATACTGTACACAGTTAGCTAGTCAGTGAGTGATTGCTGTAGTTAGTTGTAGTCAGTGTAGTGTAGTGGGAGTGTGGGAGTCTAGTGATTATTTAACTGTGTGTAGTGCTGTGCAGGCAGGTTCAGTGCTGCAGTGTAGTGGGAGTGGGGATTATCTGTGTGTAGAGTGCAGGCAGGCAGGTTAGTGCAGCTGCAGTGTTCACTTGTATATTCCAGTGACAGTTATACACTTGTACTATTTGCAGGCAGCCAGTCACACCGCCGGCGCCGCCACTCTCTGCCAGCGCTGTTCATTCATTCTGTCAGTGACCTTGTGCCGTGCCCAGTGTCCACTGCTCGCTCGCTCGCTGGCATATGAGCATCTCATTACACAGTGTGACATCCTTGTGTGCCCACTGCATCCTTCAGTGACCTAGTTGTATATCCAGTGCCCACTGCTGTGCCCACTGCATCCTTCAGTGACCTTGTACTGTGGCCACTGCATCCTTCAGTGACCTAGTTGTATATCCAGTGCCCACTGCTGTGCCCACTGCATCCTTCAGTGACCTTGTACTGTGGCCACTGCATCCTTCAGTGACCTAGTTGTATATCCAGTGCCCACTGCTGTGCCCACTGCATCCTTCAGTGACCTTGTACTGTGCCCACTGCATCCTTCAGTGACCTTGTACTGTGCCCACTGCATCCTTCAGTGACCTAGTTGTATATCCAGTGCCCACTGCTGTGCCCACTGCATCCTTCAGTGACCTTGTACTGTGGCCACTGCATCCTTCAGTGACCTTGTACTGTGCCCACTGCATCCTTCAGTGACCTTGTACTGTGCCCACTGCATCCTTCAGTGACCTAGTTGTATATCCAGTGCCCACTGCTGTGCCCACTGCATCCTTCAGTGACCTTGTACTGTGGCCACTGCATCCTTCAGTGACCTAGTTGTATATCCAGTGCCCACTGCTGTGCCCACTGCATCCTTCAGTGACCTTGTACTGTGGCCACTGCATCCTTCAGTGACCTTGTACTGTGCCCACTGCATCCTTCAGTGACCTTGTACTGTGCCCACTGCATCCAGTGATTCATTACTAGCAACATGTCTGGCAGGGTTTCGCAGGGTGAGAGGAAAGGGAGTTCAATTGCCTCAGCCACTTCTGGGACTGCTCCACGTCCAGGGAGAGGATGCCCAGCTGTACGTGGTCGTGATGCAGCAGAAAAGGGGGCAGCAAAGCCTGGGCCGAGTCAGCGGACGCCATTGTCCAAATATTTTAAAGTTTCTGGTCCCCGTGTGGTGGTTGAGCAAATGGAACCTGACGTACTCATGGACATCATGACTTCCTCCCAGACCTCTACTGTGAGCACCACTCCAAGCAGTAGCAGCAGCAGCCAACATCCCACACTTGTTGTGACATCCACCCCAGCACCCACTGGTCAGCAGCCCTCCCAGGATGACAGCGTTCTGTCCCTCAGTCCAGCATCTGGGAACCTGCTGATGCAAGAAGCTCAGGACTTACTGGGGACTGATGTGGCAGAGATTGAGATCGGGCCACAATCACAAGCGTTGTTGAGTTCTGGTGATGAAGAAGAGGGGTCTGTGTCTGGATATGTAGGGACAGAAGAGGAGGCGGGGGAGTCAGAGGAAGAGCTGGATTATGATGATGCTGCTGATGATAACGACGTTGTGGACCCTAACTATGTGCAGCCTGCTGAGTCCGTGGAAGAATGGTCAGAGCAGGATGACGAGTCACCTCGGCCTAGGCAAGGATATCGCCATATGTCAGGCAGGGGCATTGGCAGCAGTGGGCGTGGAGGAAGTAGACAGGACACTGCTTCAGCCGGCACCACCACCATGCAACCCCCGGCAACTACTACCACACATTGCTCCGTTGCATCCTCTGCTAGTGGGGGCCGCAGTAAATTAAAGTCACCAGTGTGGGATTGCTTTGAGGAATGTACTGATGACAAAAGGTATGCGGTGTGCAGGTTATGCAGCAAAAGATTGAGCCGTGGGAAAAGTCTGAGCAAGATGGGTACCTCATCCCTCCAGGGCCACCTGAGAAGCCGCCACTGCCGCGAGTATGCGGACTTTAAGAGGAAGCAGGCACTGCTGGCAGGGGTTCCTGAGAGCAGAAGGCCCACCAGCGCAGCAGCATCCTCCCTCCCTCAGGGTCGTGAATCCCCCACAGCAGCAGCAGTAGTAGCACGCAAGCGCTCTTCCACCTCGGCTGCTCAGGACACACACATTGAGGCTGGCAGCCAGTGTTCGTCTCCTCTGTCTCCCCTGCATCCCAGCGTCATCAGACCCTGCTGAGCGACACCTTTCAGGGTCTGACCAAGCCTCTGCCTCCAAGCCACAGGCGGATCAGCAAACTAAATGGCTTGCTGGCCCGGGCCATGGCATCACAGCTGCTTCCCTACTCCCTGGTGCAGGAGGGGAGCGCCATGCGGACGCTGCTCCAATTTGGCATCCCCGAGTGGCAAGTCCCCAGTCGCCACTATTTCAGCAGGAGCGCGATCCCAGCACTCCACAAGTTTGCGGTGGAAAACGTGGCCCGTTCCCTGGACTACTCTGTGGGCAAGCGGGTCCACGTGACCATGGACTCGTGGAGTAGCAGATTTGGGACAGGTCGCTACCTGTCCTTTACGGCCCACTGGGTGACACTGATGGAAGGGAGGGAGGACAAGAGCGCATCAGCCCAGCTAGTGGTGCCACCACGCGGGATCAGGGGGATGCAGAAGGGTCCTGTCACGACACTCCCTCAGCACCCGGAAAGCAAGCCCGCCTCGGCAGCAGCAGCGCCAATCCTCGGCACTGCCAAGCCCTTTTAAAATTGGTGACCCTGGGGAAGGAGAGGCTTACGGCCACCAACGTCCTGGCCGCCCTCAGGAAGCAGGAGCGGAGGTGGCTGACCCCCAGAGGCCTGGAAGTGGGGTATGTGGCAGCCGATAACGGGGCCAACCTGGTGGCAGCAGTGCAGCAGGGAAACCTCCAGCACATCCCCTGCTTGGCCCACGTGCTCAATCCTGTGGTGCAGCGCTTCTTGCGCACCTACCAGGGGATGAGAGAGCTGCTGCAGGATGCCCGGGCGGTGGTACGCTTTTTCCGCCTGTCAGCCACTGCCTCTGCACTCTTGTCCACCTTACAGCAGCAGTATGGAAGGCCACAACACCGGCTGATCATCGACATGCCAGTTCGCTGGAATTCGACTCTGGCCATGTTGGAGCGGCTGTGTCAGCACAGGCTGGCTCTTAGGGCCTACATGCTAGACCCAAGTGTCCCCAGCAACCAGCAAGTCCCCATGATTACTGCCACTCAGTGGACACTGATGCAGCAAGTATGCCTGGTGCTGAGTCCCTTCCTGGAGGCAACCAAGATGGTCAGTGAGGAGCGGGCCTCTGTGTGCCAGTGGGTGCCCTTGGTTTGTCTACTGGAGCAGGCAATGGACAATTTAATTGAGCGTGGGGATGAAGCCCTGAGGCAGTTGGAAGAACAGGAGCAGATGGCAGCACAGTCCAGCTCAGAGGAGGGCTCACAGCAGGTAGTGGAAGAGTTGGAGGTCCCTAACCTGAATGAGGAGGAGGAGGAGGAGGAGCAGAGTGCAGCAGGCGTTGTACGTGGATGGCGGTTTGAGGAGGACAACGACATGGCACAGGAAGAGGACAGGTATGCGTTATGGGACAATGGCGAGGACGAGGAAGATCTTGCTGGCAGGGCCCACTTGTTTCCCATGGCTGTGCACATGTTGCGCTGCCTTCGCAGGGACCCCCGGGTGATCCAGATGCGTTCAAGGGAGGACATCTGGATTACCTTGATGCTTGATCCCCGTCTGAAGGGGAAGCTGGGAGACTTAATGACGCCATCCACCACCGAGCAACGCACAAGGGAGTTGAAGGAGGCCCTTGTGCGCAGACTACTGGAAGCATTCCCCCAGCCTTCCATCCCCTCTGTAACTGCTCTGCCAAGCCAGCAAGAGGTGCCTGCCATTGCCACTAGCAGCACAACAACAACCACCAGCAGCAGCAGCAGCAACTGGCACCCCGGAGACCTGAAGAGCCTAAGCAAGAGCCTGTATGCAGTGCAGCAGCCCAGAACAGAGGTGCCCGCCACAGCATCCACCACCAACCAGCACAAGCAACGACTGACCACCATGGTGTCTGACTATATGGGGTCATCCAGCGGCAGGGGCGCTTCTAGCCCTTTTGTCCCTCCAGGCAAGAAAACCTGTAGCGCCCTCCCCCCCCCAAAAAAAGTGGCATGTGATAATGACAGGGTGTGAGCCTGAGTTAGTTAGGCAAAGTGTCCCTTAAAGTAATTAGACAAGTAATTAGACAACGTTCTCCCCTCCCCTAGAAAGAAACCCACACATATTTCTTTTGGTTCATGTATTAACATGGTATTTAGTAATCATGAGCCCCCAAAATGCCAAATTCTGCTACAATCACTCCAAAATATTAAATGAAACCACTAAGACCATCCAATAATAAATGCAGCAGTCATTACCCCACATAAAACATGGAGCAAATGTTAACTCGACATGTGAAAAGCAGCAAATCTTTAAAGAGAACCCAAGGCGGCGTTCTAACAACGAAATCCCCATACAGAGGCTGGGTCTGCCTATAGAGCCCAGCCTCTGTTGCTATTCAGATTCCCCCTAAGCCCCCCCTGCGCTCATTAATGGGGAGACCCCATTAATCACAGCTGCGCTGTGCGGGTTATGTTTACCTCTCTAATGTCAGTCTCGGCTGCTCCCCCGCCTCCTGCATCACTCCGTTCCTCTCCCGCGACCTTTGCCTCCAATCAACGGCGAGAAAAGGGATGTGGGCGGGGACCAGAGCGATGCAGGAGGTGGGGGATCGGCGAGACTGGCATTAGAGAGGTAAACACAGCCTGCTGCGGTACGCTCTGCGTTGGCAGCGCGGCTCTGAATTATGGGGTCTCGCAGAGCGCAGGGGGGCCTAGGGGGAATCTGACTAGCAACAGAGGCTGGGCTCTATAGGCAGACCCAGTCTCTATATGGGGATTACGTTCTCAGAACCCCACCTCGGGTTCTCTTTAACACACACTCACTGTACACATGCAGTACAACCATGGAAAGGGATGCCAGCACCAGGGCAAACTGCCGGCTTTGTACGGAACGTGGAACGCTATGGAAACACTCATCCACAGCAGATGCCACTCTACCCCCTGTAGCAGACAGCAGTCACCAGTGGCGTAGCTACAAACCTCTGGGCCCAATGCGGAATTTGGACCTGGGCCCGTCCCATCTCCTCTTTCCAACTCAACTTCCAAAACACACACACACACACACACACACACACACACACACACACACACACACACACACACACACACACACACACACACACACACACACACACACACACACACACACTCCATAAATTAATAATATGGCCTGAAAAAGACATTTTAACATTACCACCATGTGCCTCCATATAAAAAATAACCAGTCACATGCCCCACATATGAGAATTAAGTAGTCAGGTGAGACAGAGGCTAGTAGACTGGTGAAGGGGTAAGGGGGCAGTCGAGTAGAGACAGAGAGTAGTGGGCTGGAAAGGGGCAGGGGGGTAAAGGCAGAGGCTAGTGAGCTGGTAGTGGGGCAAGGGGGGTAGAGATAGCGGCTAGTGGGCTGGTAAGGGGGCAGGGGGGTAGAGAAAGAGGCTAGTGGGCTGGTAAGGGGGTAGAAACAGAGGCTAGTGGGCTGGTACGGGGGCAGGGGGGTAGAGACAGAGGCTAGTGGGCTGGTAAGGGGGCAGGGGGGTAGAAACAGAAGCTAGTGGGCTGGTAGTGGGGAAAGTGGGTAGAGACAGAGGGTAGTGAGCTGGTAAGGGGGCAGGGGGTAGAGACAGCGGCTAGTGGGCTGGTAGTGGGGCAAGTGGGTAGAGACAGAGGGTAGTGAGCTGGTAAGGGGGCAGAGGGTAGAGAGAGGCTAGTGGGCTGGTACGGGGGCAGGGGGTAGAGACAGAGGCTAGTGGGCTGGTAAGGGGGCAGGGGGGTAGAGACAGAGGCTAGTGGGCTGATAAGGGGGCAGGGGGTAGAGACAGCGGCTAGTGGGCTGGTAGTGGGGCAAGTGGGTAGAGACAGAGGCTAGTGGGCTGGTACGGGGGCAGGGGGGTAGAGACAGAGGCTAGTGGGCTGGTAAGGGGGCAGGGGGGAAGAAACAGAAGCTAGTGGGCTGGTAGTGGGGAAAGTGGGTAGAGACAGAGGGTAGTGAGCTGGTAAGGGGGCAGGGGGTAGAGACAGCGGCTAGTGGGCTGGTAGTGGGGCAAGTGGGTAGAGACTGAGGGTAGTGAGCTGGTAAGGGGGCAGGGGGTAGAGACAGAGGCTAGTGGGCTGGTACAGGGGCAGGAGGGTAGAGACAGAGGCTAGTGGGCTGGTACAGGGGCAGAAACAGAAGCTAGTGGGCTGGTAGTGGGGCAAGTGGGTAGAGACAGAGGGTAGTGAGCTGGTAAGGGGGCAGGGGGTAGAGACAGCAGCTAGTGGGCTGGTAGTGGGGCAAGTGGGTAGAGACAGAGGGTAGTGAGCTGGTAAGGGGGCAGGGGGTAGAGACAGCGGCTAGTGGGCTGGTAAGGAGGCAGGGAGGGGTAGAGACAGAGGCTAGTGGGGCAAGTGGGTAGAGACAGAGGCTAGTGAGCTGGTAAGGTCGAAGGGGTGTAGAGACAGAGGGTAGTGAGCTGGTAAGGGGGCAGAGGGGTAGAGACAGAGGGTAGTGAGCTGGTAAGGGGGCAGGGGGGTAGAGACAGAGGGTAGTGGGCTGATAAAGGGGCAGAGAGAGGCTAGTGAGCTGGTAAGAGGGAGGGGATAAAGTCAAAGGTTAGTGGGCTGGTAGGGGGGTAGAGACAGAGGCTGGGTGGGCTGGTGAGGGTGCAGGGGAATGACAAGAATACATATAGGTTTCAAGAGGGAGAACTGAGAGGTACCATAACTCACCTTTAATCTCCAGCGTAGCTTCCTTCATGCGTCTGGTGGGCGGGGCTTAATCTTTTTGGGGCGGAGCTTCGCAGTACGCCCTGGAACTCCTATCCTGCCCTCCTTCCAGTGTCCTCTCAGAGAGATGCTTTAGTGCGGCCGGTGGCGTGGTCACAGAGAAGCGCTCTCGGCTCTCCCACGCCTCTGTGGACAAACTCACCTTCCTGAAAATCAACCAGGCTTGGGTGGAAGGTGAGTTCCTGGCCCCTATTGTCGGACACAGGGGGACATGAAGTGGCTGCTGCATGTGCTGTTGTTAACTATGCTTGCCTTTATAAAGACATTTACTACCTGCCTAGTGCCTACCTTGGTTAATTTTTTGGTGTTATGGTACTACTACCAGTAAGTTGCCATGGTCCTCCTTCTGAGCTGCTGAACTGACCGCCCGCTTTGTCCTCCTGACTCAGTCGCTACTACACTCTGCGTTCACACTGCCCGGGTCGCCGGGTGCATTTAATTTTTTGGCCAGCACTATGACGCTGTGCTACTACTACTGTGCTGCTGCTGCTGAACTGACCGCCCGCTTTGTCCTCCTGACTCAGTCGCTACTACACTCTGCGTTCACACTGCCCGGGTCGCCGGGTGCATTTAATTTTTTGGCCAGCACTATGACGCTGTGCTACTACTACTGTGCTGCTGCTGCTGAACTGACCGCCCGCTTTGTCCTCCTGACTCAGTCGCTACTACACTCTGCATTCACACTGCCCGGGTCGCCGGGTGCATTTAATTTTTTGGCCAGCACTATGACGCTGTGCTACTACTACTGTGCTGCTGCTGCTGAACTGACCGCCCGCTTTGTCCTCCTGACTCAGTCGCTACTACACTCTGCGTTCACACTGCCCGGGTCACCGGGTGCATTTAATTTTTTGGCCAGCACTATGACGCTGTGCTACTACTACTGTGCTGCTGCTGCTGAACTGACCGCCCGCTTTGTCCTCCTGACTCAGTCGCTACTACACTCTGCGTTCACACTGCCCGGGTCACCGGGTGCATTTAATTTTTTGGCCAGCACTATGACGCTGTGCTGCTACTACTACCACCAGTATGTTGCCGTGGTCCTTCTGTGCTGCTGAACTGACCGCCCGCATAGTCCTTCTCCTGACTCAGTCGCTACCACCACTGCACTCTGCGTTCACACTGCCCGTGTCCACTGACAACTCTGCTGCGATGTCATTGCTAATTGCTGCAAAAAAAACAAAAAAAAAAATTACAAAAACCTCTCTGGAGCCTTTTTGCCGTCAGCCACTCATCCTCCTCCAGCGGTACCTTCGCCGCCAAGTGCCATTGGAACTCGCCTTCACCTCTTTGACTGCTTAACGCGTATATCCCTTTTTAAAACCACTTATTACCAATTAATAGCCCCATTTAAAGTGTTGATTTCACTTTAAAATCCATTTTCTCTAGAAAATTTTTTTTTTGGGAATTTTTTATGTTGAAGTTATGTTGCCCCTTATCACCTCGATAATCCATGCTATTTGGGGGACTGTAGCATGTATGGGGGCTTTGTTATTAACGTTAAAAGAAAATCCGCCTCCGGGCGTGAATCCGCACGTGATTACGCCATTCACGGGAAAAAATCCGCGTGGTTGCGTGGACGCGGACGAAAATCCGCATGCGGCGGGGCCGAATGCGGATTTTTTTTTTGCAACCACGCGGATTTCCGAATTCGTGGATGAGGCACATCCGAGCATCACTAGTATGTCAAAATTGATTGGATAAATGAAACAGTGAGATGGTAATACTCACAAACACGGGTTACCACCTAGGTAACCACTCATTAGGCAGGTGAGGAGATTAGACCTGTCCTCACTCAGGATTAAGAAGTCGCTCTCTGTAGATAGGAAGAAAGGGGGTAGATCACCCCTCCACCTGGGGTGGACTCAAATATATTGGTAGGTGAACAGAGGCGCCAGAAGGATAAAAGTACATAACATTTTTTTAAAAATTGCTGGGAGGAAGTGGTGGACTCGCCTCCGTTAAAGCAGACACCAAGGACTGTAAATATATAGATATACACATTTATTGAAAATACCCCAAAGATGCAACGCGTTTCGCGGGCACAGCCCACTTCTTCAGGCAATAAGCATGGGATAAACAACTGTAAACAAAAGACAGAGGCATAGCTATAAATTTTGCCATAAAAAGATACAAATGGATTATTATTTAGTGTAATAAGAATAGTATTTCAAACATAGTGTTTAGTGATATGTTATAGTAGGGGGGTGATTGCAAGGAATGGGTCGGTGTAAACTACATAATGTGTATAGGGGAATGGACTAGATAACAGTGGTAAAAGGTAGTTAGTAAATCAGATTAAGTTGGTATCAAATTGACCGCTTTAGTTATATTTCAGTAGAAGGTAGGGAATGGAATAAGTTGTAGCTGGCAAGAGAGAAAAAAAGGCATGTGTAGTGGTTAAAAATAAAGATAAAGACTTACCAGCAATTCAGTTATAGCAAGCAGAGCACCTCTGTACTGTTGTGAGGTCGCTTGCTGCTTTAAATGTGTTAATGCTGGCAGCTCTGGCCAGCATTAACACATACTATTCTTATTACACTAAATAATAATCCATTTGTATCTTTTTATGGCAAAATTTATAGCTATGCCTCTGTCTTTTGTTTACAGTTGTTTATCCCATGCTTATTGCCTGAAGAAGTGGGCTGTGCCCGCGAAACGCGTTGCATCTTTGGGGTATTTTCAATAAATGTGTATATCTATATATTTACAGTCCTTGGTGTCTGCTTTAACAGAGGCGAGTCCACCACTTCCTCCCAGCAATTTTTAAAAAAAATTTATGTACTTTTATCCTTCTGGCGCCTCTGTTCACCTACCAATATATTAGAGTAAAAAGGTGAGTTTTGAGGGATTTCTTAAAGATGTTGAAGGAGGGGGAAACCCTAATAAGGGAGGTAGGGAGTTCCATAGTGTTGGAGCAGCTCTTGAGAAGTCCTGGAGGCGTGCATGGGATTGGGTGATGCGGGGGGCCAGTCAGGCGAAGTTCATTGGAGGAGAGGAGTGAGTGGCTATATGTGTAGCTCTGGGTAAGATTGGAAATGTAGATTGGCAAGGGTTTGTGGACAGATTTGTAGGCCAGACACAGTATCTTGAATCTGATTCTGGACTGGATAGGAAGCCAGTGGAGGGATTCACAGAAGGAAGCCAGTGGAGGGATTCACAGAGGGGAGCAGCTGTAGTGGAGCATTGGAAGGAGTGGATAATTCTGACTGCAGCATTCATGACAAACTGCAGAGGGGCAATTAGAGTCATAGGGAGACCAGACAGAAGGGCGTTGCAGTAGTCAAGGTGGGAAATTATGAGGGTATGGATGAGGAGTTTGGTGGTGACAGAGGTCAGGAAACGGTGGATCTTGCAGATGTTATGGAGATGGAAGTTGCAGGAGTTTGTGAGGTTTTGGATGGGGGGGGGTGAAGGAGAGTGCGGAGTACATGGTGACACCCAGACAGCGGGCTTGAGAGGTAGGGTGAATGGTAGTGTGGTTAACAGTGACCTTCACATCTGGGAGGGTCAGGGGTGGCCAGGGTGGGAAGATCATAAATTCTGTTTTGTCCAGGTTTAGAACCTCGTGGACATCCAGGAGGAGATGGCTGATAGGCAGGAGGAGACCTTGTCCATGGTAGTGGTGAATAGGTCTGGGGTATGGATGTAGATCTGGCTGTCCTCTACATACAGATGATATTTAAAACCCATGGAGGAGATAACCTTGCCAATGGAGGATGTGTATAGGGAGAACAGTAGAGGGCCAAGGACCGAACCTTGGGGGCCTCCTACTGAGAGGTGGATGAGGACTCATTGAAGGAGGTCGCGAACAGTGCAGTTTCTAGGTAAAATTTCTCCCAGGGCGAGTGCCAAAAAATACACCCCCCCCCCCCCCCCCCGTACAGGTGGTGATGTCACTTGCCTCTTGCTGACTCCCATACTCCCTTAGCCAAGGCCTGATTTTTATTTTTCACTGCCCAAGGCCTCATGGACCGCCCCTCTTAAGACCAAAGCTCCGTGTACATGGTAGACCAATATTGCCCTCCATGTTTGATCACTATATTGACAGTTTTGGGGTGCACAGCTCACAAAGGCACACTGCTGAGCTATACTTTCTACTCAATGAAGAAAGGAGCAGGTGGGAGGTACAATTGGCTGGCACATAGTGTCGCCATTTAACGATTTACTAACGTTGTGGAGAAACTATACACATGGCAAATTCTCAACTAAATTGCTTCCTCTAGCATGCTATGGGAGGGGAGGCATATGTGAAAGGCAGCAATGTGTTACAGGAATATGCTGGGGGACAAGGGAGACTGCAGCAGTAATGCATGGAACGCAGCAGTGTGTCACAGCTATGTGCGGAGGTAACAGTCTGTTGCAGGAATGGGCGGGAGCCATAGATGGTAGAGGAAATCAGGATCTGACACTGATTGTATTGGTTAGCTTTGGTAAACATTATATCAAAATAGGGACACAGCCCACAAGAATTGATCTTCCAGGAAAACAAGCTGGAAATCAGGTGTAAATTAGCAGAGATGAGCAAAAGGAAGGCGGTCTGTTACAGAAAGGAGATAGCATGTAGAACTACAGACTACACAATACATACATAGATATATGACTATGAAAGGGATTATATTGTGAGCCCCTCTCAGGGACAGTTAAGTGACAAGCCTATACTCTGTACAGAGCTGCAGAAGATGCTGCTGCTATAGAAATACTAAATAATAATAATAATAATAATGGCGTGCAGCAGACTTGGGTTTATTGGCAGCAGCAGTCTGCAGCTAATGGGGTGAGGCATGAAGTAGTTTGGTATTGATGTTTGGAGGTAAATGGTTAAAAAGAAGTACAGAAAGGGTTAACACTTTCTTAAAAACATCCAATAGGAGAAGCTGCCACTGTGTTAAAGAGACTCTGAAGCGAGAATAAATCTCGCTTCAGAGCTCATAGTTAGCAGGGGCATGTGTGCCCCTGCTAAACCGCCGCTATCGCTCTGCTAAAAGGGGGTCCCTTCACCCCCGCAAACCTTGGTGGTAGAATTGGTCGTTCCTGGAGGCAGGGCTAACGGCTGCAGCCCTGCCTCCAGTCGCGTCTATCAGCGGCGCATCGTCGCCTCTCCCCCGCCCCTCTCAGTGAAGGAAGACTGAGAGGGGCGGGATAGAGGCGGAGATACGCGCTGACAGACGCGCGTGGGGCAGGGCTGCGGCGGTTAGCCCTGCCCCAACCAGTAAGCGCTCCCCCGCTGCACCGAGGAGATTTGGGGGTGAAGGGACCCCCGTTTAGCCGCGGGATAGCGGCAGTTAAGCAGGGCACACATGCCCCTGCTATCTATGAGATCTGAAGCGAGATTTATTCTCGCTTCAGACTCTCTTTAAAGGGTGTCAGATTGTGCCGCTACACTTTCTGGTCAAAGTGAAAGTAAATCTTCCCAGCTCACTGCCTGTGGGTTCCCACTGTCATCCATACTACTGCAGACTGTAATCCCTTTGCACACAGAAGCACCTCATCGCTGTACTTAATCAGTGACTTACAAGAGACAGGAATGCCCATCCATCACTATAGCTGTGGGGGAACATTGTATACCAGTATATTAAACCACAACTGCAGTATTCCAAACCACACTGCAGTCAACCATCTGTCTTGTGTGCTATCTGATTGACATAATAAAAAGCGCCCCTGAAGCAATGCATATATAAAAAAAACATTTCTTATTAGTCAATCCATTTCCTCCTGCAAAATTTCCCCATCTAAAGTGCACCTGGTGGGAGTGAGAGTACATACAAGTTACTCTCATCGTTCTGTATTTCTTTACTGGCACTTCTCTAACGTGCTCTGAAATGTGAGGGAGGGGTGTTCAGGGTCAGGGGAGAAGCAACCTAGCCTTGTTATTCCTCTCTGCTGCAGCTCTGTTTTGTTCCCGCTGACATCCTCCCTCTTCCCTGGGCAGTATAAGTCTCAGCAGCTGCTTAAATACCTGTCCCATCCATGCACACTTTTCCCCCTCTCAAGGGCTGGGGCGATACTTTCCTTCCTCTCAGTAGCAGAGGAGCTGGGTCACGTGATCGCACATTTTCCTCTCATTTCCTCCTCCTCGAGTCTCCTGCTCTGCTAGGTCTGAGAGTGTTTCTCCTCTCCACAGTGCCCCCCTGCTCCAACCTCCTGCACTGCGCTCAGGGCAGTTGCACGCACTGCACGTCTCAAGAAACGGCAGTGGTCGTGAAGGTACGGTTGGAGAGGTAAAATGAGAGCCAGGCCAGGGTGAGGTCATGCACAGGGCCGGCCTTTGCTATGAGCGACCTGTGCGGTTGCTCAGGGCGCCATGCTTTCAAGGGCGCATGCGCCCTGTCGCCCCTCGCCGCCCCGCTGTCTTCCTGTGTCCTCTCCGTCTATATTTAGAGCAGGACTACAAGAAAATGGCCGCCTATGTCCACAAATGCAGAAAAACGGTGGCCATTTTCTTGTAGCCTGCTCTAACTATGGATGGAGCGGAGGCGGGGAGAGAAGAGTGACGTCGGCGCTGGAGAGCTGGATGTCAATTGAGTCAGTCTCTGCCCAGCTCGCTGCTACATAAAGGGGGGGGGGGTTGCCTGGGGCAAACTACCTACACTGGGGGCAAACTACCTACACTGGGAGCAAACTACCTACACTGGGAGCAAACTATCTACACTGGGGGCATACTGGGGCAAACTACCTACACTGGGGGCATACTGGGGGCAAACTACCTACACTGGGGGCAAACTACCTACACTGGGGGCATACTGGTGGCAAACTACCTACACTGGTGGCAAACTACCTACACTGGTGGCAAAATACCTACACTGGGGGCTTACTACCTACACTGGGGGCATACTACCTACACTGGTGGCAAACTACCTACCTACACTGGGGGCATACTACCTACACTGGGGCATACTACCTACACTGGGGGCAAACTACCTACACTGGGGGCATACTGGTGGCAAACTACCTACACTGGTGGCAAACTACCTACACTGGTGGCAAAATACCTACACTGGGGGCTTACTACCTACACTGGGGGCATACTACCTACACTGGTGGCAAACTACCTACCTACACTGGGGGCATACTACCTACACTGGGGGCATACTGGTGGCAAACTACCTACACTGGTGGCAAACTACCTACACTGGGGGCATACTACCTACACTGGGGGCAAACTACCTACACTGGGGGCATACTGGGGGCATACTACCTACACTGGGGGCATACTACCTACACTGGGGGCAAACTACCTACACTGGGGGCATACTGGGGCATACTACCTACACTGGGGGCATACTACCTACACTGGGGGCAAACTACCTACACTGGGGGCATACTGGGGCATACTACCTACACTGGGGGCATACTACCTACACTGGGGGCATACTACCTACACCAGGGGCATACTGGGGCATACTACCTACACTGGGAACATACTACCTACACTGGGGGCATACTGGGGCAAACTACCTACGCTGGGGGCATGCTACCTACACTGGGGGCATACTGTGGGGAATACTACCTACACTGGGGGCATACTACCTACACTGGGGGCATACTGGGGCAAATTACCTACACTGGGGGCATACTACCTACACTGGGGGCAACCATGCTACTACACTGGGGGAAACTGTACTAGCTACACTGAGGGCAGCTATGTTACCTATATGGGGCAACTATACTACCTACACTGGGGGCAACTATGCTACCTATATGGGGACAACTATACTACTTATGGGGGGGGGGCAACAAAATCCGGTTTCGCTCAGGGCGCTGTGAAACCTAAGGCTGGCCCTGGTCATGCATGCCCATGGACTGGAAGAGTAGGGAATGGTCCACTGTGTCAAAAGCTGCTGAAAGGTCAAGGAGGAGGAGAATGGAGTAATTGCCTTCAGTTTTAGCTAAGGCGAGGTCATTGACCACTTTTGTGAGAGCTGTTTCAGTTGATTGGGCAGGCCGAAATCCAGATTGCAGCGGGTCTAGCAGGGAGTTGTCATTGAGGTACTGGGTCAGGCGTTTGTGAACCAGACGCTTAAGGAGTTTTGAGGCAAAGGGGAGGAGGGAGATAGGGAAGTAGTTGGAGGGTAATGAGGGGTCAAGGGAGGGTTTCTTGAGCAGGGGTAGTGTAGTGGCCTGCTTGAAGTCTCAGGGGAAGGTGCCTGTGGATAGGCTGAGGTTAAACAGGGCAGTGAGGACTGAGGCCAAATCCGGGAAGTGAGGACGGAGTAAGTCAGAAGGGACGGGGTTAAAGTGGGACGTAGTGGTATGGGAAGTCTGAAGTAGGTGGTTGACTTCCTCAATGGTAGTAGGACTGAAGGAGGTAAGGGTAGGATAGGATGGAGTAGGAGCTGGATGGGAGGGGGTGGGAGGTGAGGATTGAAGTCTGGACATTTCCTGATGAATGGAGATGATTTTATTGGTAAAGTGGGTGGCTAAATCCGTGGCAGAGAGGGAGGAAATGGATGGTGGGTGGGTTTAAAGGGACACTTAAGTCAAACAAAAAAAATGAGTTTTACTCACCTAGGGCTTCCAATAGCCCCCTGCAGCTCTCCGGTGCCCTCGCCGTCTCCCTCCGATCCTCCTGGCCCCGCCGGCAGCCACTTCCTGTTTCGGTGACAGGAGCTGACAGGCTGGGGACGCGAGTGATTCTTCGCGTTCCTGGCCACAATAGCGCCATCTATGCTGCTATAGCATACATCATATAGCAGCATAGAGGGTGCTACTGTGTCTGGGAACGCGAAGAATCACTCGCGTCCCCAGCCTGTCAGCTTCTGTCACCAAAACAGGAAGTGGCTGCCGGCGGGACCAGGAGGATCGGAGGGAGACGGCGAGGGCACCGGACAGCTGCAGGGGGCTATTGGAAGCCCTAGGTGAGTAAA